>NC_057814.1:542965205-543282124 GCF_018294505.1 Triticum aestivum
AAACTGGAAATGAACCTGTGAACATGCGCACGCTAGCTAGCCTCACACGTCGGCTGGTCTAGAAGAAACCAGCCGCGTCGCTGGCGCTTCTCCAGCCTGGATTCGTCGCTGGCAGGTCATCTTCTCTTCAGTAATCCACATCCCCAGACTTACCCCAGATACCACGACCTTCCCCGCATATACCCCGCATCGCTCGCAGCCCTGGGACATGCCGCCGGCGGGATCCCTCCTCCCGCCACTCCGCCGGATCTCCCGCACCACCGGGCCATCCATGGCGCGGGCTCCACACCCGCTCCCCCCGGACCCCTTGCTTCCTCCTGGCCATGGTGCGGGCCACGCGCCACGATAGGCTCCTCTGCAGAGGAGAGCCACCGATTGCTGCTTTTTATTTTTTGAGACTTCATGCGCCTCTCTCTCCCCCCTCCTTGATTGTTCGTGACCTTCCTTCCGGGGCAAACTCTGTTTGTTCGTGACTTTCCTCACACCCAACCTTTGCGGGTCAGCTTCAGCATTTGCGGTTGGTGATGCATCGCATCTTTCTTCACTTTTCTATGATATAAACATGACCCATATCTCACCCTCTTTTCCTGGCTTATTGATTCCCACAACTCAGAAGGTATATAAGTTGCTACGATTTGATTTAAAAGAGCAGGGTGGGACTAATTTTAAGCAAACTCTGTTTGCCTCAGCCATAATAGAGGGGAGTGGAAGGCAGGCGCGAGGTCCAACTTGTAGCAGCCCATAACAAATATTCTGGCCCATTACTTACAAAGCTACGAGCGAACGGACGAAAATTACGGCAGCGAAGGACGACGTACGAAACTAACGGACGAAAATTAGGGAGGAAGAAGCGTTAACCCTATTATTAGTAGGTATAGGTATAGACTAGTTGTAGTTGTCAAATTGAATAGTACTGCGCCGTTCACTGCACGCCCGACTGAACACGCCTCCTCGCCTCCATCAAACCCCTCCGTTAAACCTGCATGCAAACCCAGAAACCTACTCTGGCCCGCCGGAGGAAATTTGTCGGTTGCCGTTGAAGAATAATAGAGTCACGTCCAATCCATTTGAGTTAATTGCGTGTATGATTCTTCCTCTATAAAAAGTTAATTGCATCCTTAATCTTGTATTCTAAGTACTCTGTGGGTTCCGCTGTGAGTACAGTGTACATGACTTGCCGGCTGGCTACAGATTCGTACATAAAGTTAAAAAGAAACAAATCCATCCTTAATCCTGTATTCTAAGTACTATGTGGGTTCCACTGCCAGTACAGTAGCGAAAGAAGTATAGTATATATTAAAAAATATAAAAAGCTAAAGTTTAGGACAGAATTCGAACTCACGTGATCGCGCTGCGAGCATCCGGTCCGGACCAGTACACTAGATGTTGGTTGCGGAGAATGCAAAAGATAAACCTTTATAATAATGAGCCCGTCCGTTGCAACGGATCCAAAATAGAATAATACAAATTCACAAATTTGAAAGAAAACAGTTTACTAAAATATCTTATGTTTCACTCCAAATATATTCTTTGGGCTGTTTTGATGAAGGGAGGAATGTGGTTGGTTTTAAGATACTAAGGGGATTTGTGTAAACTGGAGCAAAGAAGTGGGAATTGTTGCAAAAGGCCACAACTTACATCACAACCGTTAGATGCAGATGTAATGTTCAGAAATGGCGGACGGCAGACACACCATCATCACCAACTGAGTCTTTTATAGGAGTAGGAGTAGAGAAAAAACTAAGTTAATGATGATGGTGTGCCTGCCATCTTGTAATATAGACTGTCCGATCTATATCTGACGGATAGAAAACAAACTATGACACATTTACAAAAGATACCCGCACCTCTCTCCACATTTACAGATAAGGCCTTGCCTCGTTCATCCTTATCTCCCACAACCTCATTGCTGAGCAATTACAAAAGGAAGTCTCTGGAACAATCTGGCATGGTGGCCGCTGCCGGCGCCGTCCATCCACATGCCTCCGCCCAGTCCGACCACCAGTCACCACCACGCCCCACTCCTCCTCACCTCTATCATCTTTCTCGACATATCATTTTTTCGATGAAATGGTCGACATACCATTTTCTGATAAAATTCTCAAGATACCTTTAGTTTTTACACATGGGATTACTCCTGCATGGGTCAATCACAAAAGGTGTTTTGTAAAAAAATGCATCTTGATGTTCCATGCAATGCACGGGCATCTTGCTAAATTTTTTGCATATAATTCCAAACACCACGTAGACCCGGTCTTTGACCATTTTACAACTATGTTAGTATCATTGCTAGTGATCAACCGGTGCAAGTTATAGCCCCGGGTGTTTTAAACTTTTTTTAGTAATGATATCTGGCGATTGTTCGGCGCGAGCTCAATCCTGGCGAATCCCGCGTAACCGTCAGATTTCCATCCGACGGTGGCCTATTTTTAAGCCATAGTATTTGACAAAACCGCCACCCTTACACACGTACTGTAACTGTGTCGCGGGCGTTTGCAACTGCCATGTCTCCCAACGAACGTTTGCTGGGGATTGGAGTTAGCACCAATGGCGGTTCGTAGTCGTTCCACGCTCGGGCATTGAAGTTTGTAACTATTTTAGATTAGAACATACTACTCCTCTGGTGCTAGTAGTAGAGCAGAGTCCTACTCCAAGTACTACTCTACTCAAGCAAGTTAGGGCATAGTAGTAGGTACTATAGGGAGTACCAGTACTGTGATCACTCAAGCAAGTTGTCTGACTTTGATATGACCCTACGCTGCTGGTATGTGTCTCGTAAGTCAAGCGGCGTGCTCTAGTCATCATTGTCGGTGTCAAAACTGGCGGATCTCGGGTAGGGCCCCCGAACTGTGCGTCTAGGATCGATGGTAACAGGAGACAGGGGACACGATGTTTACCCAGGTTCGGGCCCTCTCTATGGAGGTAATACCCTACTTCCTGCTTGATTGATCTTGATGAATATGAGTATTACAAGAGTTGATCTACCACGAGATCGTAATGGCTAAACCCTAGAAGTCTAGCCTGTATGACTATGGTAATGTGTATCCTCTATCCAGACTAACCCCTCCAGTTTATATAGACACAGGGGGGATCTAGGGTTACATAGAGTCGATTACATAAGAAGGAATCTTCATGGTCGATCGCCAAGCTTGCCTTCCACGCCAAGGAGAGTCCTATCCGGATACAGGTACAGTCTTCGGCCTTCACGTCTTCACAGCCCATCAGTCCGGCCCATGGATAATAGGCCGGCCGCCCGAGGACTCCTTAGTCCAGGACTCCCTCAGTAGCCCCCGAACCAGTCTCCAATAGCGAGGTGTCCGGCACTCAAATTGTCTTTGGTATTGCAAGGAGGGTTCCTCCTTTAGTGATTTCCAAGTAATGTATTCGGTCGTAGATTCAATGTCTCCCCTCGACTTCTGCGTGTTTAATAACCTCGTCCTCCATGTGTCGAGCGAATGTGGGGGGTCAGGGTATTTTTACAAATAACACCCCGTTTAGGCCAGGAAGAGCGCCTATTTAAAGAGATCGGATCCTGGATCCATTCAACATCTCGCGGAGAAAAATCCCCAAATACTACTAGGAGAAGCCATTCCAACATGGCCAGCATTCCCACTTCCTCCTTCGACTCAGAGAGAGGCGAGTGGGAGAAGTGCTCAGTGGCCTACAGCCAATTAAAGAAGCTGCAAACATAGGGATTCCTCCCCCCTGCCGATCTAGTCCCTGTTCGAGCAAGGCAAGCCTCCCTTAATGGTGAGACTCAGGCGGAGGATTTTCCCAATCCATCCGGGGGAACGAGTTTGTTTCGTCCCATATCTGTTAAGGGGCGTCGGGTTTCCAATCCATCCGTTCCTCCGGGGGCTTCTGGAGTACTATGGTCTTCAGCTGCACAACTTTACCCTGGCCTCCATTTTGCACATTGCGGGCTATGTCGCGTTGTGCGAACTGTTTCTGGGCATTGAGGGCCATTTCGAACTGTGGAGAAAGTTGTTCTGCCTTGTCCCGCGCAACCACCAGGGGTCAATATTTGAAGTGGGCGGAGCCGAAGTATGGCGCGTCGCCGACACCGGATACCTGTCCGGCACACCAAGGAAGGCATCCGAAGAATGGCCTTCCGAATGGCTCTATATAGAAGATGTCGCTCTTCCTGACCCAGTTCGCAGGGGTCTACCGGAATTTGTAAGCGTTCCCCTGAAGAAACGTCACAGCTGGCGTCCCCAAAGTCTTGAAGAAGAGGATAGTGCGGAAGTTTTTCAGCTCCTGGGCAAGATAAGGATGCTTGCCCAGTCCGGTATTACAATAGTGGAGGTAATGGCGACCTCCATAGTACGGGGGGTTCAGCCACTTCAATACAGAGGGCTCCCAATGTGGCACTACAATGGGGAGGATGACGCCTCCCGCTATGGTCCGGACACCCCCGCCGCTTTAGCCAAGATACTGACCGAGCTGTTCAAAGGGGAGGAAGAAGAATTTCTCCGCACTAATCGGAGAGAAGGGTATTCCATGTACAACCCTCCCAGCTGGGTGAGTCCTAACCTCTTTGCTTTTATTCATTCCGCTCTCGTATCCATCTTTAATGAATTCCCTATCCGTTTATTTTGAAACAGCACTAGCGGAAGGTAACCGAGGGGCTTAGTAGCCCTGCCCCACAGCCGGAGAACCACACCGGGAGCTTGATCCTAGGTTCGAAGAGGACCCGGACATATTCGTGGTACTCGCGGAAGGGGTGTTTTACCATGCTAGCTATGACGGCACAGAAGTGGCCATCATTGCAGATTATCCTGGTCTTCTTCCAGCTTCCCACGTAAGTAATCAGGAGAAATCCCCCCCGAAAGATTTTCCTCGCCCTGCATCACCCACCGCACTGTCTCATGCTTCAAAGGGGAGGCGTTCAGCACGTCATGCTACGCCAGGGATGACTCCAAAAAGAGCGGCTACCGCACCGAGCAAGGCCTCGAAAAGGAAGGTTAGCGAAGACAAGGCCGGTCCTTCGTCGAAGAGGTATGGATTTGAAGATATGTTTTGGCAGTCGTACCCAACCGTAATTGTTATGTTGGTCCTGTATCAGGAAAAAGGTTCGCCAGACTATGTCCGGGGATTCGGCCGGTCGCACTCCCCTCAACCGGGATTTAGGTCCCACCGGAGGGGTGGGGGCCGCTATGGGGACAACACCGGACTGTCCTTCAGCCGAGGGTTCGGAAGATATGTCTGTTACCAACTCGGAAGTAGAGAGCGCCATGAATCATCGGCACTGCCGGGCTGTCTTACGAGACCCCAAGTTCTTGGGAGAGGCATTCAATGCTTTCAGTTCGGCCGACGCATACATTCGAGCTGCTCGACATGGGCTTAGAAAAGCCACAAAGCAACATTTGACAGATGTGCAGGTAAATATTTCTTTGTCCGAAAAGGGTAACCGTATGCCCGTAGCCCCCGAGACTGGAAGAAGTTGGTACAACTAATTTGAGGATCGTTGTATAACCAGGTCCTTACAGAGAAGAATGGCCTGCTAGCCCAAGAGCTGGAGCAGTGTCGGGCGCAGCTGAGTGCCGCTACCGCCGAGCTTGAAAACTTCAAGAAGGCGTCATCTGGTAACATTCCCCTCTATCGAGGAACAATAAGTGTATACCAACTGTACTAATACTGTTGCTTATCGCATAATAGGATCGCCCGATCAACTTGAAGAGAAGTTGCAGATCGCCCAAGAGGGGGAAAAAGAGGCGAAAAGGCTACACGCCACAGGCGAGCGTGTGTTGACCCGAGTCAGGGACGAGAAAAACAAGCTACAGGATTCCAACACTGCATTGGGCGAACAGTTGAAAGATGTGCGATCCCAGCTAGCCGACTCTATGAAGGAGAACAAGAAGCTGCGGGGCGACATATTCAGTATGTATCTGAACTATTGTTAAAGTAGTTCGGAGATAAATGGAACTGATATAGTTATGATTGCAGGTATATTCACGGGCCGTCCTGAAGAGGAGGTGTCCGGATCATCAAGTGATCTGCTGCAAGGGCTGCCGCAGTTGCACGAACATGCTCGGCTAGCGATGTGGAGTGTTGCCAAGGCCCTATGGCCATCCACCTCCCCTCCAGGAAGTATGGAGGAGCTTGTAGAGCTGTTCAAGGGAGCGTGGCGGCGTATCCGACTATGGAAGATAACGGCCTGCCGAGAGGGTGCGCGAGAGGCCTGGGCCATGGTGAAAACGCGATATACCAAGCTGGATCCTAATCACATGGCCCTAGTTGGACCGCTAGGGTCAAATGGGGAAGAAATTCCCATTAGTATAGTATATGACCAAGTAGAGGTGGCCGCCAAATATTCCCAACAGGATTGTAAGTTAGACTACCTGTTGGACAGTGTAGAGGAGGAAGTGTTTGAGTCCAAGTGACTATGTACTGTCCTCGACATTTGGAACTCTAGCTGAATTGTATATCATTTGTCATGGCAGACCTTTTCGCTTCAACCTCCGGACCCGAAGGTGCGGAGTGTTTCCGAATACCCTCGCGGCCGAATAGACCGGGGTATGCGTGGAAAACTAAGCGTAGGGGTCATAGTTGCTTGAACAGACAAGTTGTATCCGGCTAGTTATGTTATATTACATTGAGATTGTAAGAAACATCTTCCAGAGAGAATAGTTTCGTTAAGGGTTCCTTTCCCTGGGTGTGCATGTATTTAATGTACATGTCCGAATTGTGATGAGAAAATCACAGTGTATGTAACTTCTGGGGGTTCGCTACGGAGTAAATGAAAAAAAACGTCTTTAATTCACCGACCGAATATTCCCTTAAGAACGCTAGCTTTCGGCTTCACCCAGTCTGAGGTACACATCCGGATGACCCGGTAGTAACAATCGCAGAGGTGCTCCCTTTATGCCCTAGCCGAACTAACGGGAACGTAGGGCATAAGCACAGGAGCCAGGCAACCCAGCATGGCCAAAACTTAAGTCATATCGATGCATATAATGGTGAAGAAAAGGTGCATATGAAAAAACTCATATGTGAAGAGCTTGATGCTCGAAGAATAATAATAAAAAGCTTCTGTCCAAGGAAGCCCCCAGGTATAATGGGCATACATATTTAAAGATGTATGTATCAGGGTTGTGCGGTATAGCCGTACGAGAGCTGTAAAACTCGCAAGAAAAAGTAATCAGAAAAGAGAGAAGAAATAACAGAAACTACAGGGGATTAGGAGACGAACAAGGAGTTCGACGCTAGGCATAGAATCTTCGGAGTCTGGCCGCGTTCCAGGGGTTCGGCTCGAGGCGATTGTCTGATGCATCATGAAGACAGTACGCCCCTCCGGCGAGAACTTCGTCAAATATGAAGGGACCCTCCCATTTGGGCTTGAGTTTGTCCTTTTTCTTCTCTGGCAGGCGTAGAACGAGTTCGCCAATGTTGTAAGTCTTGGCCCCTACTTCTCTGCTTTGATATCTTCGAGCCTGCTGTTGGTAAAATGCTGAATGGGCTTTTGCGACATCGCGCTCCTCCTCCAGGGCATCTAGGCTGTCCTGCCGATCAAGCTCGGCTTCTCTCTCTTCGTACATACGCACTCGAGCTGAGTCGTGGATAATATCGCAGGGCAATACAGCCTCTGCGTCGTATACCATGAAGAAAGGTGTGTATCCAGTAGTACGGTTGGGCGTGGTCCGCAGCCCCCAGAGTACGGAGTCGAGCTCCTCAACCCAGTGCTTGTCTGATTCTTCCAAAGACCGCACTAGTCTGGGCTTGATGCCGCTCATAATAAGACCATTGGCTCGTTTAACTTGACCTTTGGTTTGCGGGTGATAGACAGAGGCGTAATCGAGCTTAATGCCAAGATTAGTCCACCAGGTTTTTACCTCATCGGCTGTGAAATTAGAGCCGTTGTCGGTGATGATGCTGTGTGGGACACCATAACGGTGCACCACACCGGATATGAATTCTATCACCGGGCCGGACTCAGCCGTTTTGACTGGTTTAGCCTCTATCCACTTAGTGAATTTGTCCACCGTGACCAACATATATTTTTTCTTATGGCTTCCCCCTTTAAGGGGTCCAACCATATCCAGTCCCCGGACCGCGAAAGGCCAAGTAATGGAGATAGTTTGTAAGGCAGTTGGGGGCATGTGGCTTTGGTTGGCAAAGAGTTGGCATCCGACGTAGCGTTGGACAAGGTCCTGCGCGTCTGCTCGGGCTGTCGGCCAATAAAACCCAGTACGGAAGGCCTTGCTAACAAGGGCCCGAGCTGCGGCATGGTGTCCGCCGAGACCAGCAAGAATTTCCACTAAAAGTTGTTGCCCCTCTTCCTCGGAGATACATCTTTGAAGTACTCCGGTAGTACTTTTCTTGTAGAGCTCTCCGTCGTGAACCTTGTAGGCCTTCGAACGCCGGACAATGCGGCGAGCCTCGTTTTGGTCTTCGGGAAGCTCCTTCCTATTAATGTAGGCCAAGATGGGTTCGGTCCATGGGGCAATGACTGCCATAATGAGATGGGCTGACGGTGTTATTTTGGTGGCTGAGCCCCCGATACTATCGGTGTGTTCGGGACTTGGGGTTGTATTCGGATCTGGACTGTTGTTGCCGCCCTCCCCTTGCCACACCACGGATGGCTTGAAAAGCCTTTCCAGGAAGATGTTAGGTGGGACGGGGTCGCGCTTAGCACCGATGCGAGCAAGGACGTCCGCCGCCTGGTTACTTTCCCGGGCGACGTGATGAAATTCAAGCCCCTCGAACCGAGCCGACATTTTAAAGACGGCATTGCGATAAGCTGCCATCTTTGGATCTTTGGCGTGAAAGTCTCCATTTATTTGAGATATTGCGAGGTTTGAATCCCCGCGCACCTCTAGGCGTCGTATGCCATGGACACGGCCATCCGAAGACCATGCAATAGGGCCTCGTATTCGGCTGCGTTGTTGGAGTCTGTGTATAGTATTTGGAGTACATACTAGACGACGTCTCCAGTGGGGGATGTTAACACGACTCCCGCTCCTAGCCCCGCCAGCATTTTGGAGCCGTCAAAATACATGACCCAGTTGGAATATGCGCCGTACTCTTTAGGGAGCTCGGCCTCTGTCCATTCGGCAATGAAGTCAGCCAGCACTTGGGATTTGATGGCTCGTCGTGGCTTGTATGTTACGTCAAATGGAAGTAGCTCTATGGCCCATTTGGCGATCCTTCCCGTGGCACCACGGTTGTTTATTATGTCATTGAGTGGGACTTCAGAGGCCACCGTGATTGAACACTCCTGAAAGTAGTGACGTAGCTTTCGGGATGCCATGAAGACCGCGTATGCTATCTTTTGGTAATGGGGGTACCGGGATTTGCATGGCGTGAGGACAGTAGATACATAGTATACCGGTTTTTGGAGCAGAAATTTGTGTCCGTCCTGTTCTCGTTCGACGACGAGCACGGCGCTCACCACCTAGTGTGTTGCCGATATGTATAGCAACATGGGTTCGCCAGCATTTGGTGCGGCCAGGATTGGGTTGCTTGCTAGGAGGGCCTTTATTTCCTCTAGTCCGGCAGTCGCCGCGTCTGTCCATTCGAAGTTATCGGTGCGCCGTAAGAGGCGATAAAGTGGCAGTGCCTTTTCTCCTAATATGGAGATAAAGCGACTTAATGCTGCCACGCAACCAGCTAGTTTTTGGACTTGTTTGAGGTCTATTGGCGTAGCCAACTGTGATAGAGCTCGGATTTTAGCTGGATTTGCTTCTATTCCTCTATTGGAAACGATGAAGCCCAGCAATTTTTCAGCGGGGACACCGAAGACACATTTTTCCGGGTTGAGTTTGATGTCATACGCACGGAGGTTGTCGAATGTAAGACGTAAGTCGTCTATTAGTGTTTCGACGGGCCTAGTTTTGATGATGACGTCATCGACGTAAGCTTCTACCGTCTTGCCGATATGCTTCTCCAGGCATGTTTGAATCATGCGTTGGTATGTGGCGTCGGCGTTCTTGAGCCCGAAGGGCATGGTGTTGAAGTAGAATGGCCCATATGGGGTGATAAATGTTGTTGCGGCTTGATCGGACTCCTTCATTTTGATTTGATGGTATCCGGGATATGCATCTAGGAAACACAGTGAGTCGTGTCCTGCGGTGGCATCAATGATTTGATCAATGCGGGGGAGGGGGAAAGGATCCTTAGGGCAAGCCTTGTTGAGGTCTTTGAAATCGACACATAGGCGCCAGGATTTGTCCTTCTTTGGTACCATCACCAGGTTTGCCAGCCAATCCAGATGTTTGATTTCTCTAATGAATCCGGCCTCGATAAGTTTGGCCAGCTCCTCCCCCATGGCTTGTCGCTTGGGTTCGGAAAAGCGCCGCAGTGTTTGCTTGACCGGTTTAAATCCCTTTAATATATTGAGGCTATGTTCAGCCAGCTTGCGTGGGATCCCTGGCATATCTGAAGGGTGCCAGGCGAATATATCCCAGTTTTTGCGTAGGAATTCATGTAGTGCGGCGTCGACTGTTGGGTTCAGTTGCGCTCCTATAGATGCTGTCTTCTTGGGGTCTGTTGGGTGGACCTGGAATTTGACTATTTCTTCCGCTAGTTTGAAGGAGGTGGATTTGGTGCGTTTGTCGAGGATCACATCGTCCCTGTCCACCGTGGAGCGTAGTGCGGTTAGCTCTTCGGCTACAAGGGCTTCGGATAGCGCCTCAAGGGCGAGGGATGTTGTTTTGTTTTCAGCGCGGAGTGCTATGCCCAGATCACTGACGAGGGTGATTCTACCGTTTGGTCCGGGCATTTTGAGCTTCATATACCCGTAATGAGGTATGGATTGGAAGCGTGTAAAAGCGTCCCACCCCAACAGGGCGTGGTATCCGCTGCTGAAAGGGGTCATTTGGAAAGTGATTTCTTCGGACCGATAATTCTCAGGCGTGCCGAATACCACGTCGACTGTGATTTTTCCCGCGCATCGTGCCTCCGAACTGGGAATGATTCCTCGGAAGGTTGTACTACTTTGCTTGATACGGCTCCTGTCTATTTCCATTTTGTGGAGTGTGTCCTCGTAAATGAGGTTTAGTCCGCTGCCGCCGTCCATGAGGACCTTAGTAAGTCGAAACTCGTCCACGATGGGACTGGGGACTAACGCGGCTAGAACTCGGACTGTCCTGTATTTTGGCTCGTCACCGGCATTGAATGTTATAGCCGTGTCGCTCCAAGGGTTTATTGCAGCGATTTGGCAGACTTCGGCGAGGTCACGAAGTGCTCTTTTGCGTTTGTTGTTTGAAGCGAATGTTTCAAAGACCGTCAACACTCTTGTGTCGTTATTTTCTGGAGGGTGCTGTTCTGGGGCGTCCTTGATAAGGATGTCCTCGCCGCTCTTGGCTACCTGCCGGAGTATCCAACAAGCTCTAAGTCTGTGGTTTGCAATGGTATCTGGCGTTGCGTGTATTTTGCATGGGCCATCGAGCCCCCTCTAGAACGGTGTCGTGCCGCGTAATGGGTTTATGTTTCTTGACTATTGGACTGGGCGTGTCGCGGGGGCGCGCCCTCTTCGTTTGTAGAAGGAGTTCAGTTGGGACCGACGGTTCTCAGCAAGCTACCTGAGTTTTCCAGGCACTTTCCATCATGCTGTACTTGTGTATGATAGTTGCTAAGTCGGCGAACTTCAGTATGCGGCGGCGATTGATGGCGTTGAGGATTCCTTCATCCGCGCAATTGTTGCGGAACGCTGATATCGCGTCCTCGTCGTGGCAATCTTTTACCCTGTCTTTGACAAGGAGGAATCTGGCCCAGAAGTGGTGGACCGTTTCTTGAGACTGCTGTTTTACGCTCATAAGGGCGTCTATGTCCGGGTGGGTGGGTGGAATTAAATCCGAACCCTGACCTGAACGATTATCCGGAGTCTGAAGACCTTCCGTACTCAATAGTCCGGGTTCCGGTATATCTTCTGATTGTTTAGGACTGTCGTCCGATTCTATGTTCGGACGGTTGGTCACATCCTTTCGCTGGTGATCATCCGGCTCTTCCTGATCAGCGATTCGAACATAGTCCATCTTCGATATAGAAGAAGACTCGCCGTCCTGCTCCTTGACTACCGCAATCTGGTGGGTGACCGGTGGAGTCTTGATTTCTCCTTGATCGGTTTTAGACCCGATCCGATCGTAATCTGTGGTGATTCCCAAAGCGGCAATGCGATCTAGGAGTTCGTTCAAGGATGAAAACTCTGCCGGATCCATCTGCTTGGAGTGCTCGGAGTTGATGCGAAGGGGGTTTTCGATGACCCGAGAGGTCATCGTCGGCTCAACGGCCGAATGGGCGATCATAGTAAAGCCGCCCAGCCGGAGGGTTTGGCCTGGGGTCAGAACTCCCCCGAAGGTGATGTTGTCTTTAAGGACAAGGCGAGCCATCGAGCCTTTCCTCGATGTCACAGTGGAACTCTCAATGAAAGCACCAATGTCGGTGTCAAAACCGGCGGATCTCGGGTAGGGGTCCCGAACTGTGCGTCTAGGATCGATGGTAACAGGAGACGGGGGACACGATGTTTACCCAGGTTCGGGCCCTCTCTATGGAGGTTACGTCCTGCTTGATTGATCTTGATGAATATGAGTATTACAAGAGTTGATCTACCACGAGATCGTAATGGCTAAACCCTAGAAGTCTAGCCTGTATGACTATGGTAATGTGTATCCGTTATCCGGACTAACCCCTTCAGTTTATATAGACACCGGGGGGATCTAGGGTTACATAGAGTTGGTTACATAAGAAGGAATCTTCATGGTCGGTCGCCAAGCTTGCCTTCCACGCCAAGGAGAGTCCTATCCGAACAGGGGTACAGTCTTCGGCCTTCACGTCTTCACAGCCCATCAGTCCGGCCCATGGATAATACGCCGGCTGCCCTAGGACCCCTTAGTCCAGGACTCCCTCAATCATCACCTGTCCACTTCGCGCAGCACATATTCGCTTCTCCATCTTTGTCTGCTCTTCCATCCCTGCTAAGGCGCCTCCCCCCCTCGTCCGAAGCCGAAGCACTAACAATGGCAAAACCGAGCAGCGTCCGCCGAAAGAGTGGCTGGAATTCGCTCCCCACAGAGGTAATCAAGCTCATTGTTTCGCGTGTGGACAATCTCAGTACCATGCCGCTCGCCGCGTGCTCGTCGAGGCTATACCGTTTACTCAAAGCCCTCAGGCCGGAGCTTTTTAAGCCAGCTCCTTGCTTGCTGATGCCGCCTGATCTTCAGAAATGACGTGTCACGCAGCATAACGATCATAGGTTGGCGAGCATCAACCCCCTTGACTGCGATGGGGACCCCTGTCACCCTCAACTACATTAACGGTATGTACTGGGTCGGCATGAACACGTCTTGGATGGTGCTCGTCGATGGTCGCGGCAGCTGGATGCTCGTGGAGGTCTACACCCGGCGATTGATCCCCCTTCCTTCGATTAACACTGCACTGCTTTGGCACTGCGGCCCAGAATAATCAGAATCTTACAGTAGCCAACATGATACCAAGTTTGATTTGCTCAAGGTTGTAATCTGCCAAGTGCCCACAAGATCTGCGAATTATAAAGACTTCAGGCTAATTGCGTTCTTCAACCGCGGTCTCGCCTATCTGAAAGGTCACTGCGGTAAGTGGATAAATCTGCACGTCCATCGCAGGATCATGCATCCTCCATGGTTCTCTGATGACATTGAACACAAGGGCTTTATTTACGCTGTCGACTCCTTCTATGGCTAGACATATTGCTGGCCTACTCCAGTCATCGCTACAAACGGCTGTTACAGCAGTATGTTACTTTCCTATGATATCATGATGGCTTACTTATATTACTGTCAACATTTACTGAAAAATATTCATGCTCATAATATGTTGTTCTTAAGATTGACTACATCAAGAGCCCTTTTTTATTTGACTCCAACTTTTTTTGAGGGTTATTTGACTCCAACTTGATATGATGTTGTAGGCCGCCTGGTGTCCCTACCCTTCCTAATCCCAGAACCTTTCAAAGAAAAGCGGCATGGCAGTTGCAGGTGGTTCCTGGCTCGATTAGACGATGGCGAACGATTGATGATCGTTCGCACGTACCGAACGTGTTGTTTCGTGGAATACAATCACAGTCACTGCAAGGTCTTTGAGCAGGATCCCAGCTTCTCTGGGCCTTCAGGAATTTTTGACTGGAGGTTGGTAAGTAGCCTTGGTACACGCTCTCTGTTTGTCGGACTGAATTATCCGATTAACCAGGAGATAACCGACGGCAAGGATCATGATGGCAGCGCGGTTTCGTTCATCAGGCAAAATTGTGTGTACACAGCGTACCATGCGTCTCTGCATGCACCATACCCTGATATGTGCCGCCACGCTCTGCAGCCCGAAGTAGGAGAGAGGGTCGCAAGTATCAGACTTCGACCTGCTGGCTGGAGTTTCCCCCGTCAGGCACCCATCTGGTTCAAGCCGTTATCCAATCTCCACAGCTTAATAAATAGTAACGTCTAACTGAGCCAGTTAGTTAGATGCGTACACTTGGTGTAGTAGGATCTTTATTTAGTTTGATGCATACACTTGTTCTTTTTTGGTATCCCTTGTGTAATGATGGCTGATGTTTGGTTTGGAAGAGAGAGCTGCGTCTTCACTCTTCTGGACTGCTTACTGCTTCTGTTGCACCCCCGGCCCTGGTTGCTGCTGCTGTTGTTTTCAATGTACAATCAGTAGTATATTTCGTCTGTTGGTTGAATAAATGTGTTGTTAGAATGACAAACACAGTGTTTTGGAAGTTGTTGCATGGTTCGATCCTTTAGTGCCCCGTACCGTACGTAGCGCATACTATTTTTCGTACGGAACACATTTTCCACTAGTTGATAACATGCAGCCCACTGATGAAGGCCCAATAGAGAAGCCCATAATTAACTGGAAGGGAGGCTCTCACATGAATCCGGCCCAGGTACATGCTCATGGTCCCCTAAACAAAAATGAGTAAATAAATAAATAAAGCTAAATGCTCATGCACCAGTTCTTTAAATTCACGATTTAACAGGAGGATATTATTTCCTATGATAGTGTCGTTACATTCAGTATATATTATTCTTCGGCAAAGATAGCGACCAGTCTTCTTTCTCCCAGCATTTTCTTCCTGCAACCAGCGGACCCCAAATCATAGTCAACGTCATAAATAGATTCGGTCCATTTTTATTTTTCAATAAGAATGTCCAACCCAGCCCAGCACATTGGCGACAACACTTTATCCTCCGCCTTGGTGCGCTCGCTGCGGTGCCGCCGTCCGGCCCTGTCAACATAGTTTTTTTTCGAAACGGTCCATGTCAACATAGTGAATCGGGAGAGGATTGTAGTTGTGAGTATGACAGTACGGACCCACCAGGTCCACTCCCGAACACAAGCAAGCGCCTCTTTTACTACTCAGATGAACCCCTCGTTTTTTACTCTAATCCACCCTGCTGATATCTGGGACCCACATCGTTTTCAACGTATAGTCAATTAACGACAGAATTGCACAACTTTTTTTTAGTAGTAATTCGGAGGAGCAGGCTATAAACTGGGTTGTGCGGTCTCTGTGGCCCGTCTAACAACATGACCAGCCCAGCAGTTTTTTCTTTGGGAAAATAGGTAGCCCAATATTTCTTTTTGAAGAATACCCAAGCTAGGCCTATTTGTTTTCTCCGACTTATTGGGCTGCAAATCTTTCAAGACGAGGAGGGATGCATTCCGGCCTGGCCAAAGAGTATGGTCAGTGTCTGTTAAAAGTAATATCAAAAGGGGTTGAAAATTCCAAAAAAATAGCAAATGGGATATTAGTTTCTTTTTTTGTTTTTGTTCTTCACTGATATCTTATACTCCCTCCGTCCCAAAATTCTTTTCTTAGATTGGTCTAGATACGGATGTATCTAATACCAAAACGTGACTTGATACATCCGTATTTAGACAAATCTAAGACAAGAATTTTGGGACGGAGGGAGTATTTCATTGGATTTAACATGACATAGTACTAATTTATTTTTAAATTTGTTTTAGTATGGCTATTAATTTTTGGATTAAGAATATTTTTCCCCAGCAAAAATTTGCGTTTTGGCTGCTATTCTGAATTACTCTATTATTTCGAAGCCTTATTTAGTATTTGGGTTGGTAAGTTAAACTAGATAGCTATATGAGTGAAACAAAACAGCTTATAAATTTGTAGTAAAAAGAAAAAATCTCATTTCCTACGTACAAGAAAAAAGTGGGAAACATTTCTTCTATCTAAAATATTAGAAAGAATGTACCCTTCTATCCAAATCCAATTTGCATCGATTGTAGAAAGGGATAGGATAGTTATTTTTGCAAGAGACTTGTTGTACCATACAAAACAACAAGCGATAAAACCAAAGACAGATAAAGCAGCTAAACTATAAGAACATTCCCCCTAGAGTAGCTGTTAATACGAATAACAGAAACTTTGTTATGTTCCTTTTGGTATTCAAGTTGAAGAAGTACGAGAATTCTATAACTACCAAGACCTTTCAGGCTAGTTGAATAGTTTTGATTAAGGTTTTATTAGTTTATTACTCGAAAGTAAATCAAGGATTTTCAGGATACTTCCTTCGTGGAATAAGATATTGGATCCTTGAGTGATCTCTTTTTCTTGTTGCTTCATAAGAGTGAATCGAATAGATTCAATTCGCGTTATAAGAGTAAAAATTCCGCGTGTCCTTTCCGCTCTAATCAGATAAAGGGGGGTAAGGACCCGCTAAGATCCTACTTTTTCATGTTTACAATCTGGTCCCTCCGATTACTATAGAGATGAACCCAATCCAGAATATGAACCATAAAAGAAAACACCAAAATTTCCCACATATTTAGTTAATTTTTTAACCCTGGTACTGACCAGAAAATGGGCAGCAATTCTAAAAATGGAAAACGGGTTGCAATAAATTCCATATGAATTAGAAAATGAGTAAAAATTATAAAAATAATAGCAAATGGGCTGTACACGCCACAGATTTCGAGGTTGACTTGTTTACACAAGGCTTTGTCAGTCAACACACGATTCTAGCAGCAGTGATTGTTGGATGTCCATCCACCGGCCGACATGTTTCTTCAATCTCTGATCTTCTTGCTCCACCCGCCTAAACTAGCGCCAGTGGGACTACCTGCTCCCTCCTCTTGTGGCCTGTTGTGATGCCGCGCAGGCTTCCCCGGCCCACCCTACTCCCTCCGCTGGCCTGGCCGCACGCAATCAACTGCCTCCTTATTACGCTAAAAAAATGATTCCTCCCACTGACATCTAAGGCGCACCGGTTGGGAGGCTGACCTGTGGGCCTACTAAGTTGACGCGTACGCAGGGCTTTTCAACTTAGTCAACAAATGATTCTAGCAGCAGTAACCGTTGGATTTGAATCGAACGGTCCTGCTGCTTCTTCAATCGCTGCTCTTCTTGCACCAGCCGCCCAAACCAGCGCCAGCGAGACCGCCTGCTCCTGCCTCTAGTTGTCGTCCGTGCTGCCGTTGAGGCCTCACCGCCCCCTACTACTCCCACCGCTAGCCAGGCCCTGTGGCGATGGCAGCCTCACACCACAGCCGAACCAGTGAACCCTCGTACTCCTCTCCGCGTAGGCATCCACTGCCGCGTCTTCCCCAGCTCCGCATTGTCCCCTTCCTAGGCCTCGCCGTCGTCCACCGCCTTGGTGCTCTCGGCGTGGCGTGGTTAATGTGGTCAACGACCGACTTCCATCGGAAGTACTGTACGTGGAGAGGCTGACAGTTGGGTCCACGGCCGCAGCTGGGTCCATGGCCACAACCCAGTTTTTTTGTGATTTGCCAAGTCACTTTGTCAGGCCTGTTGGGCTGCAAATCTTTCAAGATGAGAAGATCTTCATTCGGCTAGCCGAGAAAATGGCCTATCAGTAATGAGAAATGGGTTGTACATTTTTAAAACACATCAAACCGGCAATTGGTTTCAAATTTCTTTTTTTCATTTTGAGATTTTAAATTGCATTGGTTTTTATGCGTGGACAATTTGTTGGATTTTATATTGATATATATTTATTTTTAAAATCAGTTTGAACGTGACTCAAAATTTTGGGATTAAAAATAGTTTGGACCGCACCGAAATATGCAAAATTTCGTATAATTTTTTAACCGTGGCCACAATATGGGCTGTAATGCTAACAAAAAGAATATGGGCTCCAAAAAAACCTTAAGAATTAGCAAATGGGCTGTAAATTATGAGAAATAATGGCAGATGGGTTGTATGCTGTTTTCCACAGATTTGAGGCTTTCCTAAAAAAAGGTTGACGCACAAGTAGTGACTGTTGGATGTCCATCCAACGGCCGTCGTGCATCTTCAATCTCTGCTCTTCCTACTCCAGCTGCTCAAACAGGCATCGACGGGACTGCCTGCTCCCTCCTCCCCGCGGCCGGCTGTGCTGCCGCGCGGGCCTCACCGCCCCACCGTACTCCCATCGCTGGCCTAGCCATCCCTCTACTCACCCACACCTGCTGTTATTCTCTGGCGACGGCAGACGAACGAGTAAACCCTCATACAGTCGTACTCCCCTCCGCGTGGGAAACAACTGCCCAGTCTTCCCTGGCTCCGTGTCGTTCCCTTCCTAGGCCTCGCCATCGTCCACCGCCCTGGTGCTCTCGGCGCGGCCTGGACAACATGGTCAACGACCGACATGCATCTGAAGTGGACTGTGCGTGGAGAGGCTGACAGCTGGGTCCACGGCCGCACGCAAGGAAATGCCTCCTTATTACACGCAAAATAATGATTCCTCCACCTGACATCTGGGACCCACCGAAAGGGCCTCTGTATTTCGTGAAAAAAAATTACCACCGCTGACAGCTCGGACCCACTAGCTATATCTTCACACGCAAGGAAGTGCCTCCTTATTAAGCACAAAAAAATGAATACTCCCCCTGCTAGCTGGGACCCAGTATAGTGGGAGGCTGACTTGTGGGCTTACTAAGTTGACGGGGATGGAGGGCTTTGTCAACTTAGTCAATATGCACGATTCTAGCTCCAGTGACCGTACGATGTCCATCCAATGGCCGTAGTGCTTCTTCAACCTCTGGTCTTCTTGCACCAGCCGCCCAAACCAGCGCCGGCCGTGCCTCGTGCTCCTCCCTCCCGTGGCCGGCTGCGATGCCGCGGAGGCCTCACCGCCCCCTACTACTCCCACCGCTGGCCAGGCCATCCCTCTACTCACCCACACCCCCTGTTATTCTGTGGCAGCCGAACCAGTGAACCCTCGTACTCCTCTCCGCGTGGGCATCCACTGTCGCGTCTTCCCTGGCTCCGCATCGTCCCCTTCCTAGGCCTCGCCGTCGTCCACCGCCTTGGTGCTCTCGGCGCGGCGTGGTCAATGTGGTCAACGACCGACTTCCATCAGAAGAGTACTGTACGTGGAGAGGCTAACAGCTGGGTCCACGGCCGCAGCAAAGAAGTGCCTCCTTATTACGCGCAAACTAATTATTCCTCCACCTGACAGTGGGGACCCACTGGACGGGCCACCGTATTTCAAGAAAAAACATTTCCCCCTGACTGCTGGGACCCACCAGCTACATCTTCGCACGCAAGGAAGTGCGTCCGGGCAAAAAAACGATTCGCCCCCTGACTGCTGGGACCCACTAGCTACATCTTCGCACGCAAGGAAGTGCCTGATAGTCGGGACCCACCTGGTCGAAGCGTACGTAGCATTGTCATTCTGGTCGCGAACGTGTATGTACATACTGGTCGATGTAGAGGCACGCACGTGTCGTAATAGAGGCGCGCACGTAGCATATACATGTACGTACAGCGGCCAGGGTGCAAGAAAGTAAATACGGCCACGTACGTACATACAGGTGGGGTCTCGAACGCCTACTCGCGCGTACGTACTGCCAGGGCTCGTGTACATGGTTGGGTCGGAATGGAGAAACAACGTCGTCGTCGTGTTCATGGGGAGCCCACCGGCTGGGTCGGAACGGAATGCGTCGTTGTGTTCATCGGGAGGGCTTGGACGGAACAGCCGATGGAAACGAGGCCTGGCGTACCGCAGAATGGAGGAAACGGCCTTGTGTTCGACCGGCCATGGTCGAAACGGGATCATGTTCATCGGGAGGGGTCTGGCGTTCCGCAAAATGGAGGAAACGGACCTCCTACGGTCGAAACGGGGGTCCTGTTGATCAGGAGGGATGTGGCGTACTGCAAAACGGAGGAAACGGACTTGTGTTGGAGCGCTATGGTCGAAATGGGGGCTCCTGTTCATAGGGAGGGGTGTGGCGTACCGCAAAACGGGACTCCACGAGATACTGTTCATCTCCACCATCGACCCCCTCCAGCCTCCACGGGCTACTATTCATCCACCGTCGACCTCCTCCAGCCTCCACCTGTGACTGTTCATCCACGGGCTCCTGTTCATCCAGCCTCCACCGCGCGCTACTCCACTGGCTACTGTTCTACCAGCCCTCTCCACGGGCTCCTGTTCAACCACCCCCCCATGGGCTACTGTTCATCCAGCCCTCCACCGTCTACTATTCATCCAGCCCTCCACAGGGTGGTCCTGTTCATCCAGCCCTCCACGGGGTCCTGTTCATCCAGCCCCAACCGGCTCGATCGATCGGGGTCCTGTTCATCTAGAGGCAACACCACGGGGTCCTGTTCATCCACCCCCACCGGGAACTGTTCATCCAAACCCCCTAGCAACGCTCACTGTTCATCCAGAGGCAGCATCGATCGACTTCAGTTAGCAGCAGTAGCGAAGAAATCGCTCGATCGGGTTCAGTTAACAGCCATCAATCGATCGCTCGGGTTCAGTAACGCGTAGCCTGCAGTGCAATCGCTCGGGTTCAGTTAGAGCCCAACGCCTCGCACCCACGTGCGTGCATGTACGAGAGAAACGCGCATCGCTCGGCCTCGACCACCCACCGTAACCGGGAACACCCCGATATTTTCCTCGCCCTCGCTTCTACCACTGTTTTTTCCGTCATGGACGGCCCAAAGAATGTCATGCAACTGCGTCTCCGGCCCGCCAGGACGAAAAGCCCATTTTCTGTCATGATTTTTTGTCATAGAAGTAGGACCCCACCACATCTATGATGATACAGGGTTTTGTCACAATTATCGTCATAGAAGTGTCATAAGTATGACAGAAAAAAATTCGTTTGGCCCAAAATGTCACGGATGTGTCTTTTTTTGTAGTGTAACATGACGATGCTGCCTCGAAGGCTCTCCCTCAGGGGCAGGTGCAGGATGAGGCTAGAGCATAGGGGCTGCGGGGGTAGCGAGAAGGGAAGCCCACTCAGCATGGGCACTATGGGGAGTCACGGTCGAGGTGCCCGAGTTACTCGGAGGAGTAACCGGGGGAACAGGCGAGCTAGAGCCGGGTGCAATATAAGGAGTAAATCCCATGGACGGGGGAGTGGGATAGGATCGAGCAGCTACTAAAGCAGTGTGAGCACGAGTCAGCTCTTGAGACAGCTCATGAATCAGAAGATAACTAGCAGTGATGTAGCAAGAAAGGTGGCTAGTAGCGCTATCAGCCGTCGGATCAATCATAGGAAAATGGACACGACCATCGTCGTACAGGGATGGATAGTAGTAGAAACCTGGGTGGGTCTACATCTGGATCTCGTTATTGCGTAGCTCAACGAGGACCTCAAACGCAGCAAACTGGATAGCCTCAGCGGTGGTGGAAGCGAAACCACTCTTTGAGGTACGAGTGTAAGAGCCTGATGCTGAACTGGCGCGCAGAGTAACCACTGCGTAATACTCGTATACTGAGTCTGCTAGACGCTCCCGGTACACCCGATACACTGGGTCGTCACCATGAGCGTAGAGTCGGTGCCATACATTCCGAGAAGGTGCGGTGACGTGTACAGTAGTAGCTCCAACTGGCACGCGTACGGCACGGAGCCATCTACACTCACAACCATTAGTCGGTTAGAAATAATAATAAACCAAGTGCATGCAATGCAGCAATCAGATGCAAACACTACCGGCACTCAATCTATAACCTAAATAACGTTCAACTAATGCGTCGGTGTTATAACATGTCCTACAGTCAGCGCGGCTCTGATACCAAGCGTTGTGGCACCCCGGCTCAGAGCAATCGGTTTACCTTGCATTGCCAACCCAGAGATCAAGTCTTCTGGAAACACAAAACATCTTGGTACAGAAAACAACCGCTTTATTGATACTAGCAGAACATAGTTCGATGTTACATAAAGTAGCGAGTCCAAGCGGCACACACGGTGCGGCTGAACAATATGTACATTATTCAGTGAACATAAAGGGGCCTCGATCACGACAACTACGTGGCAGCGGAACGACGACGAAGCGGAACTCAATAGCACAGGGACACTGATGTGGACATGATCTAGACACGGGCATCACTTCGATCTAGTAAGACTTTCCTAAAATCTGGCATGACACGCCAGGCCAGTACATTGAATGTACTTGCAAGCTCACAACAAGTATAAACATAATGGCAAACAATATCATGATATTTAATCAAATTAAATGAAATGCAATGCAAAGGCACACTACTGATGCAGTGAAAACAACTCGTGCACCAAGTCCCTCGGACTTTCTTACCGAACGGGTTACCTCGTAACCAAACGGTGATCTTACCCAGATCACAAATGAAACCAACACTTTGGTTCCCACAATCATCATGATTTCTCATCCATCATGTCTCAACCAGTGCCAAGTATATATATTTAGTGTGCATGATTACTTATAAATGTTTGATCCATGGTGTGACCTACTCACGACTTATGTCCGTAACTGAGGACGCGGCTATCGATAGATTAAATAACACTCTGCAGAGGTTGGCACACTGTACCCACATCACGGAATCCATGGCCTCACACTCCCATTCGGGTGGACCAACGGCATTCCGATAGAACCCTCCCATTGCCATGACTCTCCCGGCCACTCCGACTAACTCCCCACTAGGCTAAGTCATGGGTGGCCCCGTGCCTACCAAAGGCATCAACGGCCACCGTCATGGCAAAACATAAACGGTCCCAAATGGGGACAAGGTACCATAACAACAAACGGGCACACAAGGTTATGTCTGCTTACCGGCTAGGGTACCGCACGCCCATAACCTTCCCTCATTGGACGTACCGACCAGAGGCATGACAACGGACCGAATAAAGGCCTTCCCATAAAGGCAAATGTGGTTGCACTGGGAAAAACTCGATTCAGTGGCACCATGACTTGATCAATGTTATGTTCAAGTTGAATTAACATCGGGTTTAACTTGAAATAGAAATATCTGGTGTCACGATGTGCCATGAATATGCAACCATCCGACATGCATCATATAACACTAGGAGTAAACGGATCAACATCATCAAATCTTCTACTGGCATTAGTCATCGTCAAACCATACTGATTCTACTTCACTTGTTCTTAATACTCATCATTTTTAGTCATGATACTAACTTATTAAAATCAACTTCTTGCATATGAAAAATAATACCGATGCTAGTCATGTCATAACCATATCACAATCACACAATCAAGAATTACTTCTACTAACTCATACTAGCTTAGATATTCTCACACTACTGTAAACTAAGCATTTCAATCATAACAAAGTAACTAGCATAAGCAATATTCATTTAGATGCATGAAATAACTCATATTCAAGTTGGAAAAATCATAAATATTGAAATGGCAGCATGCAAATGTTGGTGTGGCTTGCCTTAGTGCAGAGGAGGTTCACACTCCTCCTGGTTATCTTCAAGACAAGCTTCTCCTTCTGAAAATATTTAAAAACAAAGAAAGAAAATATCAAGAATCATTTTGAAAATCACCAGAAACTCTAGGCAGCAGAGAAAAATCTCCATTTTGGTGTGCTGCTAGAACTTTTTAGAATAAACACAATGCAAAAAGAATCGATTCATTTGGACTTATGGTTTAAAAGTTATGGCTAGTCAAAGTTTCTGGTCAAAATTTGAATTAAATTCAAATAAAAAGAAAATCCAGGGGGTGACGTCGAAGGCGTATTTCAGCGGGGCGCCTTCACTTATACCACTTCGGGCGTGGCCGTGAGGCTGACAGTGGGCCCCACTATCAGGTTTAGAGGGAGGGAGTGAGAAATAGAGGAGAGGCGGTGATGCGCCGGCGTTTCTCTGGCGAGGAGAGGTCGGCCGCCGCCGTGGATGGGGAGAATGGATGCGCAAGATCTCGAGGAGTCCGTACGTACCCATAACATGACTAGGGATGAACGGAAGGGCTCGAAATCTTCTTCTCCAGCGGCGGCTGCAGTCGGGGTTCGCCGGATGGAAATAAGACGCTGCGATGCGGCGATTCCAGGGGCTCCAACTGGACCAGCGCGCATCAGAGGTTCACCAGGGACACGCCGGAGAAGCTGGTTGAGCTCGAGAGGCTCTAGAGAGGTGGGGAGCAGTGGAGGGGATCGCCGACAAACTCCGGTCGGGAATGACGGCCAGAGGCCTGCCCGGCCGGGCTGCGGCTATCTACGTGGTCATGGCAAGTGTGGGAGTGAGCGGCGATGCTCGGAGAGGTTGGGGAGGGGCTCTATTTAAGGTGGGAGAGGAGCGGGCTCGGGGCTCCGCCGGAGTTCTCTAGAGACGGCGCCCGACGACGAACGGCGTCAGTGATAGAGGGAGAAGCATCCATGGCTCACGCGGCAACTGTGGGCGAGCGAGGACGAGCATAGGAGGCGGGTGGCGACGAAGGAAGGGGCACATGCGCACTGTACGCTTGGCCGCGTCGTGTCTGTGCTCGCTGCAGCGAGCTCCGGCGTCGGGGAGCGCCAGGGTGGAGTTAAGTGCATCAAGACGATGATTGTGGCGCGGTTTGGCAACACACGGCGGGCTGGGAAGCGAGTACGCGCGAAACAAGAGCGTTGGTGGCATACAGAGCGCGTCGACACGAAGGCTGGCACCATGCACACACATGGTCAGTGCGTGAACTTTGCCATAAAGCCACGGCATGCATTCAATTCATGTCTGGCTTGTAGTCCTTCATGGTTTGGGTCGCTCCATGTGTTTGAGTTGGTCATAGGTGAGCTGTGCGAGTGGGTTTCTTCCTGGCAAGTTTCTGGACAGAAACTTGTGAGGTTAACTGAGAGAGATCTTGAAAGATTTTAGGGCTGATTTTTGGTGGTTAGTAGTTTCTTAGGAGGGTAATGAAGCCCTAAAAATTTCAGCTCCATTGGATCAAGGAAAAATGCACTTCCTGTAGAAACTGCATCTTCTGACCAGAACAGAAATGATTTTCTGTAGAAAAAATATTCCAAAAACCTATACAATATTTTTGCTCAGGGAGGTGTGCCAAGGTTCAAAGAATATTTGAGAATTCTGTTAGATTTTTTTGGGCAAGGAAAATGAGGGTTGGTTTGGAGCATATGTTTCTGAATTGAATTTCAGAGAGGGAAATGAAAAATATTCCTTGGGTCACTTTGAGGTTTTTCAGAGAAAGAATGATGAGTTTGAAAGGGATGGGTCACTTGGGTGGAAATCAAGGTTATGCCCAAGTGTTTAAGTCCCAGTGAGCTGATTCGAAAACTCAAATTTAAATCAAATGGTCAAGAAAATCCAGAAAATAAAAGAGGGCAAAAACCAGGCTGTCACAACTAGTCACCCACAAGTACCAATCTAAGGTTCTGGTACAAAGATTGAACACAAGAGATGAACTAGGGTTTGAGAGGAGATGGTGTTGTTGAATATGTTGAAGTAGATGGCCCTCCCAAAGAAGGGAGAGTTGTTGGTGATCATTTCCCCCTCCAGGAAGGAAGTTCCACCAGCGGAATCGCTCCCCCGGAGGGCAAAAGTGCTCCTGCCCAAGTTCCGCCTCGAGACGGCGGCGCTTCATCCCGAAAGTCCTCTCCTTATTTTTTTTCTAGGTCAAAATGACTTATATATATACCAGAAGAGGTGCACCGGAGGTGGGCCGAAGAGGGCACAACCCACCAGGGCGCGCGAGGCTCCCTGGCGCGCCCAGGTGGATTGTGCCCACCTGGTTGGCCCCCTCTAGTAGTTATTTTCTCCAATATTCTTCATATATTGCAAAACAATTCTCTGTAAATTTTCAGCTCATTTGGAGATGTGCAGAATAGGTAACTCTGACGTAGCTTTTTCAGGTCCAGAATTCCAGTTGCCGGTATTCTCCCTCTTTGTGTAAACCTTGCATATTATGAGAGAAAAGGCATTAGAATTACTCCTAAAGCATTATTATGCATAAAAACATTATACATAACAATAGGAAAACATGATGCAAAATGGACGTATCATAGGCCCACAGCAATCTGGGCGGCACTCCAGGCACGGTCTGCTCTAGGAGCTGCGGTCGGCACTCTGGAGTGAGCATAGCGTAGATGAAGGAAATATGCCCTAGAGGCAATAATAAAGTTGTTACTTCATATTGCCTTATTCATGATAAAGGTTTATTATTCATACTAGAATTGTATTGATCGGAAACCTTAATACATGTGTGAATACATGAACAAACATCGTGTCCCTAGTGAGCCTCTACTAGACTAGTTCGTTGATCAAACATGGTTCAGGTTTCCTAACCATGGACATGAGTTGTCATTTGATAAACGGGATCACATCATTAGGAGAATGATGTGATGGACAAGACCCATCCGTTAGCTTAGCATAATGATCGTTCAGTTTTATTGATATTGCTTTCTTCATGTCAAATACATATTCCTTCGACTATGAGATTATGCAACTCCCGGATACCGGAGGAATACCTTGTGTGCTATCAAACGTCACAACATAACTGGGTGATTACAAAGATGCTCTACAGGTATCTCCGAAGTTGTTTGTTGGGTTGGCATAGATCAAGATTAGGATTTGTCACCTCGAGTATCGGAGAGGTATCTTTGGGCCCTCTTGGTAATACACATTGATAAACCACAAGTATAGGGGATCGCAACAAATTTTGAGGGTAGAGTATTCAACCCAAATTTATTGATTCGACACAAGGGGAGCCAAAGAATATTCTCAAGTATTAGCAGTTGAGTTGTCAATTCAACCACACCTGGATAACTTAGTATCTGCAGCAAAGTATTTAGTAGCAAAGTAGTATGGAAGTAACGGTAACGGTGGCAAAAGTAACAATAGCAGTTTTGTAGTGATTGTAACAGTGGCAACCGTAAAGTAACTAAGTGAAGAACAATATGTGAAAAGCTCGTAGGCATTGGATCGGTGATGGAGAATTATGCCGGATGCGATTATTCATGCAACAATTATAACATAGGGTGACACACAACTAGCTCCAATTCATCAATGTAATGTAGGCATGTATTCCGAATATAGTCATACGTGCTTATGGAAAAGAACTTGCATGACGTCTTTTGTCCTACCCTCCCGTGGCAGCGGGGTCCTATTGGAAACTAAGGGATATTAAGGCCTCCTTTTAATAGAGTACCGGACCAAAGCATTAACACATAGTGAACACATGAACTCCTCAAACTACGGTCATCACCGGGAGTGGTCCCGATTATTGTCACTTCGGGGTTGCCGGATCATAACACATAGTAGGTGACTAATGACTTGCAAGATAGGATCAAGAACTCACATATATTCATGAAAACATAATAGGTTCAGATCTGAAATCATGGCACTCGGGCCCTAGTGACAAGCATTAAGCATAGCAAAGTCATAGCAACATCAATCTCAGAACATAGGGGATACTAGGGATCAAAGCCTAACAAAACTAACTCGATTACATGATAAATCTCATCCAACCCATCACCGTCCAGAAAGCCTACGATGGAATTACTCACGCACGGCGGTGAGCATCATGAAATTGGTGATGGAGGATGGTTGATGATGACGATGGCGATGGATTCCCCTCTCCGGAGCCCCGAATGGACTCCAGATCAGCCCTCCCGAGGTAGATTCGGGCTTGGCGGCGGCTCCATATCGTAAAACGCGGTGAATCTTTCTCTCTAATTTTTTTCTCCCCGAACATGAATATATAGAGTTGGAGTTGAGGTCGGTGGAGCTCCAGGGGGCCCACGAGGCAGGGGCCGCGCCCAGGGGGGCAGGCATGCCTCCCACCCTCGTGGACAGGGTGTGGGCCCCCTGGCCTTGATTATTTCGCCGATATGTTTTATTAATTCCAAAAATAATCTCCGTTGATTTTCAGGTCATTCCGAGAACTTTTATTTCTGCACAAAAATAACACCATGGCAATTCTGCTGAAACAGCGTCAGTCCGGGTTAGTTCCATTCAAATCATGCAAGTTAGAGTCCAAAACAAAGGCAAAAGTGTTTGGAAAAGTAGATACGACGGAGACATATCAACTCCCCCAAGCTTAAACCTTTGTTTGTCCTCAAGCAATTCAGTTGATAAACTGAAAGTGATAAAGAAAAACTTTTACAAACTCTGTTTGCTCTTGTTGTTGTAAATATGTAAAGCTAGCATTCAAGTTTTCAGCAAAGATTATGAACTAACCATATTCACAGTAACATTTAGGTCTCATGTTTACTCATATCAATGGCATAATCAACTAGCGAGCAATAATAATAAATCTCGGATGACAACACTTTCTCAAAACAATCATAATATGATATAACAAGATGGTATCTCGCTAGCCCTTTCTGAGACCTAAAAACATAAATGCAGAGCACCTTTGAAGATCAAGGACTAACTAAACATTGTAATTCGTGGTAAAAGAGATCCAGTCATACCCAATATAAATTAATAGTAATGGATGCAAATGACAGCGGTGCTCTCCAGCTGATGCTTTTTAATAAGAGGGTGATGACTCAACATAAAAGTAAATAGATAGGCCCTTCGCAGAGGGAAGCAGGGATTTGTAGAGGTGCCAGAGCTCGATTTTGAAATAGAGATGAATAATATTTTGAGCGGCATACTTTCATTGTCAACATAACAACCGAGAGATCTCGATATCTTCCATGCTACTCACATTATAGGCGGTTCCCAAACAGAATGGTAAAGTTTATACTCCCCCTCCACCAACAAGCATCAATCCATGGCTTGCTCGAAACAACGAGTGCCTCCAACTAACAAGAGTCTCGGGGGAGTTTTGTTTGCAAATATTTCGATTTGATTTGCATAAAGCATGGGACTAGGCATCCCGGTGACCAGCCATTTTCTCGTGAATGAGGACCGGAGTCCACTCCTCTTGAGAATAACCCGCCTAGCATGGAAGATACAGACAGCCCTAGTTGATACATGAGCTATTCGAGCATGCAAAACAGAATTTCATTTGAAGGTTTAGAGTTTGGCAGATACAAATTTACTTGGAACGGCAGGTAGATACCGCATATAGGAAGGTATAGTGGACTCATATGGAATAACTTGGATTTTATGGAAGTGGATGCACAAGCAGTATTCCCGCTTAGTACAAGTGAAGGCTAGAAAAAGACTGGGAAGCGACCAACTAGAGAGCGACAACAGTCATGAACATGCATTAAAATTAATAAATTGAGTGCAAGCATGAGTAGGATATAATCCACCATGAACATAAATATCGTGGAGGCTATGTTGATTTTGTTTCAACTACATGTGTAAACATGTGCCAAGTCAAGTCACTCGAATCATTCAAAGGAGGATACCACCCTATCATACCACATCACAACCGTTTTAATAGCATGTTGGCACGCAAGGTAAACCATTATAAACTCCTAGCTAATTAAGCATGGCATAAGCAACTATAATCTCTAATTGTCATTGCAAACATGTTTATTCATAATAGGCTAAATCAGGAACGATGAACTAATCATATTTACAAAAAAAAGAGGTCGAGTTCATACCAGCTTCTCTCATCTCAATCAGTCCATCATATATCATCATAATTGCCTTTCACTTGCACGACCGAACGATGTGAATAATAATAATAGTGCACGTGCATTGGACTAAGCTGGAATCTGCAGGCATTCAATATACAGGAGAAGACAAGATAATATGGGCTCTTGGTTAAATCAACAATAATGCATATAAGAACCACTTCAACATTTTCATTATGGTCTTCCCCTCTCGACCCCCAAGGAAAAGAAAAGAAATAAAACTATTTACACGGGAAAGCTCCCAACAAGCAAAAGAAGAACGAGAAATATTTTTGGGTTTTCTTTTAATTATTACTACTTCAGGCATGGAAAGTAAACTAGCTAAAAGCTACAACTAATTTTTTTGGTTTTTCTTAAGGTTTTTCAAACACACAAGAAGAAAGCATAAAAAGGAAAATAAACTAGCATGGATAACACAATGAAAAAGTATGAGCACCGGCAACTAGCATGAGTGTGTGAATATGAATGTAATGTCGGTGAGAAATACGTACTCCCCCAAGCTTAGGCTTTTGGCCTAAGTTGGTCTACTGCCACGGCTGGCCTGGCGGATATCCAAAGTTGTAGTTGGGGTCGTACTGAGAAGCAGCGGCTATTGCATCGTGGGTTGCAGCTTGGAGGCGAGCTGCCCTCGTCCTCCTCTCGTACTCATTTGCCTCCTCCCTGGTTATGACATATCTCCCCTTTGCCTGAAAGTCAAAGAGTGTAGGAGCAGGGAGAACAATGTTGACAGCGTGACGCCTGTCAAAGATTAGTCGGTACTGGAGAGGCGGTTCATTCCTCTCAACAAACTGATGGCGAACCATGGCATTAAAATCTAGACAAGCAGGAGGCAATTCCATATCATAATCACGAATAGGTATCTCAAGATAATTAGCTAAACGGGTTGCATAAATTCCCCCAAACAAATCCCCATTTATACTATTATTATGCAACCTACGCGCCACAATAGCTCCCAAATTATAATGTTTATCTCCTAATACAACACTCCTGAGAACACTGAGATCAGGAACACACATGTGGCATGCCTCATCCTTACCGTTTATGCGTCGGCCTATAAAGAGAGCAAAATAATGTATAGCAGGAAAATGAATGCTCCCTATGGTAGCTTGCGTTATTTCTCTAGATTCCACCACTGTGATACTAGCAAGAAAATCTCTAAACTCATATTTGCGAGGTTCACTAGGACTACCCCATTGCGGGAGTTTACAAGCAATACTAAAATCCTCTAGGTCCATGGTATAGTATTTATCATAAAGATCAAACAGGACTGTGTAAGAGTTGCGTGAAGATGAAAATCTAAATCTTCTCACAAAGGAATCAGTAAGGTAATAATGTTGGAGGCACTTATCTGACACAAAGCCCTCCAAATCAGCGTTACACACATATGCATAAAATTCCTCTTTAATTCCTGCTTGGACCATGAAATCTTCTGACGGCCATTCACAGGGCCGCACTTGAGCGTCCCTTGGTGGTTCATCATCCGCATCGCGTATTGCGGGCCTGGGTCCTTGCTTCCTTGAAGAACCACCTTGGTACATTTTCCTAAACATATTTCTTCCTCTGAAAAATTTCTGAAATTTTTAGTAACTTCAAATAAAAGTCAACCAAACTCAACAAAATTAATAGTAACTACTCCCACAAGTGCCTAGAGACCATATCATGCATTAGAACTACTTGGGACCATATAAATTTGACATGCAAGCTCAAGAACAGAGTCACCTAGGCAGCAAAAATTTGCAATGAATAAAGCACTAGAACAAAAACTAATTGGACAATTGGAGGAGTCACATACCAAAGAACAATCCCCCAAAGCAGTTTTGTGAGTGGAGCTTTGAGCTAGGAGATCGAAAATCGCAGCAAAATGAGCTAGAACTCGTGCTTGAGCTGGTTGGTGATTTTTTTGGGAGGAAGAAGGAGTGTGTGGTGGCTGGAATAAGTGGAGGGGAGCCACCATGGGCCCATGAGGCAGGGGCGCGCCCAGGGGGGTGGGCGCGCCCTGGACCCTCGTGGCCAGGTGCTTGCTCCCCCTGATGTGTTCTCAATGCCAGATATACTCAAATATTCTAGAAAAAATCATATTTCATTTTCGGGGCATTTGGAGAACTTCTATTTTTGAGGTATTTTTTTATTGCACGGATAATTCAGAAAACAGACAGAAAATACTAATTTTGCTTTATTTAATCTTAATAACAGAAAGTAAAAAGAGGGTACAGAGAGTTGTGCTTTCTAACTTCATCCATCTCATGCTCATCAAAAGGAATCCACTAACAAGGTTGATCAGGTCTTGTTAACAAACTCATTCAGAATTGCATGAAACCGGAGAAATTTCGAATAACACTAGGTTACCTCAACGGGGATATGCACATCCCCAACAATAAGAATATCATATCTCTTTTTGACAGTGGGAAGAGGAAATTCAAAACCTCCAATAGTAATCGATGGAATTTTTCCAATAGAATTGATACTGTGGACTTGAGGTTGTTTCCTCAGAAAGTGTACCGTATGCTCATTTCAATTAACATGAAAAGTGGCATTGCCTTTATTGCAATCAATAACAGCCCCTGCAGTATTCAAAAAGGGTCTTCCAAGAATAATAGACATACTATCGTCCTCGGGAATATCAAGAATAACAAAGTCTGTTAAAATAGTAACGTTTGCAACCACAACAGGCACATCCTCACAAATACCGACAGGTATAGCAGTTGATTTATCAGCCATTTGCAAAGATATTTCAGTAGCTGTCAACTTATTCAAATCAAGTCTACGGTATAAAGAGAGGGGCATAACACTAACACATGCTCCAAGATCACATAAAGCAGTTCTAGCATAGTTTCTTTTAATGGAGCATGGTATAGTTGGTACCCCTGGATCTCCAAGTTTCTTCGGTATTCCACCCTTAAAAGTATAATTAGCAAGCATGGTGTAAATTTCAGCTTCCGGTATCTTTCTCTTATTTGTAACAATTTCTTTCATACACTTAGCATAAGGATTCATTTTAAGCATATCAGTAAAATACATACGCAAAAAGATAGGTCTAATCATTTCTGCAAAGCGCTCAAAATCCTCATCATCCTTTTTCTTGGATGGTTTGGGAGGAAAAGGCATGGGTTTCTGAACCCATGGTTCTCTTTCCTTACCGTGCTTCCTAGCAACAAAGTCTCTCTTATCATAACATTGATTCTTTGATTGTGGGTTATCAAGATCAACTGCAGGTTCAATTTCTACATCATTGTCATTGCTAGGTTGAGCATCAACATGAACATCATCATTAACATTATCACTAGGTTCATGTTCATTACCAGATTGTGTTTCAGCATCATAAATAGAAATATCATTGGGATTCTCAGGTGTGTCAACAACAGGTTCACTAGAAGCGTGCAAAGTCCTATCATTTTTCTTTTTCTTCTTTTTAGAAGGACTAGGTGTATCAACATTATTTCTCTGAGAATCCTGCTCAATTCTCTTAGGGTGGCCCTCAGGATACAAAGGTTCCTGAGTCACTTTACCTCCTCTAGTTGCAACTCTAACAGCAAAGTCATTATTCTTACTATTCAATTTATTGAGAAAATCATTCTGAGCTTTAAGTACTTGTTCTACTTGAGTGGTAACCATAGAAGCATGTTTACTAATGAGTTTAAGTTCACCTTTAACTCTAGACATATAATCACCCAAGTGTTCAATCATATAAGCATTGCGTTTCAGTTGTCTACCAAAATAAGCATTAAAATCTTCTTGCTTAACCATAAAGTTATCAAACTCATCCAGACATTGGCTAGCAAACTTAGCAGGAGGGATTTCAGCTTTATCATATCTATGGAGAGAGTTTACCTTTACTACCTGTGTCGGGTTATCAAGTGTAGCAACCCGACCCGAATGGATCAAGTCTCTGTGCTTAAGTGTCATCCCTGGATCGGTATGCTGACACACACAGTACTCGAGGATTTATAACAGAGGTAAATCACATGTATAAAGTAACGTAAATACTATTACCTCAATCCAAATAGCGGAGTAACCAGGTTGTGGATTCCCATCAACACCAACGGCAAAGTTGAGTGTAGAAATCGTAACCCTAACGTATCACTTACTCGTCGTAAGAATCCTGCAACATGAAACGTTGCAGCCCGAAAACGGGTCAGCATAGGGAATATGCTGGCAAATTCACACCATAGATAAAATAATGAACAAAGGCTATCACTACATGCATATATGGCTGGTGGAAAAGCTCTATGGTTATAATGTTTTTGCGAAAAGCCAATTTTTCCATACTACAAAGGAATAAATTTTATTTGAACTATCATGGTGGTTGTGAAACATTGAGATGGTTGACAGCATCTCAATCCCAATTAAGTATCATCATTAACCCGACAATATTAATTAAAGTTACATGATGAGATCAACGGGATAATCCAAGAACTAGATACTCAAGATGTCCATAACCGGGGACACGGCTAATCATGATTAGTTTGTACACTCTGCAGAGGTTTGTGCACTTTTCCCACAAGACTCGATCGCCTCCGCTTAATTCTCGCACTGCATGATGTTTGAGATACGGATGACCGAGACACAGTCTTTCCAAAGAGGTCCCCTTAACCGATAGATAGGTCGGTACACCTACAATCCCCTACATCTGCTAGCCCATCGTGGAAAGGTTTCCCACAACTTACTCAACTATGCTAAAGCCCATAATAGCTTGTGGCTGCACACGGAAGTTTCTAGCATGAATAATCTTATGATCCCTTTGAGCCTGGGTGGCGGTCCTTATACAAACAGGCAACACTGGGTTCTCCAGGTGCCTCAATCCACCCAGATGTGAGTTTTAGTTGCCACCTTAGGTAAACCATTATTAACAATCTCACATCTGTCATGAATATCTCTCAAACCCAATCCACGTCTACGAGCATAGCATGGCAATATAATAGCAAACGTAGAAGTAACTCCCAAAGGTTTGATTGTAAACAGGGGAATAGGTACTACCTCATCAACTACTTCCCAATACCCACATGTTCAACCAAGACCCCGTTAGTAGCGGCGAGCGAGAGCGGAACAAGGGTTTTCATCAAAATAAATCCGAAGCGGTTTCATTCGATTTGTTGTGGATTGGATATCAATCCTACTCATGCAATGTTTGAGGGTTGAATCTAATGCATAAAAACTGGGTATGAAAGGGGTATGATCAAAGTGTGAACTTGCCTGCAATGTTGATGAAGATGATTCGCACTCAAAATTCTTGATAGATCTACAAGTCACACTCCGGTCAATCTATCGCAAGCAAGCAATAGTAACCACACATAAGCAATCACTCAAAAGATCGAGAAGAACGAAGAAGACACTTCGGAAAACATCAAAACCAAGCAAATAACTCTTGCAACATAAAACAATTTCTAACAGTACCAAAATTATGTGAATTTGGCCTTATCAGAAGTTTAGGTCAAGAGCTTCGGTTTGCAAAAAGAATCAACTCAAACGGAGTTACGGAACTTAAGTTATGAACAAAAGAAGTTTGAATACAAATCTGTTTGAATTCAAATTTTAAAACTTTCAAAAACATGTTTAAGTTGTTTTATTGGATAGAGGGGATCATAACGAAGGCGAGGGCGTTGGTTTCGTTGGATTTGGACAAACGAGTAAAAAGATGTGTTTGTTTGAAAAGCAAGGACTAATTGATAAGAAAACTTATTACAAATAGGTCCCTGTTGTAAAATAAACAGAAAAAGAAAAATTTAAATAGCGAACGTTTGTTTATAGGATCTAAACAGTGGACGTTCGCTGTTTAATAAAACCTAAAAAAACATAACTAGGTTTTCTTAATAAAACCAAAACAAATAAAAATAATAATAAACCGGGGCGGTTCACGGTTTATACCGGTTCGCGGCGGTCCGGCGCCGGCGGGGAAACTCCGGCGGGGCGGGGCAGTGGCGACGGCGGGCTCCGGCGCGGCGGCTCGGCTTCGCGACGAGGGGCGAGGGCGGCGACGTGGCTCCGGCGCGGCGGCTCGGGCGCGGGGCAAGGCACGGGCGGCGACGCAGGCGAGCGGTGGTGAGATCCGGCGGCGGCGGGGCAGCAAGCCACGGCGGGAGGCGGCGGTTGCGGGGATCGAGGGGAGAGGGGGTCCGGGGCCGGCTTTTAAGGAGGGGGGCAAGGTGGCGTGGGGGAGGGGGCAGAGGAGGCCGGAGGCAGCACGACGGCCGTGGCGGCGCGGCGGCGGACTCGGGGAGAGTCCCGGTCGGGAACGGGAGGGAGGCAGCGCGCTGGGCTGGGCCTGGCTGGCTAGCTGGGCCGGCCCAGTCGGGGAAAAGGTTTTTTTTAAGAAACAGAGAAACAAAATAATAAAAACAGAAGAAAATAAAATATTATATAGGCATATAATATATCAAAATTTTCAGAAAAAGATTTCCTACAACGTGAACATTTTTGTAGAGTCAAATAAAATCCACACAAATTTTAATAAATCAAACAGTGCTGCTGCCTTAATAAAATCCAATAAAAATCATTTTAAAAATACCAAAATGATTTCAAATTTATTTTTCTCCAATTTTCTGATGTAGGGAATCTTGTTACCCTATTTTCTGTATATTTTATTTTTGGAGAAAAATAATTTGAATAAAACCCAAATAACTCCAAATTGAAAAATAATTGCAATGGGACTTTGAATAAATCCTTTGAAACTCCCAACTCATATTTCATTTGTTTTGAAGAAGTCATTTTATCTTCTCTCGTGAAAATCATTGAGTTGCATAAAGTTTCAGAAATGGGAAATATTTTCAAATGAAATTCAAATATTTTCAACACCCCTTGTCATTTAAATAAATGGAAGAAGTCATGTCATCTTCTCTCCAGGGTTTTGTGGTGGAAAGTATTTGAATTCATGGAGATCATAAAAGCAAAAATGAAAGTTTGGGAAAGTCCTTTTATTCCCTCTCATTTAACTTTCAAAAGATTTCGAATTCCACTCACTTTCACACAATCAATCAAACAATCAATCCAATCTATCTGTTTATTATAACATTTCCAAAATTTAGAATTTTCGGATGTTACAAACCTACCACCCTTAAAATGAATCTCGTCCTCGAGATTCGGAGAGGCTAGAAAGAGAAAGGTTAGGGTTTGGGGTCTCCTCAAAATCCATCGATCATCTCAGGGGTCTGGGGTGCTACCACCCTTAGAAACATTGCTACGGTTCCACCAAAACTCGTATACTCCATCCTTGTTGTTGACAGTGTCAGTCTTCTCAGATTCTCGGAAAAATTCCTTCTTTGGCTCTTTGGGTAGCGGCATAACCTTTTCCTCAATTCTTCTGTCTTTCATCTCGGTAAGGTTATTCCGAGACTGGGTCTTCATAGCTGACGGGTCTGGCGCCAATACTAAACAACTATCGACATCTCATGGTGGTCAATAATTTACGGTTTCTCCTGCAGGAAATGGGTCTGGGTTGAACCTCACCGTATAACCTACGGTTGGCAACAACTGCCGTGTACAAGGGACAATACCTATACCATTCTAAGGTTTAAACAAAGTATAAATCGTCGTCACTCTACTATAGGCAAGTCACTCAGATTTACCATCCCGTATAGCAAAGCGAACAATAAGAGTAAGTCGGTATGGTGATCAATCCATCCCGCACCCAAATCATTACCTTGTATATGGTTTAGCGAATCTCGCATTCTAACACTCGGTCATCCTCGCAAGCATTGCAGAATTTCTCTTGTCGACGAACCAAGTTTGGATAAATCCATGGATTCTGCAAGCCAAACGAACATCTATCGTTCCTTCACAACTCTCAGGTTTTGCGTTACTCCTATAAAATCGTCTGTCGATAAAGTTGTATCTTCTTCTGGGTTTTTCCTTCACCAAGGATGTGCTTGCTTCTTGGCGGGTCCTGGAGCCTGTGGGTTATGGCCCATCTCATCACTTGTAAACCTTGAACTCATCATCGGGCAACTGATCCTTAATCCAACATCCAACTTCCTAGTATTCTTAAATCCATCCAATTGTACTGTCTTCCTTCCTTCTATTGTCACCAAACTAGGACATGATTACTCAGACTCATCATGGAATTCCATTGATCCATATTTACAACATCATACCTCCTTTATATCCAATAGTAGTTCATCCCTTCACCCTCGGGGATATCCCACATACCGAGATAAAAAAACTTATACTTATGAAGTCCATACTCCACTTCGTGGAACATCATTATCCTTTCCAGGGTCAAGCGTCCTTACAGGGGAATATTGGCCATCTCTGCATGGCACTTCTTCAACTGGGAAACATGAAACACATCATGAACTCATGACAGTCCTTCGGGTGACTCCAGCTTGTTGGCCACTTCTCCCGTACGCTCCAAAACTCGGTATGGTCCTACAAATCTCGGGGTTAACTTTCCCTTAACTCCAAATAGTTTAACTCCTCGCAGAGGGAACACACGAAGACATGCTTTGTCTCCAATTTCATAGACTACCTCCTTTACATCCAATAATACTCCATACCCTCATATTCTTGGGGTATCCAACATATCGAGATAAAACTCATACTTATTTTGTTCGAAATCCACTTCGTGGAATATCATTACCTTTTTCCAAGGGTCAAGTTTCCTCACGGGGTACTACCACCTTTAAAATGCACAATCTTCCATAGACCATATTTCTCATATCCTTGAAAATGGTCAAAATCTTTCTTCATAGAGTAGCAACTCATAAAATCCAAATCAATACCAATGATGCTAACTTTACTGATTCTCAAATTATTACAATCTCCTGCATTCCATTACATGCCTCAATCCGACACCTCACTAATAAAAGAAATGTCCACACTACTACTACATTTCTCGTTGCACTCAACTATTTATCACAAGTCTCCGTCTCCTTGGGGCATTCTCTGGCAAAGTGCCCTGCTTCATCACAACGGAAACATATAATTTCTGACATATCACGGGGTTTCCTTGTGATTATATAGCCTCCTGGGGTCCTCATCTTCCCTTTTGGGCAATCATTGTGGTAGTGTCCTGAATTTTTGCACCTGAAACATGTGATATGACTCAGGTCTCTCTTTGTAGAAATTGGGTTGTTCCTGGGATCCAATCTACTTCTCTTCCTGGACTTTTCCGTTCCAATCAGGGCTTCTATTTCCTGTGGGTCATACTCTACTTCCTCTGTCAGGAATTCTACTAAATCCCCATTCAGACAATTTTGGGAGATGTGTCCTTCTTCTCCACATGAATAGCATGACTTGGTGCAGGGTTTAATTGGTTCTCCTTTGGGTGTGTCCTCCACCTCTTCCTTCATCACAGATTCCTCTAAACTTTCCATGAGGGCTCTTTTCATTGCTTCTTTCTTCTGCTGGACGGTCCTTTGTACCATGGGGTAGATGTGACACTGAGCAGGGTAGTGGGTAGTCCCTTCACACAAGAAACAAGTGATCTGCCGAGTTGGGCATTCTTCAGCTGGGTGACTTCCTTCACAATTCGAGCATTCATCCTTGTGTTCCTTATGGTTGTGTCCTATTTCTCCACAAGGCTTGTATGCACAAGGTTTCTTCATATCCTTTCCATAAGGCTTCAATTTCTAGGACACAAGACGAGATCTTTGTAGAGTCCACTTAAATTCTTTCCAAGTGGTTACTTCTTGCCATCCATTGATGGTTTGGTACATCCTCCACCAAGTAGCAGCACCTCTTTCAAAACATTGAAGAGCATGCCGGGTCATATCCTTTCCGACTATAGGGTTATTCTTCATGTGATCCTCCATGTTCTGAATCCATCGGTCCGTCTCCAATTGACTCATCGGTCCAGAAAATACAAGCTCATCTCCATTCATCCTCTATTGGGTCCAAAGGTTTGGGGTGACATAAGAGAGATAGAGAGGGATGCACACAATACAAACAAACAGTTTTGAAAAGACAGATTTTATTGTGGCTGTCGGAAAAACAACAAACAAATGACAGCTCACAAACGTCGCATCTAACGTAGGTATAACAGGGGTTTGGTCTTCTAAAGGTCAATAAGTCTTCAACGTCGCCAAACTCTTCAAGTCTTGTTAATGTCTCCGATGGCTTCTTCCAATCATGCTTGTCCTTCTCAAGTTCTTTTGCCAAATCATCTCTGTTGACGCGAAGTCTCTCGTGACGTCCTTTAATATTTCTGGAGTTGCGCTCCAACTTCTGGGTCTCAACATCCTTGACATGAATCATGATCCTACTGTCCTTCAGTTCCTGACGAATCTTTGATGTCTCAAGGTTTTGCTCCTCTAGCTTGGCTACTTTCAGTTTTCGGGTTCTGAGTTCTTCACGAAACACTTCTTTGTCAAAAACTGCTTCCTGAAGGTTCATCTTTAAACTTCCTGATGTAATGCTCCAGATCCTGGTGATACATCGGTCTAAGGTTAAAACTGCATCCTTTGCTGATAGATGCTCCATCAGCTTTCTACCATCCAATCCTTCCATGCATCTGCATGCTTAACTCCGCACGGTGACAATAGCATAAACGGGTAATAACACCATGGGTATCCGTGTTTCTGCTCTTGTCATTACCATGAGCTATCATTCCATAGTTGATATCTCCTTCCTTAGGGTTTCCTTGACAAAACTTTGAGTTTCTAACTCTCCATGTTTCGATCTTTCTCCGATACACCTTGCTCTCGAGTATTGACAGCTTCCATAGTCTGCCAAGTTCCATAAGGGTAACCTTTCTAGGTCATACACATCTGGCAATTCTTCAGAGCCTTCAAATTCTCCCAGTCTTCGGAATCTTCAACCGTTGTAGTTTCCATTATCATAATGCATGGTAAAATCCTCTTTATTCCAAATGGTCTTGGTTGTCCGATATCTTGTCCTTCTTGGAGTGGTCTCATCAGTCGAATCTTCGAGTGGTCCAAAGGAAAAGGATATGGTCTCACTAAAAGGGAATATTTGAATAAGCTTAGAAGAGAACAGAGGTAAAAGATCTTTTTGAAAAGGAAAGTTTTAGGGAAAATCATTCCTATGGGCTTGCCAGTTTCTAGGGTCACGTCCTACAGTCAAAATGTGCTCTGATACCATCTTGTAGCGACCCGACCCAAATGGATCAAGTCTCTGTGCTTAAGTGTCATCCCTGGATCGGTATGCTGACACACACAGTACTCGAGGATTTATAACAGAGGTAAATCACATGTATAAAGTAACGTAAATACTATTACCTCAATCCAAATAGCGGAGTAACCAGGTTGTGGATTCCCATCAACACCAACGGCAAGGTTGAGTGTAGAAATCGTAACCCTAACGTATCACTTACTCGTCGTAAGAATCCTGCAACATGAAATGTTGCAGCCCGAAAACGGGTCAGCACAGGGAATATGCTGGCAAATTCACACCATAGAGAAAATAATGAACAAAGGCTATCACTACATGCATATATGGCTGGTGGAAAAGCTCTATGGTTATAATGTTTTTGCGAAAAGCCAATTTTTCCCTACTACAAAGGAATAAATTTTATTTGAACTATCATGGTGGTTGTGAAACATTGAGATGGTTGACAGCATCTCAATCCCAATTAAGTATCATCATTAACCCGACAATATTAATTAAAGTTACATGATGAGATCAACGGGATAATCCAAGAACTAGATACTCAAGATGTCCATAATTGGGGACACGACTAATCATGATTAGTTTGTACACTCTGCAGAGGTTTGTGCACTTTTCCCACAAGACTCGATCGCCTCCGCTTAATTCTCGCACTGCATGATGTTTGAGATACGGATGACCGAGACACAGTCTTTCCGAAGAGGTCCCCTTAACCGATAGATAGGCCGTACACCTACAATCCCCTACATCTGCTAGCCCATCATGGAAAGGTTTCCCACAACTTACTCAACTATGCTAGAGCCCATAATAGCTTGTGGCTGCACACGGAAGTTTCTAGCATGAATAATCTTATGATCCCTTTGAGCCTGGGTGGCGGTCCTTATACAAACAGGCAACAATGGGTTCTCCAGGTGCCTCAATCCACCCAGATGTGAGTTTTAGTTGCCACCTTAGGTAAACCATTATTAAAAATCTCACATCTGTCATGAATATCTCTCAAACCCAATCCACGTCTACGAGCATAGCATGGCAATATAATAGCAAACGTAGAAGTAACTCCCAAAGGTTTGATTGTAAACAGGGCAATAGGTACTACCTCATCAACTACTTCCCAATACCCACATGTTATCAATCCTACTCATGCAATGTTTGAGGGTTGAATCTAATGCATAAAAACTGGGTATGAAAGGGGTATGATCAAAGTGTGAACTTGCCTGCAATGTTGATGAAGATGATTCGCACTCAAAACTCTTGATAGATCTACTCGTCACACTCCGGTCAATCTATCGCAAGCAAGCAATAGTAACCACACATAAGCAATCACTCAAAAGATCGAGAAGAACGAAGAAGACACTTCGGAAAACATCAAAACCAAGCAAATAACTCTTGCAACATAAAACAATTTCTAACAGTACCAAAATTATGTGAATTTGGCCTTATCAGAAAGTTTAGGTCAAGAGCTTCGGTTTGCAAAAAGAATCAACTCAAACGGAGTTACGGAACTTAAGTTATGAACAAAAGAAGTTTGAATACAAATCTGTTTGAATTCAAATTTTAAAACTTTCAAAAACATGTTTAAGTTTTTTTACTGGATAGAGGGGATCATAACGAAGACGAGGGCATTGGTTTCGTTGGATTTGGACAAACGAGTAAAAAGATGTGTTTGTTTGAAAAGCAGGGACTAATTGATAAGAAAACTTATTACAAATAGGTCCCTGGTGTAAAATAAACAGAAAAAGAAAAATTTAAATAGCGAACGTTCGTTTATAGGATCTAAACAGTGGACGTTCGTTGTTTAATAAAACCTAAAAAACAGAACTAGGTTTTCTTAATAAAACCAAAACAAATAATAATAATAATAAACCGGGGCGGTTCACGGTTTATACCGGTTCGCGGCGGTCCGGCGCCGGCGGGGAAACTCCGGCGGGGCGGTGCAGTGGCGACGGCGGTCTCCGGCGCGGCGGCTCGGCTTCGCGCCGAGGGGCGAGGGCGGCGACGTGGCTCCAGCGCGGCGGCTCGGGTGCGGGGCAAGGCACGGGCGGCGGCGCAGGCGAGCGGTGGTGAGATCCGGCAGCGGCGGGGCAGCAAGCCACGGCGGGAGGCGGCGGTTGCGGGGATCGAGGGGAGAGGGGGTCCGGGGCCGGCTTTTAAGGAGGGGGGGTAAGGTGGCGTGGGGGAGGGGGCAGAGGAGGGTGGACTACGCACACAACCAGGATCAAGAGAATTAAACCATATCTTAGCATCACCCTTTAATGAGAACGAAAATTATTTAAGGATATAATAGTAGCGAGTTTTCTCATCATTAGTGATAGGGTGGCTATAACATTTAATTTAGTAAGATGTGCCACAACAGTTTCAGATTCATAGCCATAAAAAGGATTAGATTCAACCAAAGTAATTATCTCAGTATCAACAGAGAAATCATAATCCTTATCAGTAATAAAGATAGGCGAAGTAGCATAAGCAGGATCATATTTCATTCTAGCATTCGGAGATTTTTCTTTCAACTTAGCTAATAATTTCTTAAGATCACTCCTATCATTACAAGCAAGAAAGTCTCTAGCAGTTTCTTCATCCATAACATAACCCTCAAGCACAACAGGCAATTCATATCTAGGGGGATAATCTTCATCATCACTTTCATCAATATTACCAGTTTCAATAATGTCATTCTCTCTAGCCCTAGCAAGTTGTTCATCAAGACATTCACCTAGTGGCACAGTAGTATCAAGCATAGAAGTAGTTTCATCATAAGTATCATGCATAGCAGAAGTGGCATCATCAATAACATGCGACATATCAGAATTAATAGCAGAAGCAGGTTTAGGTGTCGCAAGCTTACTCAAAACAGAAGGTGAATCAAGTGCAGAGCTAGATGGTAGTTGCTTACCTCCCCGCGTAGTTGAGGGATAAATTTTAGTTCTTTCTTCTTTCAAGTTCCTCATAATGATCAGCAGATATAAATCCCAAGTGACTCAAAGAATAGAGCTATGCTCCCCGGCAACGGCGCCAGAAAATAGTCTTGATAACCCACAAGTATAGGGGATCGCAACAGTTTTCGAGGGTAGAGTATTCAACCCAAATTTATTGATTCGACACAAGGGGAGCCAAAGAATATTCTCAAGTATTAGCAGTTGAGTTTTCAATTCAACCACACCTGGATAACTTAGTATCTGCAGCAAAGTATTTAGTAGCAAAGTAGTATGGAAGTAACGGTAACGGTGGCAAAAGTAACAGTAGCAGTTTTGTAGTGATTGTAACAATGGCAACCGTAAAGTAACTAAGCGAAGAACAATATGTGAAAAGCTCGTAGGCATTGGATCGGTGATGGAAAATTATGCCGGATGCGATTATTCATGCAACAATTATAACATAGGGTGACACAGAACTAGCTCCAATTCATCAATGTAATGTAGGCATGTATTCCGAATATAGTCATACATGCTTATGGAAAAGAACTTGCATGACATCTTTTGTCCTACCCTCCCGTGGCAGTGGGGTCCTATTGGAAACTAAGGGATATTAAGGCCTCCTTTTAATAGAGTACCGGACCAAAGCATTAACACATAGTGAACACATGAAGTCCTCAAACTACGGTCATCACCGGGAGTGGTCCCGAATATTGTCACTTCGGGGTTGCCGGATCATAACACATAGTAGGTGACTAATGACTTGCAAGATAGGATCAAGAACTCACATATATTCATGAAAACATAATAGGTTCATATCTGAAATCATGGCACTCAGGCCCTAGTGACAAGCATTAAGCATAGCAAAGTCATAGCAACATCAATCTCAGAACATAGTGGATACTAGGGATCAAACCCTAACAAAATTAGCTTGATTACATGATAAATCTCATCCAACCCATCACCGTCCAGCAAGCCTACGATGGAATTACTCATGCACGGTGGTGAGCATCATGAAATTGGTGATGGAGGATGGTTGATGATGACGATGGCGACGGATTCCCCTCTCCGGAGCCCCGAACGGACTCCAGATCAGCCCTCCCAAGAGAGATTAGGGCTTGGCGGCGGCTCCGTATCGTAAAACGCGATGAATCTTTCTCACTAATTTTTTTCTCCTCGAACGTGAATATATAGAGTTGGAGTTGAGGTCGGTGGAGCTCCATGGGGCCCACGAGGCAGGAGGCGCGCCTCCCACCCTCGTGGACAGGGTGTGGGCCCCCTGGCCTTGATTCTTTCGCCAGTATTTTCTATTAATTCCAATAATAATCTCCGTTGATTTTCAGGTCATTCCGAGAACTTTTATTTCTGCAGAAAAAATACACCATGGCAATTCTGCTGAAAACAGTGTCAGTCCGGGTTAGTTCCATTCAAATCATGCAAGCTAGAGTCCAAAATAAGGGCAAAAGTGTTTGGAAAAGTAGATACGACGGAGACGTATCACACATCATAAGAAGCCTTGCAAGCAAAGTGACTAATGAGTTAGTTGCGGGATGATGTATTACGGAACGAGTAAAGAACCTTGCCGGTAATGAGATTGAAGTAGGTATGAAGATACCGACGATCGAATCTCGGGCAAGTAACATACCGATGACAAAGGGATTACGTATGTTTTCATAACGGTTCGACCGATAAAGATCTTCGTAGAATATGTAGGAGCCAATATGAGCATCCAGGTTCTGCTATTGGTTATTGATCGGAGAGGTGTCTCGGTCATGTCTACATAGTTCTCTAACCCGTAGGGTCCGCACGCTTAACTTCGATCATGATATTGTATTATATGAGTTATATGATTTGGTGACCGAATGTTGTTCGGAGTCCCGGATGAGATCACGGACATGACAAGGAGTATCGAAATGGTCGAGTGGTAAATATTGATACATAGGATGATGGTATTCGGACACCAAAAGTCTTCCGGAGGGTATCGGGTACTTATCGGTCACCGGAAGGTGTTTCGGGTACCCCCGGCAATCCTATGGGCCTTGTGAAGGAACACACCAATCCACAAGGGGCTGGTGCGCCCTATAAGGCTATAGGAGGAGGAGAAGGAAGGGGGAAGGGAAAGGAAAGTGTGGATTAGGATTCCCACTTCCTTCCCTCACCCCCCCTCTTTCCTTCCCCTTCATCCATACATGGAAAGGGGGGCGCAGGGCAAGGCAGGGCCCCTATGGGGTGGCGGCCAACCCTAGGGCGCCCCTGGCTGCCTCTCCTCCCCTCGCACCTATATATATGTGTGGAGGGGGCACCTAGAAGACACACAACATCAATTGTTAGCCATGTGTGGCGCCCCCCTCCACAGTTTACACCCCTAGTCATATTCTCACACTGCTTAGGCAAAGCCCTACGTGGATCACTTCACCATCACCGTCACCACGCCGTCGTGTTGAAGGAACTCATCTACTTCTTCGACACCTTTCTGGATCAAGAAGCGAGGAATGTCATCGCGCTGAACGTGTGCAGAACTCAGAGGTGCCGTACGTTCGGTGCTTGATCGGTCGGAGCTAGAAGAAGTTCGACTACATCAACCGCGTTGTCAAATGCTTCCGTTTTAGGCCTACAAGGGTACGTAGACACACTCTCCCCCTCTCGTTGTTATGCATCACCTAGATGGATCTTGTGTGAGCGTAGGATTTTTTTTGAAATTGCATGCTACGTTTCCCAACGGTGGTATCAGAGCCAGGTCTATGCGTGGATGATATGCACGAGTAGAACACAAAGAGTTCTGGGCGGTGATCGTCATACTGCTTACCACCAATGTGTTATTTTGATTCGGCGGTATTGTTGGATGAAGCACCAGGACCAACCTTACATGACCACGTTCATGAGACCGGTTCCACCGACAGACATGCAACTAGTTTTGCATAAAGGTGGCTGGCGGGTGTCTGTTTCTCCTACTTTAGTTGAATCGAATTTGACTGCGGCTGGTCCTCGTTGAAGGTTAAAACAACAAACTTGATAAATCACCGTTGTGGTTCTGATGCGTAGGTAAGAACGGTTCTTGCTAGAAGCCCGTAGCAGCCACGTAAAACTTGCAACAACAAAGTAGAGGACGTCTAACTTGTTTTTGCAGGGCATGTTGTAATGTGATATGGTCAAGACATGATGTGATATACGTTATTGTATGAAATGATCATGTTTTGTAAAAGTTATCGGTAACCGGCAGGAGCCTTATGGTTGTCTCTTTATTGTATGAAATGCAAACGCCATGTAATTGCCTTACTTTATCGCTATGCGTTAGCGATACTTGTAGAAGCAATAGTTGGCGAGACAACCAGGACGCAACGGTGCAGATCAAGGTGTCGAGCTGGTGACAATGGAAATCATGACGATGCTTTGGAGATGGAGATCAAAAGCACAAGATGATGATGGCCATATCATGTCACATATTTTGATTGCATGTGATGTTTATATTTTATGCATCTTATTTTGCTTAGTACGGAGGTAGCATTATAAGATGATCCCTTAACTAAATTTCAAGGTATAAGTGTTCTCCCTGAGTATGCACCGTACGACAGTTCGTCGTGTTGAGACACCACGTGATGATCGGGTGTGATAGACTCTACGTTCAAATACAACAGGTGCAAGACAGTTTTGTACATGTGGAATACTCGGGTTAAACTTGACGAGCCTGGCATGTACAAACATGACCTCGATACACTAGAGACCGAAAGGTCGAACGTGAATCGTATAGTAGATATGATCAACATAGAGATGTTCACCATTGATGACTACTCCATCTCACGTGATGATCGGACATGGTTTAGTTGATTTGGATCACGTATCATTTAGATGACTTGAGGGATGTCTATCTAAGTGGGAGTTCTTAAGTAATTTGATTAATTGAACTTAATTTATCATGAACTTAGTCCTGATAGTATTTGCATATCTATGTTGTAGATCAATAACTCACGATATAGCTCCTATATATTTTTGATATGTTCCTAGAGAAAAGTTGAAAGATGATAGTAGCAATAATGCGAACTGGGTCCGTGATCTGAGGATCATTCTCATTGCTACACAGAAGAATTATGTCCTTGATGCACCGCTGGGTGACAAACCTGTTGCAGGAGCAGATACAAACGTTATGAACGTTTTGCAAGCTCGATATGATGACTACTTGATAGTTTAGTGCGCCATGATTTACGGCTTAGAACCGGGACTTCAAAAACATTTTGAACGCCATGGAGCATATGAGATGTTCCAAGAGATGAAATTGGTATTTCAAACTCATGCCCATGTCGAGAGGTATGAGACCTCTGACAAGTACTTTGCCTACAAGATGGAGGAGAATAGCTCAACCAGTGAGCATGTGCTCAGAATGTCTGGGTACTACAATCACTTGAACCAAGTGGGAGTTAATCTTCCAGATAAGATAGTGATTGACAGAGTTCTCTAGTCACTATCACCAAGCTACTAGAACTTCATGATGAACTATAATGTGCAAGGGATAAAAGAAAGGATTCCCAAGCTCTTCGCAATGCTGAAATCGGTCGAAGCTATAAATCAAGAAAGAGCATCAAGTGTTGATGGTTAACAAGACCACTAGTTTCAAGAAAAAGGGTAAAGGAAAAGAAAGGGAACTTCAAGAAGAATGACAAGCAAGTTGCCACTCCCGTGAAGAAGCCCAAAGCTAGACCTAAGCCCGAAACTGAGTGCTTCTACTGCAAAGGGAATGGTCACTGGAAGCAAAACTACCCCAAATACTTGGCGGATAAGAAGGATGGCAAAGTGAACAAAGGTATATTTGATATACATGTTATTGATGTGTACTTTACTAGTGTTCATAGTAACCCTAGGGTATTTGATACCGGTTCACTTTCTAAGATGAGTAACTCAAAACAGGAGTTGCAAAATGAACATAGACTAGTTAAGGGCGAGGTGGCGATATGTGTTGGAAGTGATTCCAAGGTTGATAAGATCACCATCGCACACTCCCTTTACCTTCGGGATTAGTGTTGAACCTAAAATAAATGTTATTTGGTGTTTGCGTTGAGCATGAATATGATTGGATCATGTTTATTGCAGTACGGTTATTTATTTAAATCAAAGAATAATTGTTGTTCTGTTTACATGAATAAAACCTTCTATGGTCATACACTCAATATAAATGGTTTATTGAATCTCGATTCTAGTGATACACATATTCATAATATTGATGTCAAAGGATGCAAAGTTGATAATGATAGTGCAACATACTTGTAGCACTACCGTTTAGGTCATATTGGTGTAAAGCGCATGAAGAAATTCCATGCAGATGGGCTTTTGGAATCACTTTTTTATGAATCATTTGTTACTTGCGAACCATGCCTCATGGGAAGATGACTAAAACCCCGTTCTCTGGAACAATGGAGCGAGCTAATGACTGATTGGAAATAATACATACCGATGTATGCGGTCCGATGAGTGTTGAGGCATGCGGCGGGTACGTTATTTTCTAACCTTCACAGATGATTTGAGTAGGTATGGTTATATCTACTTGATGAAACACAAATCTGAAACGTTTGAAAAGTTCAAAGAATTTCATAGTAAAGTGGAGAATCATCGTAACAAGAAAATAAAGTTTCTACGATCTAATCGTGGAGACGAATATTTGAGTTACGAGTTTGGCCTTCAATTAAAACAATGTGGAATGGTTTCACAACTCATGCCACCTGGAACACCAGTGTAATGGTGTGTCCGAACGTCTTAACCGTACTTTATTAGATATGGTGTGATCTATGATGTCTCTTACCGATTTACCACTATCGTTTTGGGGTTATGCATTAGAGCAACCGCATTCACATTAAATAGGGAACCATCTAAATCCGTTGAGATGACACCGTATGAATTGTGGTTTGGCAAGAAACCTAAGTTGTCATTTGTTAAAGTTTGGGATTGCGACACTTAGGTCGAGGCTTCAGCCTGATAAGCTCGAACCCAAATCGGAGAAGTGCATCTTCATAGGATACCCTAAGGAAACAATTGGGTACACCTTCTACCATAGATCCAAAGGCAAGATCTTTGTTGCCGAGAATGGAACCTTTCTAGAGAAGGAGTTTCTCTCGAAAGAAGTGAGTGGGAGGAAAGTAGAACTTGATGAGGTAATTGTACGTTCTCTCAAATTGGAAAGTAGCACATCAGAGAAATCCATTCCCATGATGCCTATAGCAACTAGAGAGGAAGCTAATGATAATGATCATGAAACTCAGATCAAGTTACTACTGGACCTTGTAATTCAAATAGAGCACGTTCCGCACCAGAGTGGTACGGTAATCCTGTTCTGGAAGTTATGTTACTAGACCATGGCGAACCTATGAACTATGAAGAAGCTATGGTGAGCCCAGATTCCGACAGATGGCTTGAGGCCATGAAATCTGAGATAGGATCCACGTATGAGAACAAAGTGTGGACTTTGGTGGACTTGCCCGATGATGGGCGAGCCATAGAAAATAAATGGATCTTCAAGAAGAAGACTGATACTGGTGGTAGTGTCACTATTTTTCGACAAGTTCAAGTGTTGACTGCGATGAGATTTTCTCACTCGTAGCGATGCTTAAGTCTGTCCGAATCATGTTAGCAATTGCTGCATTTTATGAAATCTGGCAAATGGATGTCAAAATTGCATTCCTTAATGGATTTCTTAAAGAATAGTTGTTTATGATGCAACCAGAAGGTTTTTGTCGATCCTAAAGGTGCTAACAAAGTGTGCAAGCTCCAGCGATCCATCTATGGACTGGTGCAAGCATCTCGGAGTTGGAATATACGCTTTGATGAGGTGATCAAAGCATATGGTTTTATACAGACTTTTGGTGAAGTTTGTATTCACAAGAAAGTGAGTGGGAGCTCTGTAGCATTTCTAATATTATATGTGGATGACATATTGTTGATTGGAAATGATGTAGAATTTCTGGATAGCATAAAAGATACTTGAATAAAAGTTTTTAATGAAATACCTCGATGAAGCTGCTTAAATATTGGGCATCAAGATCTATAGAGATGGATCGAGACGCTTAATAGGACTTTCATAAAGCGCATACCTTGGAAAAAATTAAGAAGTTCAAAATAGATTAGTCAAAGAAAGGGTTCTTGTCTGTGTTGCAAGGTGTGAAGTTGAGTAAGACTAAAAACCCGACCACGGCAGAAGATAGAGAGAGAATGAAAGTCATTCCCTATGCCTCAGCCATAGCTATTCTATAAAGTATGCCATGTTGTGTACCAGACCTATTGTATACATTGCCATGAGTTTGGCAAGGGGGTAAAATAGTGATCTAGGAGTAGATCACTGTACAACGGTCAAAATTATCCTTAGGTACCTAAAGAGGACTAAGGAAATGTTTCTCGGTTATGGAGGTGACAAAGAGTTTGTCATAAAGGGTTACGTCGATACAAGCTTTGACACTGATCCGAATGACTCTGAGTCTCAATCTGGATACATATTGAAAGTAGGAGCAATTAGCTAGAGTAGCTCCATGCAGAGCATTGTAGACGTAGAAATTTGCAAAATACATACAGATCTGAATGTGACACACTCGTTGACTAAACTTCCCTCACAAGGAAAACATGAACACACCTTAGTACTCTTTGGGTGTTAATCACATGGCGATGTGAACTAGATAATTGACTAGTAAACCCTTTGGGTGTTGGTCACATGGCGATGTGAACTATGGGTGTTAATCACATGACGATGTGAACTATTGGTGTTAAATCACATGGCGATGCGAACTAGATTATTGACTCTAGTGCAAGTGGGAGACTGAAGGAAATAAGCCCTAGAGGCAATAATAAAGTTGTTATTTTATATTTCCTTATTCATGATAAAGGTTTATTATTCATGATAGAATTGTATTGATAGGAAACCTTAATACATGTGTGAATAGATAAACAACATCGTGTCCCTAGTGAGCCTCTACTAGACTAGCTAGTTGATCAAACATGGTTAAGGTTTCCTAACCATGGACATGAGTTGTCATTTGATAAACGGGATCACATCATTAGGAGAATGATGTGATGGACATGACCCATCCGTTAGCTTAGCATAAGGATTTTTCAGTTTTATTGCTATTGCTATCTTCATGTCAAATACATATTCCTTCGACTATGAGATTATGCAACTCCCGGATACCGGAGGAATACCTTGTGTGCTATCAAACATCACAACGTAACTGGCTAATTATAAAGATGCTCTACAAGTATCTCCGAAGGTGTTTGTTGGGTTGGCATAGATCGAGATTAGGATTTTTTCACTCCGAGTATCGGAGAGGTATCTCTGGGCCCTCTAGATAATACACATCATAAGAAACCTTGCAAGCAAAGTGACTAATGAGTTAGTTGCGGGATGATGTATGATAACCCTATAGGGGATCGCAACAGTTTTCAAGGGTAGAGTATTCAATCCAAATTTATAGATTCGACGCAAGGGGAGCCAAAGAATATTTGAAGGTATTAGCAGCTGAGTTGTCAATTCAACCACACCTGGAGATTAATTATCTGCAGCAAGTAATCAGTAGGAAAGTAATATGATAGTTTTGATAGTAGTGACAGCAGTAACGGTAACGGTAACAGTGATAGCAGTAATTTTGTAGCAAGTGTAACAGTGATGATAACAGTAGTAACTTAGCAAGAACAATGTAAGATAAATTCATAGGCCTTGGATCGGTGACTTGTTGGATGATATTCATCATGAGACAGTTATAACCTAGGGCGATATAGCACTAGCTCCAGTCTGTCAATATAATGTAGGCATGTATTCCGTAAATAGTCATACGTGCTTATGGAAAGAACTTGCATGACATCTTTTGTCCTAACCCTCCCGTGGCAGCGGGGTCCATATTGGAAACTAAGGGATATTAAGGCCTCCTTTTAATAGAGAACCGGAACAAAGCATTAACACATAGTGAATACATGAACTCCTCAAACTACGGTCATCACCGGGAGTGGTCCCGACTATTGTCACTCCGGGGTTGTCGGATCATAACACGTAGTAGGTGACTATAACTTGCAAGATCAGATCTAAAACATGGATATAATGAGGATAACATAAACGGTTCAGATCTGAGTTCATGGCACCCGGGCACAAAGTGACAAGAATTAAGCATGGCAAAGTCATAGCAACATCAATCTTAGAACATAGTGGATACTAGGGATCAAGCCCTAACAAAACTAACTCGAGTACATGACGAATCTCATCCAACTCCTTGATACGTCTCCAACGTATCTATAATTTTTGATTGCTCCATGCTATATTATCTTCTGTTTTGGACATTATTGGGCTTTATTATTCACTTTTATATTATTTTTGGGACTAACCTATTAACCGGAGGCCCAGCCCAGAATTGTTGTTTTTTGCCTATTTTAGAATTTCGCAGAAGAAGAATATCAAACGAAGTCCAAACGGAATGAAACCTTCAGGAACGTGATTTTCGGAACGAACATGATCCAGGAGACTTGGAACGTACGTCAAGGAAGCTTCCAGGAAGCCACGAGGTAGGGGGCGTGCCTACCCCCCCCCCCCCAAGCGCGCCCTCCACCCTCTTGGGCCCCACGTTGCTCCACCGACGCACTCCTTCCTCCTATATATACCTACGTACCCCCAAATTATCAGATACAGAGCCAAAACCTAATTCCACCACCACAACCTTCTGTACCCACGAGATCCCATCTTGGGGCCTGTTCCGGAGCTCCGCCGGAAGGGGCATCGATCACGGAGGGCTTCTACATCAACACCATAGCCTCTTCGATGAAGTGTGAGTAGTTTACCTCAGACCTTAGGGTCCATAGTTATTAGCTAGATGGCTTCTTCTCTCTTTTTGGATCTCAATATAATGTTCTCCCCCTCTCTTGTGGAGATCTATTCGATGTAATCTTATTTTGCGGTGTGTTTGTTGAGACCGATGAATTGTGGGTTTATGATCAAGTTTATCTATGAACAATATTTGAATCTTCTGAATTCTTTTATGTATGATTGGTTATCTTTGCAAGTCTCTTCGAATTATCAGTTTGGTTTGGCCTACTAGATTGATCTTTCTTGCAATGGGAGAAGTGCTTAGCTTTGGGTTCAATCTTGCGGTGTCCTTTCCCAGTGACAGTAGGGGCAGCAAGGCACGTATTGTATTGTTGCCATCGAGGATAACAAGATGGGGTTTTTATCATATTGCATGAATTTATCCCTCTACATCATGTCATCTTGCTTAAGGCGTTACTCTGTTCTTATGAACTTAATACTCTAGATGCATGCTGGATAGCGGTCGATGTTTGGAGTAACAGTAGTAGATGCAGGTAGGAGTCGGTCTACTTGTCTCGGACGTGATGCCTATATACATGATCATACCTAGATATTCTGATAACTATGCTCAATTCTGTCAATTGCTCAACAGTAATTTGTTCACCCACCGTAAAATACCTATGCTCTTGAGAGAAGCCACTAGTGAAACCTATGGCCCCCGGGTCTATCTTCCATCATATTAATCTTCCAAAACTTAGTTATTTCCGTTGCCTTTTATTTTACTTTGCATCTTTATCATAAAAATACCAAAAATATTATCTTATCATATCTATCAGATCTCACTCTCGTAAGTGACCGTGTAGGGATTGGCAACCCCTTATCGTGTTGGTTGCGAGGATTTATTTGTTTGTGTAGGTGCGAGGGACTCGCGCGTAGCCTCCTACTGGATTGATACCTTGGTTCTCAAAAACTTAGGGAAATACTTACGCTACTTTGCTGCATCACCCTTTCCTCTTCAAGGGAAAACCAACGCAGTGCTCAAGAGGTAGCAAGAAGGACTTCTGGCGCCGTTGCTGGGGAGGTCTACGCAAAAGTCAACATACCAAGTACCCATCACAAACCCTTATCTCCCACATTACATTATTTGCCATTTGCCTCTCCTTTTCCTCTCCCCCACTTCGCCCTTGCCGTTTTATTCGCCCTCTCTTTTTGTTCGCCTCTTTTCCGTTTGCTTGTCATTATGACTAGTCCTTTATCTTCTCTGTTGTCTCCCGAAAATGAAGTTCTCAATTTTAAACAAAGGGAGGGAGAAAATTTGAAAGACGCTTGGTATAGAATTTGCAATGCTCAAAATAGACCTACCAGGAAGCAATCTACTTCCATTCTTCTCCGCAATTTTTATGTAGGCGCTAATCCTTGGTATAGATATATTCTTGATACCATTACCAGAGGGAATTTCTTGGGTAGTGTCGGGGATATATCCCGTGGTATGACCCGGCCGGAATTGGCGACTTACTGGTGACCCGCCCGGAGCTTGGCGATTCACAGATAACCTGTCCGATCTTGGCGACTCATTAGTAACCCGGCGGGCGGGTCAGATGGACAACAAGGCTCAAAGCCCAGAAGGCCGGCTCACGTTATGATGGGCCGGATTAAGAGGAAAGGGATGACGAATATTTCCTTTACGAGGAAACAAGACCTGGACTTGTAATTAACTTGTAAGAGAAGATAGACTAGTCCTAGTCCTACTAGGACTCCACATGTAACCCGCCCCTCTAACTTATATAAGGAGGGGCAGGGCACCCCAAAGGGAGACAAGCAACAAGAAACAATCTCTAAGGCTAGACACAAAGAGCCGGCTTACCGGCGACTCTCTCATGAGCATAATGAGACCTAGCCTCAAACAGCATGTAGGGCTATTACCGGATGATGTTTCCTGAGGCCCGAAGCTGTCTAAACCCTTGTCTTGTGCGTTGAACTGCCCTGCGTCTCTCATCCCAATCAACCCCTCTCAAGCTACCACATAGATGCGCTGGCCTCGCGACTAAGTCCTGACACTAAGGACATCTGCCGTGACAATTCCACGACAGTTGGCGCCCACCGTGGGGCGTGCGCACGGTGGTGTTGAGTTCTTGAAGGGATTTCTCTAAAAGGATTGAGAAGTTTGCAATTTTCCGGATGAAAAAGAAGTCGGCGCAGAAGACAACATCATCAACAAACAGTCAAAGCGACGTATACACGATTTAAAAATCAAAGGAGAAATTAGGGTCGTGTTTATGCGTCGGCGCACACCACCAGATGATCCGTCGGGGCTGGATTAATTTCCATTGTCGTTGAGGGTCAAAATCTTGCATCTGAAATCAATCGATACGACGTGCAACTTGCGGAGACCGAAAGACTTTGACGGTTCTGTCGTCTGTGTCCAAACCCAACTCGGAGCATCACTATTGCATGGCGTGGCACCCTAGGCTTGCTGCCAACTTTTGAAAAGGAGGGGACCAAGTGCTACTAGTACAAGTGGGATCTGAGAAACAATCATCCGGGCGCTCGCATCAAGTCCTAAGGCGTATCAGTGTACGCTGTTTCTGCTACTTCCACGAGCATGGAGCAAAGATCGAAGGAAAGGTACTACTTCAAGTAGTAGTGCACATGAAGCAAATACGTCAAATCAGTCATTGTCACTACTTTTTCTAGCCTGAAGCCCGAGTCAAATCCAAAGAGCCCCCAAGCGCTTCCACTAGTACTGTAAAAAAGGATAGTACTGTTTGAGTACTAGTAGATCGGGAAAAGAACAAGGAAAATATTGGATTGGCTGGCTACAATTGCGTGAACGCGTAAAAAAATCCACAATTCGGAGAAGGACTTGGCCATCGCTCGCGAGCGTCTCTGTTGCCACTGGCCGCAGACTGGACCGACACATTACCTTGTCAGCCATTACCCACACGGCCTCCCACGCAGGCGTCTCCCCCGCCCTGCCCCTCCTTAGTCCGCGCGAATCAGGTGTTATTTCTCCTATGCATTTTTCTTAATATACTTTAATTGCTATGAGCACAACTACTCTGCTCTACGGTATTTTCATATGCAAGAGAATCATTCATACAAAGTGGTGTTATGCCACGGAGGCACGTTCGGCGGTACCACGCGGCTTCACAGACTGGCGTGTCATGATCCGGATTACATCAATGCGCCAGCTGACTTGCCCGTCCGCACCGCCTTACAACGCCGCGGACGACTTGCCCGTCCGCCCTCGCGGCCGGTTCACGCGTCCGCGCCGGCTTACAACACGGAGGACAACTTGCTCGTCCGCACCGGCTCACAAACACCGTGGCTGGTTTATCTGTCTGCTCCCACGGCCGATTCACCCGTGAAGGATTCCAGTTTCACTTAGTGATCATCAACTTCATGGCGGATTATTTTCGGCCTAAACACATCAGGTGATATCCATCTAAAATATATTTTTAAGTACATATTATTTTTGTCAAAGAATAGTTTATGTTTGCCTTGGTCTGCAATATTGCTTATACAGGGCAATTATTTATGACAAAAAGTGATATTATACTGCGGAGATGGAGGCACGCCAACATCTTTTGGCACAGGTGGTCTTCGTTATTCAACGGACCCTCGCACCGGCTTACAACGCCGTGGCCGTCTCTCGCGACCGCGCCGGCTTACCACGCCGTGGCCGTCTCTCGCGACCACGCCAGCTTACAACAAGGAGGACAACTCACCCGTCCGCACCGGTTTACAACGCCACGGCCGACTCATCAGTCTGTGCCACCTCTGATGTTACGATCGTCTTTAACGTCCGTCTCTCGCGGCCTGATCTACATCAACACACCAGGCCGCACTTGGCTGGATGAGTTGTTTATTGATTATCAGCAAGTCACTACTTGGGAAGCCCGGTTTTCTTCCAACAAACTGGAGGCAAATTATCATATATTATCAGCCGTCGTCTGCACTGGATGGTTCAATGGGCAGGTGCACGAGTCGTCGTCACTACAGTTTGGTTAAACTTCAAACAGCCAGTTGGAAGGAACCATTGGCCGAGTTGCTGACACGGCTCATACGGGATCATTTATAACCCGCCGCAGTCACCTTAACCTTCTGTGGATATACATCGTGTTATCAACACCAATGATATACAAGTTATGCCGGTTTATATCACGGTTAAATATGGAGAATCTCAAGCCAACTCCTCGAGTCATCTTGAGACTCGGGGGCTACAGTGACATGACTTGGGAACCCCGGGTCGTTGGAGGGAATGATAACCCGGTTCCGGAGGCTGCTACCATATTGATGAAACTTTAAAGGCCGTCAGAAAATTGCCGGTTCAAATAAAGATTCCGGTTTAAAATCCGGTTCAAGAGATATCTTTCTCCAGCAAAGTTTTGAAGCTCTCAAATCCGGTTCAATCGTCCGGCGCAAGGTAAATTTGTATCTTATAAAGCTTTGAAGCTCTTAATATCCGTTTTACAAATTTCTGGTTCAAAAAGAGGTTATCTCTCGCAAAGTTCGAGTTCTCAGTAAAAATTAAAGGGACCAAAGAGAAAGCACAACTCAAATATAGGTACCCTGCTTTAATGACCATTGGGAGCTGATCGTATTTGAATTTAGCTTAACCCTTTTGGTGTGACCCTGATCGTATTCGAATCAGAGTCGTTAAATATTCTCATGATCACTAGGGGGCTTCCTGTTCAAACATAGGTCGTATTCGAACCAAAGAGAACATAGCTGTCGATACCCTTTTGATCGGCACACTGCCGAGCTCATTAGGGAGTTTCTTGGTCATATTTGAACCATAGCTCAACCTCCTTTGGGAACCGACGTGGATCGTATTCGAATCGGCGTCGTTAAACAACTCTCAAGGTCATTTGGGGGCTTCCTGTTCAAACATAGGTCGTATTCGAACCAAAGAGAACATAGCTGTCGGTACCCTCTTGATCGGCAACGCCAACGCCACTGGGGGCTATATGATCGTATTCGAATCTTAGCTTAACCCCTTTGGGATGGTTTTCTGATCGTATTCGAATCAGAAGCCTCAAAAATTTTCGAAGTCTCTTTTTGCAAACAATTTTTGGATTTTATTTGAAGCTCTTTTTTCATATCTGAAGTGTATATGAGTGGTTGCTATTTAACCCGGCTTGATTTTCGATGATAAATCGCCACCTTATGACAATCATCATCTATGTGGAAGCATTGGCTTCTAAGGATCGGGTTATCACCCTTACTGCACAGGTCATGTAAACCGGCAGTACAAATTCAATATCACAGTGATTATATGTGAGATATTATGACCCGCCCTGCGGTAAACCGCCAAGGGATCTTGTGATCTACTTGTGTGCAGGATAAGACTACATTTGGGTGGTTACCCGCCTTGGCTTTTAACGTTAAGTCGCCAGGGCATATGTTGTTTGAACTCTGTGCAGGATTTACAGGGCTATGACTTACATAAATGATTAAGTTCAAGCCCATCATCAAAGATTAAAATTGGTGTCTCAAAAGGGTTATCAATTCTTGGTTTTCTCAAAGGCTATAAGCCGCCGGGTTGTAAAAATTCCGGCTTACAATGGAGGCGTAATAAATCGCCATCGGCCAAGAGCCGTTGGGTATTTAAACTCCGGATTTACTTGTCAACAGATAAGGTATTTGGAATCTTTAAATAGCCAAACTTGGCTGGATTTTCATTATGATTTGAATGATTGAGGTTTTCAAACCGGGTTAGTCAAATCTTTAATAGCCAACATGGCTGGATTTTTATTATGGTTATCAGAAACTAATATTATGATTGAGGTTTTCAAAGTCGCTTCAGCGCAATGGCTATTATTTTATCAATGGATATGATTTATTCTACAATGGAAGGAATAGTCCCGAGTCGCTGCAGGCTTACAACCCGGCACTTGGGGGCTACATTATTCAAATTGAGATTACATCAAATGTGCAAGTCCCATGTCACTGCCAGCATGCACCATGGCACTTGGGGGCTAATGCAAGATTACTTTTTATTGGCCTTGTTGAAGACCCGACTCATCATATTATGATAAACCGGCCCTTGGGGGCTACCAATTGCTCCTGTCAACAATTCAAGGTACATAAGTCTTAATCCATGATATTGAAGGATCCACTGTTTAGTTGGTAAAGCACAAAGCTCTTAACCTTGTGGACGTGGGTTCAAACCCCATGGTGAGGGTTACATCATATGATTATTTTCAATGAAAGGTCCCGGCTCAGTATTATCTTACTAAGCCGGCCCTTGGGGGCTACACATTGCTGTTCAAATTTACATGATCATATTTATAAAGTCCCTGCTCATTATTGCATAATGACCCGGCCCTTGGGGGCTACACTGGTTGAAGTTTTTGAGAATCAGGCAATTACAAGTCCCAGGTTGCTGCAAGCATGACAACCCGGCACTTGGGGGCTACATAATATGGAATATTCAGTTTTACTAGTGATTGGGATGAACAACATGGATTTCTTCAAAGTGGCAGTATTCATATTGAAGCAAGTCTTAATCCATCGCTTTGTTCTGCTCAAGACTTGGGGGCTACAGGTATTATATTATTATCAAAGAAATATCTTAGATTTCTCTGTTTTGAGCAAAACCAGATTGATCCGGTGTCACCAATCATTATGACCCTGTGTCTGTAAACCGGCGTCATTAACAATCATAAACCGGCGTCGGCGACAATTATGACTTGGCATCATCTATTTATAACCCGGCAATTTTGGTACTCATAAACCAGCAAGTTTTATATCTTTAAGCCGGATGAATATAAGTTGAATATTTGAAGACCAATATTTTTGTCAAGTCAGAGCATTGAAAGCCGATTCAAGTGGATTGTTTCTTACAATATTTCTCTACAAGAGACCAATGCCAGCAAATTGACTCTGAAGCTGGCCTATTGACCCGGATTTCTCAAAAGAAGTATCTGGATTTTTTGCATTCACAAAGTTTGAACATATCTACTAAAGGAGATTTTCTATGAGTTCATGGGCATGTATCAAGAAAGAAATGACAAGGATTTAAAGATGATCAGGTGCCGGCTTACAAAATTTAACCCGGAGCACAACCTATCAAGTTTGTTCTTGTGTTTATTTTACAGGATCAGTTTAACATGGATAAATCCAAATTAAAATGGGGGCTAATGTCGGGGATATATCCCGTGGTATGACCCGGCCGGAATTGGCGACTCACTAGTGACCCGCCCGGAGCTTGGCGATTCACAGATAACCTGTCCGATCTTGGCGACTAATTAGTAACCCGGCGGGCAGGTCAGATGGACAACAAGGCTCAAAGCCCAGAAGGCCGGCTCACGTTATGATGGGCCGGATTAAGAGGAAAGGGATGACGAATATTTCCTTTACGAGGAAACAAGACCCGGACTTGTAATTAACTTGTAAGAGAAGATAGACTAGTCCTAGTCCTACTAGGACTCCACATGTAACCCGCCCCTCTAACTTATATAAGGAGGGGCAGGGCACCCCAAAGGGAGACAAGCAACAAGAAACAATCTCTAAGGCTAGACACAAAGAGCCGGCTTACCGGCGACTCTCTCATGAGCATAATGAGACCTAGCCTCAAACAGCATGTAGGGCTATTACCGGATGATGTTTCCCGGGGCCCGAAGCTGTCTAAACCCTTGTCTTGTGCGTTGAACCGCCCTGCGTCTCTCATCCCAATCAACCCCTCTCAAGATATCACATAGATGCGCTGGCCTCGCGACTAAGTCCTGACACTAAGGACATCTGCCGTGACAATTCCACGACAGGTAGCCATACTTTTGACTCTTATAATGCTATGATATATTTATTTGGCTCACCACCTCTTTTGGTTAATGGAACTATGTTAACTTTGGAGCATGTAATGCAAAGACTTGAAATTATTGAAAATAAAGTTGCAACTGTAGAGTTAATAGAAAATTTGGATAAAAAGTCCACAACCAAATTACCCAATATGGATCCAAAGTAGGAGTCACTTTGAAAAATATTAAGGAGAAGGAACCCATAGTTAATGAAAGAATAAATTAGGATTCCACTAGAATCGATAAACTTGAGGGCATCATTACCAACTTGGGAACCACTTTTTCTTCCGTAAAGAATACTCCAAGTCCTCCAACTAAAATTTCCAAGCTTATGTATGTTCCTAAAAATAAGGGTGACTCCTCTAGTAAGGAAACTGCGGATCTCAAATCTATAAGTATTCGTCCCAATCTTTTCGCTGTCATTAAGGAACCATTTGCTACAAATGAATTTTTCGATCTTGTGCCTAAAAGTTTGATGGTTAATAAAAAAGAAAGAAATTCCTAAGGATGATAGATGTCTCATTGAAGAATTGCCTACCAAAGATGGCAATACATAGATCTATCCTTGCTTTTATGCCTAGCTAGCGGCGTTAAACGATAGCACTTGTTGGGAGGCAACCCAATTTTATTTTTTAGTTTTTTGCTTTTTGCTTCTGTTTAGGAATAAATTTTTGATCTAGCCTCTGGTTAGATGTGTTTTTATGTTTTAATTAGTGTTTGTGCCAAGTTAAACCTATAGGATCTTCTGGGATGATAGTTATTTGATCTTGCAGAAAATTCCAGAAACATTCTGTTCACGAAAATAATTGTTAAAAATCACCAGAACGTGATAAAATATTGATTCCAATTGCTGCTGATCAATAAACACATTTTCTAGGTATTCCTATTTTGGATGATTTTTTGGAGTTCCAGAAGTTTGCGTTAGTTACAGATTACTACAGACTGTTCTGTTTTTGACAGATTCTGTTTTTCGTGTGTTGTTTGCTTATTTTGATGAATCTATGGCTAATAAAATAGTTTATAAACCATAGAGAAGTTGGAATACAGTAGGTTTAACACCAATATAAATAAATAATGATTTCATTACAGTATCTTGAAGTGGTCTTTTGTTTTGTTTCGCTAACGGAGCTCACGAGATTTTCTGTTAAGTTTTGTGTTGTGAAGTTTTCAAGTTTTGGGTGAAAGATTTGATGGATTATGGAACAAGGAGTGCCAAGAGCCTAAGCTTGGGGATTCCCATGGCACCCCCAAGATAATCTAAGGACACCTAAAAGCCAAAGCTTGGGGATGCCCCGGAAGGCATCCCCTCTTTCGTCTACTTCCATCGGTAACTTTACTTGGAGCTATATTTTTATTCACCACATGATATGTGTTTTGCTTGGAGCGTCTTGTATGATTTGAGTCTTTGCTTTTTAGTTTACCACAATCATCCTTGCTGTACACACATTTTGAGAGAGACACACATGATTCGAAAATGATTAGAATACTCTATATGCTTCACTTATATCTTTTGAGTTATATAGTTTTTGCTCTAGTACTTCACTTATATCTTTTAGAGCACGATGGTGGATTTGTTTTATAGAAACTATTGATCTCTCATGCTTCATTTAGATTATTTTTAGATTCTTAAATAGCATGGTAATTTGCTTAAATAAACCTAATATGCTAGGTACTCAAGAATAGTAAAAACTTTCTTATGAGTGTGTTGAATACTAAGAGAAGTTTCATGCTTGATGATTGTTTTGAGACATGGAGGTAGTGATATCAAAGTTGTGCTAGTTGAGTAGTTGTGAATTTGAGAAATACTTGTGTTAAAGTTTGTGATTCCCGTAGCATGCACGTATGGTGAACCATTATGTGATGAAGTCGGAGCATGATTTATTTATTGATTGTCTTCCTTATGAGTGGCGGTCGGGGACGAGCGATGGTCTTTTCCTACCAATCTATCCCCCTAGGAGCATGCGCGTAATACTTTGCTTTGATAACTTGTAGATTTTTGCAGTAAGTATATGAGTTCTTTATGACTAATGTTGAGTCCATGGATTATACGCACTCTTCTTCCTTCCACCATTGTTAGCCTCTCTAATACCGCGCACTTTTCGCCGGTATCATACACCCGCCATATACCTTCCTCAAAACAGCCACCATACCTACCTATCATGGCATTTCCATAGCCATTCCGAGATATATTGCCATGCAACTTACCACCGTTCCGTTTACTATGACACGCTCCATCATTGTCATATTGCTTTGCATGATCATGTAGTTGACATTGTATTTGTGGCAAAGCCACCATTCATAATTCTTTCATACATGTCACTCTTGATTCATTGCATATCCCGGTACACCGCCAGAGGCATTCACATAGAGTCATATTTTGTTCTAAGTATTGAGTTGTAATTGTTGAGTTGTAAGAAAATAAAAGTGTGATGATCATCATTTTTAGAGCATTGTCCCAAGTGAGGAAAGGATGATGGAGACTATGATTCCCCCACAAGTCGGGATGAGACTCCGGACTAAAAAAGAGGCCATAAAAAAAGAGAAAAGGCCCAAATAAAAAAAGAGAGAAAAAGAGAGAAGGGACAATGTTACTATCCTTTTACCACACTTGTGCTACAAAGTAGCGCCATGATCTTCATGATAGAGAGTCTCCTATGATATCACTTTCATTTACTAGTGGGAAATTTTCATTATAGAACTTGGCTTGCATATTCCAATGATGGCCTTCCTCAAAATGCCCTAGGTCTTTGTGAGCAAGCGAGTTGGATGCACACCCACTTAGTTTCTTTTGTTGAGATTTCATATACTTATAGCTCTAGTGCATCCGTTGCATGGCAATCCCTACTCACTCACATTGATATCTATTGATGGGCATCTCCATAGCCCGTTGATATGCCTAGTTGATGTGAGACTATCTTCTCCTTTTTGTCTTCTCCACAACCACCATTCTATTCCACATATAGTGCTATGTCCATGGCTCATGCTCATGTATTGCGTGAAGATTGAAAAAGTTTGAGAACGTCAAAAGTATGAAACAATTGCTTGGCTTGTCATCGGGGTTGTGCATATTTAAATATTTTGTGTGGTGAAGATAGAGCATAGCCAGACTATATGATTTTGTAGGGATAACTTTCTTTGGCCATGTTATTTTGAGAAGACATAATTGTTTAGTTAGTATGCTTGAAGTATTATTATTTTTATGTCAATATTGAACTTTTATCTTGAATCTTTCGGATCTGAATATTCATACCACAATTAAGAAGAATTACATTGAAATTATACCAAGTAGCATTCCACATCAAAAATTCTGTTTTTATCATTTACCTACTCGAGGACGAGCGGGAATTAAGCTTGGGGATGCTTGATACGTCTCCAACGTATCTATAATTTTTGATTGCTCCATGCTATATTATCTTCTGTTTTGGACATTATTGGGCTTTATTATTCAATTTTATATTATTTTTGGGACTAACCTATTAACCGGAGGCCCAGCCCAGAATTGCTGTTTTTTGCCTATTTCAGAGTTTCGCGGAAAAAGAATATCAAACGGAGTCCAAACGGAATGAAACCTTCGGGAACGTGATTTTCGGAATGAACATGATCCAGGAGACTTGGACCCTACGTCAAGGAAGCTTCCAGGAAGCCACGAGGTAGGGGGCGCGCCTACCCCACCCCCCTCCCCCCAGGCGTGCCCTCCACCCTCGTGGGCCCCATGTTGCTCCACCGACGTACTCCTTCCTCCTATATATACCTACGTACCCCCAAACGATCAGATACGGAGCCAAAAACCTAATTCCACCGCCACAACCTTCTGTACCCACGAGATCCCATCCTGGGGCCTGTTCCGGAGCTCCGCCGGAAGGGGCAACGATCACGGAGGGCTTCTACATCAACACCATAGCCTCTCCGATGAAGTGTGAGTAGTTTACCTCAGACCTTCGGGTCCATAGTTCTTAGCTAGATGGCTTCTTCTCTCTTTTTGGATCTCAATACAATGTTCTCCCCCTCTCTTGTGGAGATCTATTCGATGTAATCTTCTTTTGAGGTGTGTTTGTTGAGACCGATGAATTTGTTGGGGAACGTAGCAATAAGTCAAAATTTTCCTACGTGTCACCAAGATCAATCTAGGAGATGCTAGCAACGAGAGAGAGGGAGTGCATCTTCATACCCTTGAAGATCGCTAAGCGGAAGCGTTACAAGAACGCGGTTGATGGAGTCGTACTCGCGGCGATTCAAATCGCAGAAGATCCGATCTAGCGCTGAACGGACGGCGCCTCCGCGTTCAACACACGTACAGCCCTGGGACGTCTCCTCCTTCTTGATCCAGCAAGGGGAGAGGAGAAGTTGAGGGAGAACTCCAGCAGCACGACGGCATGGTGGCAATGGAGCTCGTGGTTCTCCGGCAGAGCTTCGCTAAGCACTACGGAGGAGAAGGAGGAGTTGTATGAGGAGGGAGGGCTGCTCCAGGGAAGAGGTGCGGCTGCCCTCCCACCCCTCCACTATATATAGGGGCAAGGGGAGAGGGGGAGGCGCCCTAGGGTTTCCCCTAGGGGCGGCAGCCAAGCAGATTGGATCTCCCTAGGGAAAATCCTAGGGAGACTTGCCCCCAAGCCAAGCAGGTGGAGGCTTGCCTCCCAAGCCAGGTGGAGGCGCCCCACCTCCCCAAGTAACATGGGAAAGGGTGTGGGGGGCGCACCACCCCTTAGTGGGCTGGTTTGCCCCTTCCCCTTTGGCCCATGAGGCCCTCCAACACTTGCCGGGGCTCCCGAAACACCTCTCGGTCATGCTGGCCATAGCCTGGTACCCCCGGAACACTTCCGGACTCCAATACCCTTCGTCCAATATATCGATCTTCACCGCCGGACCATTCCGGAACTCCTCGTGATGTCCGGGATCTCATCCGGGACTCCGAACAACCTTCGGTAACCACATACTATTTCCCATAACAACTCTAGCGTCACCGAACCTTAAGTGTGTAGACCCTACGGGTTCGGGAACCATGCAGACATGACCGAGACCCCTCTCCGGCCAATAACCAATAGCGGGATCTGGATACCCATATTGGCTCCCACATGTTCCATGATGATCTCATTGGATGAACCACGATGTCGGGGATTCAATCAATCCCGTATACAATTCCCTTTGTCTATCGACATGTTACTTGCCCGAGATTCGATCGTCGGTATCCCAATACCTCGTTCAATCTTGTTACCGGCACGTCTCTTTACTCGTTCAGTAACGCATGATCCCGTGGCTAACTCCTTAGTCACATTGAGCTCATTATGATGATGCATTACCGAGTGGGCCCAGAGATACCTCTCCGTCATACGGAGTGACAAATCCCAGTCTCGATTCGTGCCAACCCAACAGACACTTTCGGAGATACCTGTAGTGCACCTTTATAGCCACCCAGTTACGTTGTGACGTTTGGTACACCAAAAGCATTCCTACGGTATCCGAGAGTTGCACAATCTCATGGTCTAAGGAAACGATACTTGACATTAGAAAAGCTCCTAGCAAACGAACTACACGATCTTGTGCTATGCTCAGGATTGGGTCTTGTCCATCACATCATTCTCCTAATGATGTGATCCCGTTATCAATGACATCCAATGTCCATGGTCAGGAAACCATAACCATCTATTGATCAACGAGCTAGTCAACTAGAGGCTTACTAGGGACATGTTGTGGTCTATGTATTCACACATGTATTACGGTTTCTAGTTAATACAATTATAGCATGAACAATAGACAATTATCATGAACAAGGAAATAAAATAATAACCATTTTATTATTGCCTCTAGGGCATATTTCCAACAGTCTCCCACTTGCACTAGAGTCAATAATCTAGTTCACATCACTATGTGATTGTAATGAATCCAACACCCATGGGGTTTGTTCGTATCTCGCTTGTGAGAGAGGTTACTAGTCAACGGGTCTGAACCTTTCAGATCCGTGTGTGCTTTACAAATCTCTATGTTATCTTGTAGATGCATCTACCACGCGCTACTTGGAGCTATTCTAAATAACTGCTCTACTATACGAATCCAGTTTACTACTCAGAGTCATCCGGATAGTGTCAAAGTTTGCATCGACGCAACCCTTTACGACGAACTCTTTCACCACCTCCATAATCGAGAAAATTCCTTAGTCCACTAGTTACTAAGGATAAGTTCGACCGCTATCATGTGATCCATTCCTGGATCACTCTTGTACCCCTTGACTGACTCATGGCAAGGTACACTTCAGGTGCGGTACACAGCATAGCATACTGTAGAGCCTACGTCTAAAGCATAGGGGATGACCTTCATCCTTTCTCTCTCTTCTGCCGTGGTCAGGTCTTGAGTCTTACTCAATACTCACACCTTGTAACACAGCCAAGAACTCCTTCTTTGCTGATCTATTTTGAACTCCTTCAAAATCTTGTCACGGTATGTATTCATTTGAAAGTACTATTAAGCATTTTTGATCTATCCTTATAGATCTTGATGCTCAATGTTCAAGTAGCTTAATCCAGGCTTTCCATTGAAAAACACTTTCCAAATAACCTTGTATGCTTTCCAGAAATTCTACATCATTTCTGATCAACAATATGTTAACAACATATACTCATCACAAAATTCTATAGTGCTCCCTCTCACTTCTTTGGAAATACAAGTTTCTCATAAACTTTGTATAAACCCAAAATCTTTGATCATCTCATCAAAGCATACATTCCATCTCCGAGATGCTTACCCCAGTCCTTAGAAGGATTGCTGGAGCTTTGCATACTTGTTAGCATCTTTCAGGATTGACAAAACCTTCTGGTTGTATCACATACAACCTTTCCTCAAGAAAATCGTTGAGGAAACAATGTTTTGACATCCTATCTACAAGATTTCATAAATAATGCAGTAACTGCTAATAATTCCAACAGACTCTTAGCATCGCTACGAGTGAGAAAGTCTCATCGTAGTCAACTCCTTGAACTTGTCAGAAAACATCTTAACGACAAGTCTAGCTTTCTTAATGGTGACACTTACCATCATTGTCCGTCTTCCTTTTAAAATCCATCTGCACCCAACAGCCTTACGACCATCAAGTAGCTCTTCCAAAGTCTATACTTTGTTTTTATACATGGATCCTCTCTCGGATTTTATGGCCTCGAGCCATTCGTCGGAATCTGGGCCCACCATCGTTTCTCCATAGCTCATAGGTTCATTGTTGTCTAGCAACATGACTTCCAAGACAGGATTACGTACCACTCTGAAGTAGTACGCATCCTTGTCGTCCTACGAGGTTTGGAAGTGACTTGATCCGAAGTTTCATGATCACTATCACAAGCTTCCACTTCAGTTGGTGTAGGTGCCACAGGAACAACTTCCTGTGCCCTGCTACACACTAGTTGAAGTGATGGTTCAATAACCTCATCAAGTCTCCACCATCCTCCCACTCAATTCTTTCGAGAGAAACTTTTCCTCGAGAAAGGACCCGTTTCTAGAAACAATCGCTTTTGCTTCCAGATCTGAAATAGGAGGTATACCCAACTGTTTTGGGTATTCTATGAAGATGCATTTATTGGGTTCGAGCTTATTATCCTGAAACTTTTTCACATAAGCGTCGCAGCCCCAAATTTTTAAGAAACGACAGCTTGGGTTTCTCTAAACCATAGTTCATACGGTGTCGTCTCAACGGAATTGCGTGGTGCCCTATTTAAAGTGAATGCGGTTGTCTCTAATGCCTAACCCATAAACGATAGTGGTAATTAGATAAGAGACATCATGGTATGCACCATATCCAATAGGGTGCAGTTATGATGTTCGGACACACCATCACACTATGATGTTCCAGGCGGTATTAGTTGTGAAACAATTTCCACAATGTCTTAATAGTGTGCCAAACTCGTAACTCAGATATTCATCTCTATGATCATATCACAGACATTTTATCCTCTTGTCACGACGATCTTCAACTTCACTCTGAAATTACTTGAACCTTTCAATAATTCAGACTTGTGTTTCATCAAGTAAATATACTCAGCATCTACTCAAATCATCTGTGAAGTAAGAACATAACGATATCCACTGCATGCCTCATCACTCATTGGACTGCACACATCAAAATGTATTACTTCCAACAAGTTGCTTTCTTGTTCCATCTTACTGAAAACGAGGCCTTTCAGTCATCTTGCCCATGTGGTATGATTTGCATGTCTCAAGTGATTCAAAATCAAGTGAGTCCAAACGATCCATCTGTATGGACTTTCTTCATGCATATATACTAATAGACATGGTTCGCATGTCTCAATCTTTTCAAAAACTAGTGAGTCCAAAGATCCATCAACATGGAGCTTCTTCATGCGTTTTATACCAATATGACTCAAGTGGCAGTGCCACAAGTATGTGGTACTATCATTACTATCTTATATCTTTTGGCAAGAACATGTGTATCACTACGATCGAGATTCAATAAACCATTCATTTTAGGTGCAAGCCATTGAAGGTATTATTCAAATAAAAGAGTAACCATTATTCTCCTTAAATGAATAACCGTATTGCGATAAACACAATCCAATCATGTCTATGCTCAACGCAAACACCAAATAACAATTATTTAGGTTTACCACCAATCTCGATGGTAGAGGGAGCATGCGATGCTTGATCACATCAACCTTGGAAACACTTCCAACACATATCGTCATCTCACCTTTAGCTAGTCTCCGTTTATTCTGTAGCCTTTTATTTCGAGTTACCAACACTTAGCAACCAAACCGGTATCTAATACCCTGGTGCTACTAGGAGTACTAGTAAAGTACACATTAAAATACTGTATATCCAATATACTTCTGTCGACCTTGCCTGCCTTCTCATCTACCAAGTATCTAGGGTAGTTCTGCTTTAGTGACCGTTCCCCTCATTACAGAAGCACTTAGTCTCGGGTTTGGGTTCAGCCTTGGGTTTCTTCGTTGGAGCAGCAACTGATTTGCCGTTTCATGAAGTATCCCTTCTTGCCCTTGCCCTTCTTGAAACTAGTGGTTTTACTAACCATCAACAATTGATGCTCCTACTTGATTTCTACTTTCGCGGTGTCAAACATCGCGAGTTGCTCACGGATCATCATGTCTATCCCTGATATGTTATAGTTCATCACGAAGCTCTAATAGCTTGGTGTCAGTGACTATGGAGAACCATCACTATATTATCTGGAAGATTAACTCCCACTCGATTCAAGCGATTGTAGTACTCAGACAATCTGAGCACGTGCTCAACGATTGAGCTTTTCTCCCTTAGTTTGTAGGCTTAAGAAACTTGTCAGAGGTCTCATACCTCTTGACATGGGCACTAGTCTGAAATCCCAATTTCAGTCTTTGGAACATCTCATATGTTCTGCGACGTTTCAAAACCGTCTTTGGTGCCACAATTTTAAACCGTTAGCATCACACACTGAACTATCACGTAGTCATCAAAACGTGTATGTCAGATGTTTCGCAACATCTACAGACGACGCTCGAGGTTCAGCACACCGAGCGGTGCATTAAGGACATAAGCCTTCTGTGCAGCAATGAGGACAATCCTCAGTTTACGGACCCAGTCCGCATAATTGCTACTATCAACTTTCAACTAAATTTTCTCTAGGAACATATCTTAGTAGAACTAAAGCGTAAGCTACGACATAATTTGCAAAGACCTTTTGACTATGTTCATGATAATTAAGTTCATCTAATCAAATTATTTAATGAACTCCCACTCAAATAGACATCCCTCTAGTCATCTAAGTGATACATGATCCGAGTCAACTAGGCCGTGTCCGATCATCACGTGAGACGGACTAGTCATCATCGGTGAACATCTCCATGTTGATCATATCTACTATACGACTCATGTTCGACCTTTCGGTCTCTTGTGTTCTGAGGCCATGTCTGTACATGCTAGGCTCGTCAAGTCAACCTAAGTGTTTCGCATGTGTAAATCTGGCTTACACCCGTTGTATGCGAACGTTAGAATCTATCACACCCGATCATCACGTGGTGCTTCGAAACAACAAACCTTCGCAACGGTGCACAGTTAGGGGGAACACATCTCTTGAAATTTTCGTGAGGGATCATCTTATTTATGCTACCGTCGTTCTAAGCAAATAAGATGTAAACATGACAAACATCACATGCAAATCATAAAGTGACATGATATGGCCAATATCATCTTGCGCCTTTTGATCTCCATCTTCGAGGCGCGGCATGATCACCTTCGTCACCGGCATGACACCATGATCTCCATCATCGTGTCTTCATGAAGTTGTCTCGCCAACTATTACTTCTACTACTATGGCTAACGGTTAGCAATAAAGTAAAGTAATTACATGGCGTTTTTCATTGACACGCAGGTCATACAATAAATTAAGACAACTCCTATGGCTCCTGCCGGTTGTCATACTCATCGACATGCAAGTCGTGATTCCTATTACAAGAACATGATCAATCTCATACATCACATATATATAATTCATCACATCCTTTTGGCCATATCACATCACATAGCATACCCTGCAAAAACAAGTTAGACGTCCTCTAATTGTTGTTGCATGTTTTACGTGGCTGCTATGGGTTTCTAGCAAGAACGTTTCTTACCTACGCAAAAGCCACAACGGTGATATGCCAATTGCTATTTACCCTTCATAAGGACCCTCTTCATCGAATCCGATCCGACTAAAGTGGGAGAGACAGACACCCGCTAGCCACCTTATGCATCAAGTGCATGTCAGTCGATGGAACCTGTCTCACGTAAGAGTACGTGTAAGGTCGGTCCGGGCCGCTTCATCCCACAATGCCGCCGAATCAAGATAAGACTAGTAACGGTAAACAAATTGAACAAATCATCGCCCACAACTACTTTGTGTTCTATTCGTGCATAGAATCTACGCATAGACCTAGCTCTGATACCACTGTTGGGGAACGTAGCAATAATTCAAAATTTTCCTACGTGTCACCAAGATCAATCTAGGAGATGCTAGCAACGAGAGAGAGGGAGTGCATCTTCATACCCTTGAAGATCTCTAAGTGGAAGCGTTACAAGAACGCGGTTGATGGAGTCGTACTCGCGGCGATTCAAATCGCGGAAGATCCGATCTACCGCCGAACGGACGGCACCTCCGCGTTCAACACACGTACAGCCCTGGGACGTCTCCTCCTTCTTGATCCAGCAAGGGGAGGGGAGAAGTTGAGGGAGAACTCCAGCAGCACGATGGCATGGTGGCAATGGAGCTCGTGGTTCTCCGGCAGAGCTTCGCTAAGCACTACGGAGGAGAAGGAGGAGTTGTATGAGGAGGGAGGGCTGCGCCAGGGAAGAGGTGCGGCTGCCCTCCCACCCCTCCACTATATATAGGGGCAAGGGGAGAGGGGGAGGTGCCCTAGGGTTTCCCCTAGGGGGCGGCGGCCAAGCAGATTGGATCTCCCTAGGGAAAATCCTAGGGAGACTTGCCCCCCAAGCCAAGCAGGTGGAGGCTTGCCTCCCAAGCCAAGTGGAGGCGCCCCACCTCCCCAAGTAACCTGGGAAAGGGTGTGCGGGCGCACCACCCCTTAGTGGGCTGGTTTGCCCCTTCCCCTTTGGCCCATGAGGCCCTCCAACACTTGCCGGGGCTCCCGAAACACCTTTCGGTCATGCTGGCCATAGCCTGGTACCCCCGGAACACTTCCGGACTCCAATACCCTTCGTCCAATATATATATCTTCACCGCCGGACCATTCCGGAACTCCTCGTGATGTCCGGGATCTCATCCGGGACTCCGAACAACCTTCGGTAACCACATACTATTTGCCATAACAACTCTAGCGTCACCAAACCTTAAGTGTGTAGACCCTACGGGTTCGGGAACCATGCAGACATGACCGAGACACCTCTCCGGCCAATAACCAATAGCGGGATCTGGATACCCATATTGGCTCCCACATGTTCCACGATGATCTCATCGGATGAACCACGATGTCGGGGATTCAATCAATCCCGTATACAATTCCCTTTGTCTATCGGCATGTTGCTTGCCCGAGATTCGATCGTCGATATCCCAATACCTCGTTCAATCTTGTTACCGGCAAGTCTCTTTACTCGTTCCGTAACCCATGATCCCGTGGCTAACTCCTTAGTCACATTGAGCTCATTATGATGATGCATTACCGAGTGGGCCCAGAGATACCTCTCCGTCATACGGAGTGACAAATCCCAGTCTCAATTCGTGCCAACCCAACAGACACTTTCGGAGATACCTGTAGTGCACCTTTATAGCCACCCAGTTACGTTGTGACGTTTGGTACACCCAAAGCATTCCTACGGTATCCGAGAGTTGCACAATCTCATGGTCTAAGGAAACGATACTTGACATTAGAAAAGCTCTTAGCAAACGAACTACATGATCTTGTGCTATGCTTAGGATTGGGTCTTGTCCATCACATCATTATCCTAATGATGTGATCCCGTTATCAATGACATCCAATGTCCATGGTCAGGAAACCATAACCATCTATTGATCAACGAGCTAGTCAACTAGAGGCTTACTAGGGACATGTTGTGGTCTATGTATTCACACATGTATTACGGTTTCTAGTTAATACAATTATAGCATGAATAATAGACAATTATCATGAACAAGGAAATACAATAATAACCATTTTATTATTGCCTCTAGGGCATATTTCCAACAGAATTGTGGGTTTATGATCAAGTTTATCTATGAACAATATTTGAATCTTCTGAATTCTTTTATGTATGATTGGTTATCTTTGCAAGTCTCTTCGAATTATCAGTTTGGTTTGGCCTACTAGATTGATCTTTCTTGCAATGGGAGAAGTGCTTAGCTTTGGGTTCAATCTTGCGGTGTCCTTTCCCAGTGACAGTAGGGGCAGCAAGGCACGTATTGTATTGTTGCCATCGAGGATAACAAGATGGGGTTTTTATCATATTGCATGAATTTATCCCTCTACATCATGTCATCTTGCTTAAGGCGTTACTCTGTTCTTATGAACTTAATACTCTAGATGCATGCTGGATAGCGGTCGATGTGTGGAGTAACAGTAGTAGATGCAGGTAGGAGTCGGTCTACTTGTCTCGGACGTGATGCCTATATACATGATCATACCTAGATATTCTGATAACTATGCTCAATTCTGTCAATTGCTCAACAGTAATTTGTTCACCCACCGTAAAATACCTATGCTCTTGAGAGAAGCCACTAGTGAAACCTATGGCCCCCGGGTCTATCTTCCATCATATTAATCTTCCAACACTTAGTTATTTCCGTTGCCTTTTATTTTACTTTGCATCTTTATCATAAAAATACCAAAAATATTATCTTATCATATCTATCAGATCTCACTCTCGTAAGTGACCGTGTAGGGATTGGCAACCCCTTATCGTGTTGGTTGCGAGGATTTATTTGTTTGTGTAGGTGCGAGGGACTCGCGCGTAGCCTCCTACTGGATTGATACCTTGGTTCTCAAAAACTGAGGGAAATACTTACGCTACTTTGCTGCATCACCCTTTCCTCTTCAAGGGAAAACCAACGCAATGCTCAACAGGTAGCACTCCTCACCGATCAGCGAGCCTACGAAGGAATAACTCACTCCCGATGGGGAGTATCATGGAATTGGCGATGGAGAATGGTTGGTGATGATGAAGAACGAAGATCCCCCTCTCCGGAGCCCCAAACGGACTCCAGATTTGGCCTCCCGATGAAAAACAGGAGGTGACGGCGGCTCCGTCTCGTGGATCGTGATAATTCTTTCTCCTTGATTTTTTTGAATAATGTGATTTTATAGCGTCGGTTTCAGGGTCAGCGGGGCCACCAGGTGGGGACAACCCACCTGGGCGCGCCAGGAGAGGGGGGCGCGCCCTGGTGGGTTGTGCCCACCCAGGTGCCCCTCTCCGGTAGGTCTTGGCTCCAGAAATTCTTATTTATTATATAAAAATTCCTCGCAAAGTTCCTTTCCATTCCGAGAACTTTTATTTCTGCACAAAAACAACACCAAGGTAGTTCTGCTGAAAACAGCGTCAGCCCGGGGTTAGTTTCATTCAAATCATGCAGATGCAAATAAGAGTCCAAAACAAGAGGAAAAGCGTTAGGAAAAGTAGATACATTGGAGACGTATCAACTCCCCCAAACTTGAACCTTTGCTTGTCCTCAAGAAATTCAGTTGATAAACTGAAAGTGAAAAAGAAAAACTTTTACGAACTCTTTTGCTCTTGTTTGCATAAATAAGCTTAAACAGCACCCAGGTTTTCAGCCAACATTATAACTAACCGTGCCGACAATAACTCTTAAAATTATATTAACTCATATAAATGACATAATCAGCTAGCAAGCAATAATAAGATATCTCAAACGGCAACACGTTGTCAAAAAACCATGATATAATATGACAATAGTGGTATCTTGCTAGCCCTTTCTGAGACCGCAAAACATAAATGCATAGCACCTCCAAAGTTCAAGCAGCGACTAAACATTGTAATTCATGGTAGAAAAGATCCAGTCATGATGCACCCAACATTAGCTACACACAATGCATAAGTCATGACAGCTATGCTCTCAGGTTCTGGTGCTTGTTTTAGAAGGTGATGACACAACATAAAAGTAAATAGATAGTCCATTCACAGAGGGAAGCAGTAATTTGCAGAGGTGCCAGAGCTCAAGTTTTAAAACAGAGGTAAATGATATTTTGAGACATGCACCTTTCTCATTTACTTCACGACCATCAGTTATCAATATCTTCCATGATAAGCACGCTAGTGGCGGTTCCCAAGCGATAAAAGTAAAGGTTTACTCCCCCTCCACCAACAATCAAATTCCACGGCTTGTCCGAAACAACGGGTGTCGTCCAAACCAACAACAGTCCCGTGGGAGTTTTGTTTAATTATTTGCATTTTTTAGTTCGGGACTAGGAATCCCTATTACTGCCCTTTTCTCGTGCGATGGCGAGTGAATAAACACTCGACCTGAGAATAACCCGCTTAGCATGGAAGATACCGACCACCTCCTGTCGTTCCATGAATGATCCAGGCACACAAAAAGGATATTTATTTGTAGTTTTTAGATGTGGCACATGCAAATTTACTTAGGACGGCAGGGTAATACCGCATATAGGTAGGTATGGTGGACTCATCTGGGATAACTTTGGGTTCAAGGTTTTTGATGTACAAGCAGAATTCCCACTTAGTACAGGCGAAGGCTAGCAATTAGATTGAGAAGCGGCCAGCTAGAGAACAACAACGTTCATAAACATGCATTATGCATAAGTAACATTGGACACTAGCATGAGTAGGATATGAACACCATGAACATAAATATCATAGAGGCTATGTTGGTTTTGATTCAACTACATGCATGAACATGTGCCAAGTCAAGCCACTCAAACATTTAGAGGAGGATACCATATCATCATACTACATCACAATCATTTTAACGCAATGTTGATATCCAAGATAAATCATTATCCACTCCTAGATACTTATGCATGGCATGAGAAACTATAATCTCTAATTGTCATTGCAAACATGTTTAATCATAATGGGTTGAATCATGGATACTAGGTTAAACATATTTACACAAATAGAACAAGTCGAGTTCATACCCGTTTCTCTCTGCCACGGCCAGTTCATCAAATATCGTCATTATTGCCTTTCACTTGCACGACCGAACGATATGAAAATAATAATAGTGCAAGAGTGTTGTGGACTAAGCTGGAATCTGCAAACATTTTATTCAGCAGGAGAAGACAAGGTAAATGGGCTCTTTATTAGATCAACTATTATTCATATGAGATCCACTCAACATTTTCATCGTGGTCTTCTCCTTGATATGACTCGAATAAAAAGAAAAGAAATTCAAAGAAACACACTGAAATATTTTTGGAGTTTTTGGTTTTCTTGAACAAGCAAATAAAAGCAAAAACAAGAAAAACTATTTACACGGGAAAGCTCCCAACAAGCAAAAGAAGAACAAGGAAATCTTTTTGGGTTTTCTTTTTAGTATTACTAGTAAGCATGCATAGAAAGTAAACTAGCTACGACTAAATTTTTTTTGGTTTTTCTAAGATTTTTCAAACACACAAGAAGAAAGCAAGAAAATAAATCTAAGCATGGATGATACAATGAAAAAGTGTGAACACCGACAAAGGAAAATAAGTGTACATGAACGTAATGTCGGTGAGAACACGTACTCCCCCAAGCTTAGGCTTTTGGCCTAACTTGGTAGTCGATCAGTAGCCTGGATGGTAGTAGGGGTACTGAGGAGCGGGCATCCACTCATCCCACTGCTGAGGTTCCTCCGCTGCCTCCGCAGCAGCCTGAGCATTTCGGTAGGCGATGATGCCCGCAGGCATAATCCTATATTTGCCCCTGGCAACAGAATCAAACAAAGCAGGAGCAGGCAACGGGATAATATCACGAGTTTCAATGCTAAAAACCAGGTTATAAGGAATAGGAATGTCAGGAGAATCTTTATCAGTGAAATGGTGGTGATCCATGGCTGTGCGGTCTAGATAAACTTTGGTCAGAGGGTAATCATGATGGTGTATCTCAACATTAAAGTGAGCCGCCAAACGAGTAGCAAAAATCCCACCATGTATTTTACCCTTGGATTTATTAATGTGGAGGCGACGAGCCACAATAGCTCCCAAGCTATAAGTGTTGTCGCCCTCCAGTGCATGACGTAAAACAGCAAGGTCTGGTGAACTGAGTGCACCCACCTTCTCTCTAGCAAGCAAGCATTTTGCAATGAACAGAGCAAAGTAATGAATAGCAGGAAAATGCAAGCCAGCAGCAGTGATAGCTGACACCCCTCTCTCATCTCGCACTGTCAAGGTGCGATAAAAGGCCTCAAACTCATCCAGCCTAGGCTCAGCTAAGCTCCCATCAGAAGGGATCATGCATATGTTACAAAATTCAGTAAGTGGTATTTGATGGTTTTCAGCATATAAATCAAAACTCACTTCAGGAGGATTATTCCTAGGAAGGAAAGTAAAACTTTGAACAAAGATGTCTGTGAGGATTTGATGCTGTTCACACTCATCTGCAATGAAGTCGGTGAGGCTGGCATTAGCAGCATATTGTGTGAACTCCTGCAGGATTCCAACCTCTTCCATGAACTGGGTATGCGGCCATTCGCACGGCCATACCTCCGCTAACCTCCGGGGATGGAGATCAGTGTTAGATGACTCCCCAATAACACCCTTGGAGTTCTTAGAAGCAAACTTCCTAAAGATATTCATCTTTTTCCTATGAACAAAAATTCTGAAATTTTTAGTCCACAAATTTTTCTCAGCAAAACTTCACAAAATTGATAGCAACTACTGAAGGAAATATTCCCTAGAGGCAATAATAAAGTTATTAATTATTTCCTTATATCATGATAAATGTTTATTATTCATGCTAGAATTGTATTAACTGGAAACATGATACACGTGTGAATACATAGACAAACAGAGTGTCACTAGTATGCCTCTACTTGACTAGCTCGTTGATCAAAGATGGTTATGTTTCCTAGCCATAGACATGAGTTGTCATTTGATTAACGGGATCACATCATTAGGAGAATGATGTGATTGACTTGACCCATTCCATTAGCTTAGCACACGATTGTTTAGTATGTTGCTATTGCTTTCTTCATGACTTATACATGTTCCTATGACTATGAGATTATGCAACTCCCGTTTACCGGAGGAACACTTTGTGTGCTACCAAACGTCACAACGTAACTGGGTGATTATAAAGGTGCTCTACAGGTGTCTCCGAAGGTACTTGTTGGGTTGGCGTATTTCGAGATTAGGATTTGTCACTCCGATTGTCGGAGAGGTATCTCTGGGCCCTCTCGGTAATGCACATCACTTAAGCCTTGCAAGCATTGCAACTAATGAGTTTGTTGCGGGATGATGTATCACAGAACAAGTAAAGAGACTTGCCGGTAACGAGATTGAACTAGGTATTGAGATACCGACGATCGAATCTCGGGCAAGTAACATACCGATGACAAAGGGAACAACGTATGTTGTTATGCGGTCTGACCGATAAAGATCTTCGTAGAATATGTGGGAGCCAATATGAGCATCCAGGTTCCTCTATTGGTTATTGACCGGAGACGTGTCTCGGTCATGTCTACATAGTTCTCGAACCCGTAGGGTCCGCACGCTTAAAGTTTCGATGACAGTTATATTATGAGTTTATATGTTTTGATGTACCAAAGGTTGTTCGGAGTCCCGGATGTGATCACGGACATGATGAGGAGTCTCGAAATGGTCGAGACATGAAGATTGATATATTGGAAGCCTATGTTTGGATATCGGAAGTGTTCCGGGTGAAATCAGAATTTTACCGGAGTACCGGGAGGTTACCGGAACCCCCCGGGGGCTTAATGCGCCATAGTGGGCCTTAGTGGAAGAGAGGAGAGGCGGCCAGGGCAGGGTCGCGCGCCCCTCCCCCTAGTCCGAATAGGACAAGGAGAGGGGGGCGGCGCCCCCCCTTTCCTTCCTCTCTCCCTCCTCTTTCCCCCTCCACTCCTAGTCCAACAAGGAAAAGGGAGAGAGTCCTACTCCCGGTGGGAGTAGGACTCCTCCTGGCACGCCCCTCCTGGCCGGCCGCACCTCTCCCCCTTGCTCCTTTATATACGGGGGCAGGGGGCACCCTAGAGACACAACAATTGATCGTTTGATCTTTTAGCCGTGTGCGGTGCCCCCCTCCACCATAGTCCACCTCGATAATACTGTAGCGGTGCTTAGGCGAAGCCCTGCGTCGGTAGAACATCATCATCGTAACCACGCCGTCGTGCTGACGAAACTCTCCCTCAACACTCGGCTGGATCGGAGTTTGAGGGACGTCGTCGGGCTGAACGTGTGCTAAACTCGGAGGTGCCGTGCGTTCGGTACTTGATCGGTCGGATCGTGAAGACGTACGACTACATCAACCGCGTTGTGCTAATGTTTCCTCTTTCGGTCTATGAGGGTACGTGGACAACACTCTCCCCTCTCGTTGCTATGCATCACCATGATCCTATGTGTGCGTAGGAAATGTTTTGAAATTACTACGTTCCCCAACAGTGGCATCCGAGCCAGGTTTTATGCGTTGATGTTATATGCACGAGTAGAACACAAGTGAGTTGTGGGCGATATAAGTCATACTGCTTACCAGCATGTCATACTTTGGTTCGGCGGTATTGTTGGATGAAGCGGCCGGACCGACATTACGCGTACGCTTACGCGAGACTGGTTCTACCGACGTGCTTTGCACACAGGTGGCTGCCGGGTGTCAGTTTCTCCAATTATAGTTGAACCGAGTGTGGCTACGCCCGTTCCTTGTGAAGGTTAAAACAGCACCAACTTGACAAACTATCGTTGTGGTTTTGATGCGTAGGTGAGAACGGTTCTTGCTAAGCCCGTAGCAGCCACGTAAAACTTGCAACAACAAAGTAGAGGACGTCTAACTTGTTTTTGCAGGGCATGTTGTGATGTGATATGGTCAAGACATGATGCTAAATTTTATTGTAGGAGATGATCATGTTTTGTAACCGAGTTATCGGCAACTGGCAGGAGCCATATGGTTGTCGCTTTATTGTATGCAATGCAATCACCCTGTAATGCTTTACTTTATCTCTAAGCGGTAGCGATAGTCGTAGAAGCATAAGATTGGAGAGACGACAATGATGCTACGATGGAGATCAAGGTGTCGCACCGGTGACGATGGTGATCATGACGGTGCTTCGGAGATGGAGATCACAAGCACAAGATGATGATGGCCATATCATATCACTTATATTGACTGCATGTGATGTTTATCTTTTATGCATCTTATCTTGCTTTGATTGACGGTAGCATTATAAGATGATCCCTCACTAAATTATCAAAGTATATGTGTTCTCCCTGAGTATGCACCGTTGCGAAATTCTTCGTGCTGAGACACCACGTGATGATCGGGTGTGATAGGCTCTACGTTCAAATACAACGGGTGCAAAACTGATGCACACGCGGAATACTCAGGTTAAGCTTGACGAGCCTAGCATATAACAGATATGGCCTCGGAACACGGAGACCGAAAGGTCGAGCGTGAATCATATAGTAGATATGATCAACATAGTGATGTTCACCGTTGAAACTACTCCATCTCACGTGATGATCGGACATGGTTTAGTTGATATGGATCACGTGATCACTTAGAGGATTAGAGGGATGTCTATCTAAGTGGGAGTTCTTAAGTAATATGATTTATTGAACTTTAATTTATCATGAACTTAGTCCTGGTAGTATTAGCATATCTATGTTGTAGATCTATTCCTCGCGTTGTTGCTTCCCTATGTTTTATGTATGTTCCTAGAGAAAACTAAGTTGAAAGATGATAGTAGCAATGATGCGGACTGGGTCCGTGATCTGAGGTTTATCCTCATTGCTGCACAGAAGAATTATGTCCTTGATGCACCGCTAGGTGACAGGCCTATTGCAGGAGCAAATGCAGACGTTATGAACGTTTGGCTAGCTCAATATGATGACTACTTGATAGTTTAGTGCACCATGCTTAACGGCTTAGAATCGGGACTTCAAAGACGTTTTGAACGTCATGGACCATATGAGATGTTCCAGGAGTTGAAGTTAATATTTCAAGCAAATACCCGAGTTGAGAGATATGAAGTCTCCAACAAGTTCTATAGCTAAAAGATGGAGGAGAATAGCTCAAGCAGTAAGCATGTGCTCAGATTGTCTAGGTACTACAATCGCTTGAATCAAGTGGGAGTTAATCTTCCAGATAAGATAGTGATTGGTAGAATTCTCTATACACCATCACCAAGTTAGTAGAACTTCGTGATGAACTATAATATGCAAGGGATAACGGAAACAATTCCCAAGCTCTTCGTGATGCTAAAATCGACGAAGGTAGAAATCAAGAAAAACATCAAGTGTTGATGGTTGACGAGACCACTAGTTTCAAGAAAACGGCAAAGGGAAGAAGGGGAACTTCAAGAAGAACGGCAAGCAAGTTGCTGCTCAAGTGAAGAAGCCCAAGTCTGGTCCTAAGCCTGAGACTAAGTGCTTCTACTGCAAAGGGACTGGTCACTGGAAGCGGAACTGCCCCAAGTATTTGGCGGATAAGAAGGATGGCAAAGTGAACAAAGGTATATTTGATATACAGACTATTGATGTGTATTTTACTAGTGTTCGTAGCAACCCCTCGGTAGTTGATACTGGTTCAGTTACTAAGAGTAGTAACTCGAAACAGGAGTTGTAGAATGAACAGAGACTAGTTAAGGGTGAAGTGACGATGTGTGTTGGAAGTGGTTCCAAGATTGATATGATCATCATCGCACGCTCCCTACACTTTCGGGATTAGTGTTGAACCTAAATAAGTGTTATTTGGTGTTTGCGTTGAGCATGAATATGATTTGATCATGTTTATTGCAATACGGTTATTCATTTAAGTTAGAGAATAATTGTTGTTCTATTTACATGAATAAAACCTTCTATGGTCATACACCCAATGAAAATGGTTTGTTGGATCTCGATCGTAGTGATACACATATTCATAATATTGAAGCCAAAAGATGCAAAGTTAATAATGATAGTGCAACTTATTTGTGGCACTGCCATATAGGTCATATTGGTGTAAAGCGCATGAAGAAACTCCATGTTGATGGGATTTTGGAATCACTTGATTATGAATCACTTGATGCTTGCGAACCATGCCTCTTGGGCAAGATGACTAAAATGCCGTTCTTCGGAACAATGGAGCAAGCAACAGATTTGTTGGAAATCATACATACTGATGTATGTGGTCCGATGAATATTGAGGCTCGTAGCGGGTATCATTATTTTCTGACCTTCACAGATGATTTGAGCAGATATGGGTATATCTACTTAATGAAACAGAAGTCTGAAACATTTGAAAAGTTCATATAATTTCAGAGTGAAGTGGAAAATCATCGTAACAAGAAAATAAAGTTTCTACGATCTGATCGTGGAGAAGAGTATTTGAGTTACGAGTTTGGTCTTCAGTTAAAACAATGTGAAATAGTTTCACTGCTCACGCCACCTAGAACACCACAGTGTAATGGTGTGTCCGAACATCGTAACTGTACTTTATTGGATATAGTGCAATCTATGATGTTTCTTACCTATCTACCACTATCGTTTTGGGGTTATGCATTAGAGACAGCCGCATTCACGTTAAATAGGGCACCATCTAAATCCATTGAGACGACACCGTATGAACTATGGTTTGGCAAGAAACCTAAGCTGTCATTTCTTAAAGTTTGGGGTTGCGATGCTTATGTGAAAAAGTTTCATCCTGATAAGCTCAAACCCAAATCGGAGAAATGTGTCTTCATAGGATACCCAAAGGAGACAGTTGGGTACACCTTCTATCACAGATCTGAAGGCAAGACATTCATTGCTAAGAATGGATCCTTTCTAGAGAAGGAGTTTCTCTTGAAAGAAGTGAGTGGGAGGAAAGTAGAACTTGATGAGGTAACTGTACCTGCTCCCTTATTGGAAAGTAGTTCATCGCAGAAATCTGTTCCTGTGACTACTACACCAATTAGTGAGGAAGCTAATGATGATGATCATGTAACTACAGATCAAGTTACTACCGAACCTCGTAGGTAAACCAGAGTGAGATCCGCACCAGAGTGGTACGGTAATCCTATTCCGGAAGTCATGTTACTAGACCATGATAAACCTACGAACTATGAGGAAGCGATGATGAGCCCAGATTCCGCGAAATGGCTTGAGGCCATGAAATCTGAGATGAGATCCATGTATGAGAACAAAGTATGGACTTTGATTGACTTGCCCAATGATCGGTGAGCCATTGAGATTAAATGGATCTTCAAGAGGAAGACGGACGCTGATAGTAGTGTTATTGTCTACAAAGCTAGAATTGTCGCAAAAAGGTTTTCGACAAGTTCAAGGTGTTGACTACGATGAGAGTTTCTCACTCGTATCTATGCTTAAGTCTGTCCGAATCATGTTAGCAATTTCCGCATTTTATGAAATCTGGCAAATGGATAAACAAACCTGCATTCCTTAATGGATTCATTAAAGAAGAGTTGTATATGATGCAACCAGAAGGTTTTGTCAACCCTAAAGGTGCTAACAAAATATGCAAGCTCCAGCGATCCATCTATGGACTGGTGCAAGCATCTCGGAGTTGGAATATACGCTTTGATAAGTTGATCAAAGGATATAGTTTTATACAGACTTGCGGTGAAGCTTGTATTTACAAGAAAGTGAGTGGGAGCACTACAGCATTTCTGATAAGTATATGTGAATGACATATTGTTGATCGGAAATAATGTAGAATTATTCTGCAAAGCATAAAGGTGTGTTTGAAAGGAGTTTTTCAAAGAAAGGCCTCGGTGAAGCTGCTGAGCATCAAGATCTATAGAGATAGATCAAGACGCTTGATAAGTTTTTTCAATGAGTACATACCTTAACAAGATTTTGAAGTAGTTCAAAATGGAACAGTCAAAGAAAGAGTTCTTGCCTGTGTTACAAGGTGTGAAATTGAGTAAGACTCAAAGCCCGACCACGGCAGAAGATAGAAAGAGAATGAAAGTCATTCCCTATGCCATAGGTTCTACAAAGTATGCCATGTTGTGTACCAGATCTATTGTATACCCTACCACTGAGTTTGGAAAGGGACTACAATAGTGATCTAGGACGAGATCACTGGACAGCGGTCAAAATTATCCTTAGTGGAATAAGGATATGTTTCTCGGTTATGGAGGTGAAAAAAAGGTTCGTCGTAAAGGGTTACGTCGATGCAAGTTTTTGACACTGATCCAGATGACTCTAAGTCTCAATCTGGATACATATTGAAAGTGGGAGCTATTAGCTAGAGTAGCTCCGTGCAGAGCATTGTAGACATAGAATTTGCAAAATACTTGCGGATCTGAATGTGACAGACCCGTTGACTAAAATTATCTCACAAGCAAAACATGATCACACCTCAGTACTCTTTGGGTGTTAATCACATAGCGATGTGAACTAGATTACTGACTCTAGTAAACCCTTTGGGTATTGGTCACATGACGATGTGAACTATGGGTGTTAATCACATGGTGATGTGAACTATTGATGTTAAATCACATGGCGATGTGAACTAGATTATTGACTCTAGTGCAAGTGGGAGACTGAAGGAAATATGCCCTAGAGGCAATAATAAAGTTATTAATTATTTCCTTATATCATGATAAATGTTTATTATTCATGCTAGAATTGTATTAACTGGAAACATGATACATGTGTGAATACATAGACAAACAGAGTGTCACTAGTATGCCTCTACTTGACTAGCTCGTTGATCAAAGATGGTTATGTTTCCTAGCCATAGACATGAGTTGTCATTTGATTAACAGGATCACATCATTAGGAGAATGATGTGATTGACTTGACCCATTTCGTTAGCGTAGCACACGATCGTTTAGTATTCTGCTATTGCTTTCTTCATGACTTATACATGTTCCTATGACTATGAGATTATGCAACTCCCGTTTACCAGAGGAACACTTTGTGTGCTACCAAACGTCACAACGTAACTGGGTGATTATAAAGGTGCTCTACAGGTGTCTCCGAAAGTACTTGTTGGGTTGGCGTATTTCGAGATTAGGATTTGTCACTCCGATTGTCGGAGAGGTATCTCTGGGCCCTCTCGGTAATGCACATCACTTAAGCCTTGCAAGCATTGCAACTAATGAGTTTGTTGCGGGATGATGTATCACGGAACGAGTAAAGAGACTTGCCGGTAACCAGATTGAACTAGGTATTGAGATACCAACGATCGAATCTCGGGCAAGTAACATACTGATGACAAAGGGAACAACGTATGTTGTTATGCGGTCTGACCGATAAAGATCTTCGTAGAATATGTGGGAGCCAATATGAGCATCCAGGTTCCGCTATTGGTTATTGACCGGAGACGTGTCTCGGTCATGTCTACATAGTTCTCGAACCCGTAGGGTCCGCACGCTTAAAGTTTCGATGATAGTTATATTATGAGTTTATATGTTTTGATGTACCGAAGGTTGTTCGGAGTCCCGGATGTGATCACGGACATGACGAGGAGTCTCGAAATGGTCGAGACATGAAGATTGATATATTGGAAGCCTATGTTTGGATATCGGAAGTGTTCCGGGTGAAATCGAAATTTTACCGGAGTACCGGGAGGTTACCGGAACCCCCCGGGGGCTTAATGGGCCTTAGTGGGCCTTAGTGGAAGAGAAGAGAGGCGGCCAGGGCAGGGCTGCGCGCCCCTCCCCCTAGTCTGAATAGGACAAGGAGAGGGGGCGGCGCTCCCCCTTTCCTTCCTCTCTCCCTCCTCTTTCCCCCTCCACTCCTAGTCCAACAAGGAAAAGGGAGGGAGTCCTACTCCCGGTGGGAGTAGGACTCCTTCTGGCGCGCCCCTCCTGGCCGGCCGCACCTCTCCCCCTTGCTCCTTTATATACGGGGGCAGGGGGCACCCTAGAGACACAACAATTAATCGTTTGATCTTTTAGCCGTGTGCGGTGCCCCCCTCCACCATAGTCCACCTCGATAATACTGTAGCGGTGCTTAGGCGAAGCCCTGCGTCGGTAGAACATCATCATCGTCACCACGCCGTCGTGCTGACGAAACTCTCCCTCAACACTCGGCTGGATCGGAGTTCGAGGGACGTCATCGGGCATGTGCTGAACTCGGAGGTGTCGTGCGTTTGGTACTTGATCGATCGGATCGTGAAGACGTACAACTACATCAACCGCATTGTGCTAAAGCTTCTGCTTTTGGTCTACGAGGGTACGTGGACAACACTCTCCCCTCTCGTTGCTATGCATCACCATGATCCTATGTGTGCGTAGGAAATTTTTTGAAATTACTATGTTCCCCAACAACTACTCATAGGGATACATGGAGGCCATAGCAAGCATTCAAACTACTTAGAACTCTAAGAATTGAACATGCAAGCTCATCTACAACAGCACCAAGAGTAGCTAATTATTCAAAATATAAACCACTAAAACAAAAACTAATTGGAAAAACGGTGGAGTCACATACCAAGCAACAATCCCCCAAAATAGTTTCGGAAATGGAGCTTCGAGCAAAGAGATCGAAATCCGCGGGTTTGAGAGGAAGAACACGGGAGAGAGAGCAATGGAGATTTTTTTTCTGGAGGTAAGTGATGAAGTGGTGTGAAGAGATAAGTGAGGGGGACCACATGGGGACCATAACCCACCAGGGCGTGCCTGGGGGTCCTGGCGCGCCCAGGTGGGTTGTGCCCACTTGGTGCACCTCCCTCTAATATTATTTGCACCAGAAATTCAGAAATATTCAGAAAAAATCGTATTAAATTTCAAGAGCATTCTGAGAACTTTTATTTTTGGGTCATTTTTTTATTGCACGGGGAATTCAGAAAACAGACAAAACATGGCATTTTATTTTATTTAACTAATAAAAATATAAAACAAAAAGTAGGGACAGAAGGTAGTGCTTACTAAATTCATTAACTTCATACCTCTCAAAAATGATTCATTAATAAGGTTGATCAGGTCTTATTAACAACCACTTTCGATTAGCATGAAACCGAAGAACTTTCGTAAATCACTAAGTTACCTCAATGGGGATATGAATGTCCCCAACAATAAGCATTTCATATTTCTTTTTGAAAGTAGGTAGAGGTATTTGAGAACTTCCAATAGTGATTGTCGAAGATTTTTCAATAACATTAATACCATTCACTTGAAATTGTTTCTTCAGAAAGTGCAGCGTATGCTCATTACCATTGATATGAAAAGTGATCGACCTTGCTTTTATTGCAATCAATAACAGCCCCTGTAGTATTCAAGAAGGGTCTACCAAGGATAATCGACATGTTGTCGTCCTCGGGCATCTCAAGTATAACAAAGTTAGTCAAAATAGTAACATTAGCAACAACAACGGGAACATCCTCACAGATACCAATAGGTATGGCAGTTGATTTGTCAGCCATTTGCAAAGATATTTTAGTAGTTGTGAGTTTATTCAAATCAAGTCTTTTATATAAAGAGAAAGGCATAACACTAACACCAGCTCCTAAATCACACAAAGTTGTTTTCACATAATTCTTTTTGATAGAGCAAGGTATAGTTGGTATTCCTGGATCTTCAAGTTTTTTTAGGTACTCCATCTTTGAAAGTATAATTAGAAAGCATAGTGGAGATTTCAGCTTCCGGTATTTTTCTCTTATTAGTGATGATGTCTTTCATGTACTTTACATAAGGAGGCATTTTCAAGATGTCAGTTAAGCGAGTACGCAAAAGACTGGCCTCAGCATTTCAGCAAAGCATTCAAATTCTTCATCATCATTCTTCTTAGTTGACTTGGGTTGAAAAGGCATAGGTATTTGAACCCACGGTTCTCTCTCTTTACCGTGTTTTCTAGCCACAAAGTCTCTTTTATCATATCTTTTATTCTTAGGTTGTGGGTTATCAAGATCAACATGTGGTTTTACCTCAACATCATTATCTGGTTCTTTTTCATTGTTTGGTTGAGTATCTTCATGAACCTCATCATTATCTTTTTCATTATCACTAGGTGAGTGTTCATTACCAGACTGAGTTTCAGCATCAGAGATAGAAGTTTCATTATCGTTATCAGGAGGTTTTTCTATTTCAGGTTCACTAGAAGCATGCAAAGTCCTATCATTTTTCTTCTTCTTTTTCTTTTTAGAAGGACTAGGTGCATCAATGTTAACTCTTTGTGAATCTTGTTCAATTCTTTTTGGGTGTCCCTCGGGATAAAGTGGTTCCTGAGTCATTTTACCTCCTCTAGTTGCAACTCTAACAACAAAGTCATGTATATTATTATTCATTTCATCAAGTAACTCTCTTTGAGGTTTAGCGACTTGTTCTAACTGAGTTTGAACCATATAAGCATGTTTTCCAACACCTCTAACATCATTTGATATTCTAAATAACAAGTCACTCAAGCAAGCAATCATATCATAATTGTATTTCAATTTTTTCATAACATTTGCATTGAAGTGATCTTGTTTTCTAATGTAGTTTTCAAACTCATAAAGGCATTGCCTAGGATGCATATTGTGAGGATTATCATTATCATTGAATTTCATTAGATAATTTACCTCTACCACCTTAGGCAGTGGTGGTGTATTAAGCCCATGTATTTCTTCAATAGGAGGTAAATTTTTAACATCCTCAGCTTTAATACCTTTTTCCTTCATACATTTCTTTGCCTCTTGCATATCTTCAGGACTGAGATATAATATACCCCTCTTCTTTGGAGTGGGTTTAGGCGATGGTTCATGAAGAGTCCAATCATCATAATTTTTCAATATATTATTCAATAATTGTTCAGCTTGCCCAATAGTTTGTTCCCTGAAAACACAACCAGCACAACTATCTAGGAAGCCCCTAGAAGCATCAGTTAGTCCATTATAGAAGATATCAAGTATTTCATTTTTCTCAAGAGGATGATCAGGCAAAGCATTAAGTAATTGGGCCTCCCCCAAGCTTGTGGGAGACTCTCTTCTTTAGTTTGCACAAAGTTAAATATTTCCTGTAAGGCAACTTGTTTCTTATGAGCAGGGAATATTTTTCAGAGAAGTAATAAATCATATCCTGGGGACTACGCACACAACCAAGAGCAAGAGTATTGTACCAAGTTTTAGCATTACCCTTTAATGAGAACGAAAATCATTTGAGAATATAATAATAGCGAGTCTTCTCATCATGAGTAAAAAGGGTGGCTATGTCATTCAACTTAGTAAGATGTGCCACAACAGTTTCAGTTTCATAACCATGGAAAGGATTAGATTCAACCAAAGTAATTAACTCTGGGTCGACAGAGAATTCATAATCCTTATCATTAATAAAGATAGGTGAAGTAGCAAACTTAGGATCATATTTCATTCTAGCATTCAGAGATTTTTCTTTATACTTGCATAATAATTTCTCTAGATCATCTCTATCCTTACAAGCAAGAATATCTCTAGTTGTCTCCTCATTCATAACATAACCTTCTGGTTCCTTAGGCAATTCATATCTAGGAAGGCTAATTCTAGCAGGTGTTTCAAGGGTTTCAGTTTCAAGCTCATCATCAGATTCAACAACATCATGTTGTATTACTCTGGCAATTTGTTCATCAAGAAATTCACCAAGTGGCACATCATCATTATCAAGCAAGGTACTAGCATCATCATAAGCATTATCCATAGCAAAAGTAGCATCATCAATAACTTGTGACATATCAGGATTAATAGCATATGGTGGTGTTGCAAGTTTACTTATAACAGAAGGTGAATCTAAAGCAGAACTGGATGGCAGTTCCTTACCTCCCCTCGTCTTAGAGGGAAAATCTTAGTCTTAGCATCCTTCAGATTCTTCATAGTAATAAATTGATAATAATCCCAAGTGACTCAACAAATATAGCTATGCGCCCCGGCAACGGCGCCAGAAAAAGGTCTTGATAACCCACAAGTATAGGGGATCGCAACAGTTTTCGAGGGTAGAGTATTCAACCCAAATTTATAGATTCGACACAAGGGGAGCCAAAGAATATTTGAAGGTATTAGCAGCTGAGTTGTCAATTCAACCACACCTGGATATTAATTATCTGCAGCAAGTAATCAGTAGGAAAGTAATATGATAGTTTTGATAGTAGTGACAACAGTAACGGTAACAGTGATAGCAGCAATTTTGTAGCAAGTGTAACAGTGATGATAACAGTAGTAACTTAGCAAGAACAATATAAGATAAATTCGTAGGCATTGGATCGGTGACTTGTTGGATGATATTCATCATGAGACAGTTATAACCTATGGCGATACAACACTAGCTCCGGTTCGTCAATATAATGTAGGCATGTATTCCGTAAACAGTCATACGTGCTTATGGAAAGAACTTGCATGACATATTTTGTCCTACCCTCCCGTGGCAACGGGGTCCATATTGGAAACTAAGGGATACTAAGGCCTCCTTTTAATAGAGAACCGGAACAAAGCATTAACACATAGTGAATACATGAACTCCTCAAACTACGGTCATCACCGGGAGTGGTCCCGACTATTGTCACTCCGGGGTTGCCGGATCATAACACGTAGTAGGTGACTATAACTTGCAAGATCAGATCTAAAACATGGATATAATGATGATAACATAAATGGTTCAGATCTGAGTTCATGGCACCCGGGCCCAAAGTGACAAGAATTAAGCATGGCAAAGTCATAGCAACTCAATCTTAGAACATAGTGGATACTAGGGATCAAGCCCTAACAAAACTAACTCAATTACATGATGAATCTCATCCAACTCCTCATCAACCAGCGAGCCTATGAAGGAATTACTCACTCCCGGTGGGGAGCATCATGAAATTGGCGATGGAGAAGGGTTGGTGATGATGAAGAACGAAGATCCCCCTCTCCGGAGCCCCAAACGGACTCCAGATCTGGCCTCCCGGTGAAGAATAGGAGTTGACGGCGGCTTCGTCTAGTGGAGCACGATAATTCTTTCTCCCTGATTTTTTCTGGAATAATGTGATTTTATAGCGTCAGTTTCAGGGTCAACGGGGCCACCAGGTGGGGACAACCCACCTGGACGCGCCAGGAGAGGGGGGCACACCCTGGTGGGTTGTGCCCACCTAGGTGCCCCTCTCCGGTAGGTCTTGGCTCCAGAAATTATTATTTATTGTATAAAAATTCCTCGCAAAGTTTCGTTTCATTCTGAGAACTTTTATTTCTGCACAAAAACAACACCATGGTAGTTCTGCTGAAACCAACGTCAGTCCGGGGTTAGTTTCATTCAAATCATGCAAATTAGAGTCAAAAACAAGAGGAAAAGTGTTAGGAAAAGTAGATACATTGGAGACGTATCAATGTATTATGGAACGAGTAAAGAGACTTGCCGATAACGAGATTGAACTAGGTATGAAGATATAGGCGATCGAATCTCGGGCAAGTAACATACCGATGACAAAGGGAATTACGTATGTTGTCGTAACGGTTCGACCGATAAAGATCTTCGTAGAATATGTAGGAGCCAATATGAGCATCCAGGTTTCGCTATTGGTTATTGATCGGAGAGGTGTCTCGGTCATGTCTACATAGTTCTCGAACCCGTAGGGTTCGCATGCTTAAAGTTCGATGACGATATTGTATTATATGAGTTATATGATTCGGTGAACAAATGTTGTTTGGTGTCCCGGATGAGAACACGGACATGACGAGGAGTCTCGAAATGGTCGAGAGGTAAAGATTGATATATAGGACGATGGTATTCGGACACCAGAAGTGTTCCAAAGGGTACAGGGTACTTATCAGGTCACCGGAAGGTGTTTCGGGTACCCCGGCAATCCTATGGGCCATATGGGCCTTGTGAAGGAACACACCAGCCCACAAGGGGCTGGTGCGCCCTATAAGGCTATAGGAGGAGGAGAAGGAAGGGGGAGGGAAAGGAAAGTGTGGATTAGGATTCCCACTTCCTTCCCTCACCCCCCTCTTTCCTTCCCTTTCATGCATACATGGAAAGGGGGTGCAGGGCAAGGCAGGGCCCCTAGGGGGCGGCGGACAACCCTAGGCGCCCCTGGCTACCTCTCCTCCCCTCCCACCTATATATACGTGTGCGGCGCCCCCTCCACAGTTTACACCCCCGCTCATATTCTCACAGTGCTTAGGCGAAGCCCTGCGCAGGTCACTTCACCATCACCGTCACCACGCCGTCGTGTTGACGAAACTCATCTACTTCTTCGACACCTTGCTGGCTCAAGAAGGCGAGGAACGTTATCGCGCTGAAGGTGTGCAGAACTCGGAGGTGTCGTACGTTCGGTGCTTGATCGGTCGGAGCTAGAAGAAGTTCGACTACATCAACCACGTTGTCAAACGCTTCCGCTTTTGGTCTACAAGGGTACGTAGACACACTCTCCCCCTCTCGTTGCTATGCATCACCTAAATAGATCTTGCGTGAGCGTCGGAAATGTTTTGAAATTGCATGCTACGTTTCCCAATAGTAGGTGGTTATCTGCTAATGTGACTGAGTGTCGAACGACGAGCTATGAGCGGATGAATGGGTGGCGGCGCAAACGGGGAGCGGGAGGGAATTGAGATGCGGCTAGGGTCGGGGGTCGCCACCCGGCTTAAATAGCCAGATAGACCACCGGGTGGCGCCCCCGAGCGGCTACCTCACCAGACCGCTGGATAAATAGGGGTATCCGCGTGGGACCCACTGGTAAGTCCTACGTGACGGACGCGTCCGGGCGTCCCCATATGACCATATCTGCCCCACATTTGAGTTGGATATGGGGAGTATTGGATAGCATGAGCGTTTGTGCCGGCTGTGTGGGGGGCAGTTGGGTGCTATTTTTTGGTCCGCGCAGTGACCGACAGCCCGCCCGAACATTTGGGATGGATTTGAGGGCTCCAGTTATAAATGCTTTGAGGAGGGATTGGATCATTTGCCCCTCGTTATTTTAGCATTAGATGATTTTCCCCCGGTTTAATTGGCTTAGATGACTTGCCCCATAATATTTCTTTACCATTTTGCCATGTTTCTTGGTTTAATACATTCTCAATTTTTTTGGAGCGAAAAACACACGCGAACTGATTTGACTACTCGTACAGAATGTTAGCAGTTTCTCAACTAATCTCTCTATCCACCCATAAAATCAGACTGAATTCTACTATCCCGTTCATCTTCCCAATTCGCATTGTCATTTGTGTGTCATCAGAAGTAGTAACTCCTATAGATACACAAGATAGTCCGCTAGAAGTGTGATGTGGTTCGGTGATACGTCTCTAAGGTATCTTTAATTTTTAATTGTTTCATGCTATTATATTATCACTTTTATATATGTTATATGTCATTTTATATTATTTTCATTGGCCCAGTATATGTTGGATATCAGTCTTGGAATGGAGTAATAGTAGTAGACGTCAGTAAGTTTAACGATGTACTTGTCACGGTTGTAATGCCTATGTATCGATTATGCCTTGGATGATCATCATAACTATGCGCAATTCTGTCAATACCCAATAGCAATTTATTTACTCACCGATGCTATGTTTATGAGAGAGATGACTCTAGTGAAACTATCGCCCCCGGGTCCATTCTCAGTTATTATCAAGCAATCCTACAATTACCTTGCTATATTATTTATTTTCTTATTTATCTACCTCTACCAGATTTTGTACTTGCAAATGGCAAGAACAAGGGTGCAAGCATTTGCTTTGTGTGTGTGTGTGCAGGTACTGCTTACGTTACTATATGCTACTATACTACATCACCCTTCCTCTTCGAGAAAATTCAACAACTATCACAAGTAGCGGAAGAATTTCTGGCGCCGTTGTCAGGGAAACTTCACCAAACAAATTAAGTGCCTTCGCACAAGATTGAAGACAAAAGAGGGGATGCCTTCCGGGGCATCCCCAACTTCCGGGGCAAAAGTGCTTCTGCCCAAGTTCCGCCTCGAGACGGCGGCGTTCCGTTCCGTCCCAAAAGTCCTATCTTTCTTTTTTCTAGGGCAAATGGGCTTATATACCAGAAGATGGGCATCAGAGGTTTGCCGGGGGCCCACAAGCCACCAGGGCGCGCCCTGGTGCTTCATGGGCACCTGGGTGGTCCCCCTCTGCTATTTCTTTCTTCTAGTATTTTGTATTTATTCCAAAATAATTCTTCGTGAAATTTCAGCTCATTTGGAGATGTGCAGAATAGGTATACCTGGCATAGCTTTTTCAGGTTCAGAATCCCAACTGCCGGTAATCTCCCTCTTCATGTAAATCTTGCAAATTAGGAGGGAAAAGACATTAGAATGACACTACAAAGTCTTATATTGGCCAAAAACAATATAAATAACAGTAGAAAATCGTGATGCAAAATGGACATATCAGCTACGAGGATAGAGGATGAGTTGTTTGGTCATGGAGAGGGTCTTCTTATATTCGTAGGCGGCGGGCGACTGGCGAGAAAAATATGGCGGCAAAAGTTGGCGGGAGGAGGGGAAAAGTGGTGCCAATGGCCGATGGCAGTTGCCACGCGCGCGGCCGCCATGAATCGACACGCTGCAGCACTGAAACGTGGCGTCTTCCTTCGCCAGGGGATGAGATGAGCCGCGCGGACTTGTATACTCTGCTAAGTAGACGAATAACAACATTTTGATCGATAACTTATGAGTGTCGTACTGGCAATGCATTGTGTACTATGTGCTCGATTTCCTGCATTTGAGCCACAGGAAGCACACATTTTTTGCCTGTTTTAAAATTAGTGTAGCGTTCGCCGAAAATTTCAGGAACACTGTCAAAAAGAGATTGACTACTGTCAGAAAATATCTACATAGACTTTAACAACTCCTCCCTGAAATATTTTTTTCAAGACATTTTAGTCAGCTTAAAAAAGAATCAGTTATTTTTCTTATTATATCTCAAGACATTGCCCCGCTCAACATTTTATGTGACACTACGAATCGTCACAGAAAATGGATACGCCCAGGATGCCCAATAGCGTCGCCGAAAATCAAGCCAGAAAGTTGCCAAAATTACCGAGTGCGCTGCCCCCAGAGGAAAATACCTCGTGACGGTGGACCGTCACAGAAAACGATTTTAGGCGACGTTTCCTGTTTTGTCACCGGGGTTTTTGTCACTAAATAGACCAAAGTTTGTAGTGTTTTGGCTAACGCGGAGGAGAATGGTAATATGCCCGGAGTAAGTCAGGAGAGATGGCCCGACGATTTCTAATCTTCTCTTTGCTGATGATTCTTTAATTCTTATGGGAGCTAATGCCATGAACGCGGAGGCGCTGAAAGTAGCCTTGGATGCCTATTGTGTCGCCTCGGAACAAATGGTGAGCATGGAGAATCAAGCATCTTCTTTAGTCCCAATACGAAAGTGGAAGACAAGGCGCAAATATGTACAATCCTGAATATTACTCCCTCTATCCCATAATATAAGAGCGTTTCTGACACTAGTGTAGTGTCAAAAACGCTCTTATTCGTCCCATAATATAAGAGCGTTTCTGACACTACTAGTGTAGTGTCAAAAATGTTCTTATATTATGGGATGGAGGGAGTATGACTGAAGCCATCAATGACAAATATTTGGGTTTGCCAGCTAACATGGACAAAAGTAAATGTTTTCATTTCCTAATTGATCGAATTATTATGAAAATTAGTGGATGAAAAGAAAAATTATTGTCTGTTGGAGGAAAGGAAACTCACCACAAATCTATTGTACAAGCTATTCCCACCTATGCCATGTCGGTCTTTAAAATTCCTAAGAAAACGCAAAGGAACCACTAACGCGGTGTCGCAATTTTGGTGGGGTGATGAAGACAACCAGAAGAGAGTGCATTGGATGGCATGGTAAAAAATGTGTGTGCCGAAAGATCAGGGATGTATGGGTTTCCGAGATATATATTGTTTCAATATCACTCTGCTAGCTAAACAAGTGCGTCATCTTCTTGACAACCATAATTTTTTATGTGCATTTACCTTGAGAGCTAAATATTTCCCTCATGGATACCTGATGAATGCAAGCTTAAAAAAGGGTTCCTCTTTTATTTGCCAAAGCATTATGGCGGAAATTAATTCACCGGAAAAATGTGTATATCTGGAGGGTGGGAAATGGACAAAATATCGATATTTGGAAAGATGCTTGGATTCTAAATTGTGCAAATAGGAAATCATTACCCTGAGGGGAGAGAACCTCTTATCAAAGGTTTATGATCTTATTGACCCAACAACGAATTTGTGGGATGAAGACCTGGTGAGACAAACGATGTGACCAACTGATGCGCAATGAGTCCTCACAATCCCTTTTTCTATGCATAACGTGTCGAATTTTATCGCGTGGAGCTATACAAAATATGGGTTGTTCACTGTTCGACCAGCTTATTTGGCAGAATGGAACCTTCAATACGGGGCGAAATTGTAATATACTAATGGGATGGGAGGAATTAATGTCAATACCATTTGGGGTATGATTTGGAAATTATCGTGTCCGACAAAGGTTAAAAATTTTGTTTGCCGTATGTTGCATGGAACTCTCTCGTGTCGTGTTACACCTGTAAATAGACACATGAAAGTTCTGCTCTTTTGCCCATACTGTTCAAACAGGAAAGAAGATACAAAGCATAAGTTGTTTCTATGCCAGAAAGTAAGCGAGGTTTGGAATAAGCTGGGAATGTACGAGGTGATTAACAGAGCCTGCACTACTGAACGTGCGGGAGAGGCAGTACTCGAATTTCTGCTTCTTTTGCCAGACCGGGATCTTTTTATAATGGGACTTCACAATGCTCGTGAAGTGATTGCCATCACCGCTTGGTACTTATGGTGGGATAGACGGAAATTAGTTCATGAAAGAAAGTCTCAAGATGCGTACCAGAGGTCTATGAGGATTCGTGCTATAACGACAAACTTTGTTAATGCCCACACCCCTAATGCTTCCAGGAAAAAGGGGGTGGATTAGACCCCGACGGGTTTTGTTAAGCTTAACGTGGATGCGTCTTTTAATCATGATCTGCTTAGGGGCACAGTTGGAGTTGTTCTTAGAGATGAGAAAGGAAGTTTCATTGTTGGTGGATACTGAAAGATTGATTGGTGTGTGGATGTTCTGACACATGAAGTTTTGGCCCTTAGATTGGGCTCATCTCATTCTCTTGCACAAAAAGAGGGATGTAACCGGCTTGTTATTAACTCGACAAATATGGAAGTAATTGATACAATGAAGAACGAAGGACGGTCTACGGGAGCGGCGGCAGTAGGTTTTGATGATTACTATTTTCTGGCTTGTGTTTTTCCTCTTAGTAGTTTTGAACATTGTAATAGAGAGGCGAACATGGTCGCTCATGAACTTGCTAGGTTAGCAAAATTTTCAAACAGTAGGGACTTGTTTGAGGAGTTTATGGATGAAATTTTACCTTTTATTACAGACGATGTAACCGTTATTTCTAATTAATAAAGTCTTATCTTTCAAAAAAAAAGTAAGTAGTCATCATGTTTAGTTGCACATCACAAGATTAAATAAAATCCACACCTTCAGATTTCTTTAGTTCCTAACACTGATTGATCGATAAAATCTCATAGCCAAAGACCTAGCACCAAAATAGGAAATGTAGTTGTATAAAGTTATATTAAAGTTGAGACGCTTATTTTGGGGCAGAGGGAGTACATAACTTATCATAGGGTTCTTATCCTTTATGCAAATTTTTCTTTAGAACACTCCACTACTATTTCAGCACCATATCAAATATGCTATCTCCCTTCTCTGCTGCTGCTGGTGATACTTCGCCGGCTGCCTTTGTCCTTCTCTGCTGCTGGCACCTGTGGAAAAGGCGGAGCGCCGTCGTCTTCAGAGAAGCTACCTCCTCCCTTGATCTCACCTTTAAAGCCTGCCACGACGATGCCATGCTCTGACAAGGGAGGTTCAAGCCATTGACGTCCCTTGCTCAAAGGCCGGGCGCACATTGACGTCCCTTGCTCAACGGCGGCCTCCTTGAGCCTCGCGTCTTCCCTCTTGGCCTAGGCCGTGTGTGTGGTATGTAAATTGATATCCTGGTGCCTGTATCCTTACTTGTTGTACCATCTTTGCCTCAAAATGGTTTCATTAACACTTCATACAGGGTAGAAAGAATCTTAGAGGAAGCACTCGCTAAGAACCTCAACAAACGCTCACGAAGCCGCGCCTTACATTCCCTCAATCCTCCTCCATCTGCCGGGATACATACATCACCAAAAACCACTCAAATTTGTTGCACAACACAAACAATATCTTGCTGAGGATCATGGCTCATAGACATAGATACGCAAATCATATTCGTTCACAAGTACTGAAAGTTATCAAACAGCCTACTACTACTACCACAGCACAACGTTTCAGTCTCGGGACACGAATGAAGTACACCACATTTTTGAAAAATAAAACGCAAACACTACGGATAGTTCTTTTTGGCCACATGGTCAGACCTTAATCCAGCAGTCGTAGGGAAATGAATTATGGCAAACGAGTCTATCCCGTCAGTAATTCTCTTCTTCACTGACAATCTCTGCCTCTTGGTCCACGGGAACTTGAATGGCTGCTTTCGAGAATTGTCAAGGCACTTCCTACAAGCCAGCCTATGATACAGGAACACCTCCTCCAGATTTGTCGCTGCTTCCATTACACGCCTGATATAGCTCACCATGTACTCTTCAGATTGGAAGCCAAATATGACAAGCGTAACCAGATTCTCATGATGGAAGTCAGAAGCAGATGATTCCCACTCTACACCCTTCTCCTCGCTAAACAAGCGTTCCTTCCTCTTCTCCTCATCTGTTACCATTTTACAAAGATGGTCCCACACCTGCACGTCATAGGACAGAGGTTAAACAGAAACAGGTTATTAATTTTGCATACCCTTTGTAATCCACATAGAAGGCCTCTCAGAGCAGGCAGTATAAATGTGCATGTTACTTTCAATGTGAAGTTGTGTACATTAAATTTTCTTTTTTCTTTTTGCGCTATGAAACTACACATCTCTCATCATTAATTATAGTGCCACGTTATCTTTTTGCTTAGGTGGCACTACATGACTACAAAGCACCGATACGTCCAGGTCGGCGTGTCCGCGTACAAAACATGATACACATGCAATACGCATATCCCCAGAGTATCCCCTTCTCCGATCAAAAAAGGAAAGAACCAAAAGGCTGATATGCCGCCGGGACACCATCAACATGTCAGGGACATGGGACATGGAAGCACAGCCAGCACAGTAAAAGCCCGCCTCTATTCGGTTGATTGAACAAGCACGGGAATGAATGGCTCGCTGGCCGCTGGGCACTTGCTTGCTGGTTGATGTGTGCTTGCTTGCTGAGGCGTTTCTGCGAGCTGCTGCATGCTTGCTGGCTTGCTGCTGGGCACTGACTGCTGGCTTGCTGCTTTGCTCTGCTGATGTGATCTTGCTGTTGTTGAGGCTAAGGAGCGACATACCTAAATGGCATCTGACAGGCACGTAGCACAAGCAGGGGCGGAGAGAGGGGATGGGAAAAAAGTGGCTATACGCCCCCCCCCCCCCCCCCCCCCCCCAATGACAACAATTCAAGGCAGTAAATCGCAGTATTGTGCAAGGATCCGTATTGATGGTCGTATATAATCACTAATTAACTACTGCTCATATTACTTGAAGACCTAATCTAAAGGATTCCTGCAGCTATGCACCTTAGTCTGCATCAAAGCTCACCCAAAAAGCCCATTGGTAGCCATTGTGCAAGTCTAAAAAATCTTCTAGCTTTTCTGCCTCATTTACCTACGACTGAGCGCTGCATGTCGCTGATATATTCAGAGATCACATGGCCACTCGCTGCTACGCCAGTCACTGGGCTCTAGGAGACACAAGAAACACTGCTGTGGCACACCATCATGACCACTCCATCACTGTTGTTTCTGCAAACGTGCCAATGCGCTGTGCCATTAAGTTGATTACCATATACTTGATCAAATGCTAGTTCCAAAGGTATAATAGTACTTTTTCTCATGTTACAATCTACTAGTCTTTTTTCTACAACTTGCATAAAGATATTGAATTTATTTACTATTGATTAGATGCATGTTTTAATTTGCAAACTTTATAAAACCTTATTCACTTAAATGTAAACATCAGTCAACATACAATTGCGTTCTTTGTTTAATATAAGTCTAATGTAGTGGCTTAGTGCAACTTTAGCGTGCAATATATGTGACAGGTGAGATAGGAATGCTTGGATGTGAATCCAAATGCGTAGAAAAATGTCAAAACAAAAAACTTACCAACTTGTAACTAAACAAGTCTTAACAACATTTTGGTACGCCTCAAAAATGGAGGGGGGGGGGGGGGGGGGGGGTTGCACTGACAAAAATCTATACTTGACATGTCATGATTTTTTTTATCTTGTTATGCGAGCTTATAATTCTTCGCCCCCCCCCCCCCACCCCCCCTCATGCCTAAATCATGGCTCTAGCCCTGACCAGACACTTGAAAAGAGGCATCTCCCGCAATCAATTATTCTGTGTATATACTCGCAGTATTGCCGCATGGCTGTTTCTTGTGTCCCTGTATCGGTGCTTCATAGCTGCATGATAGATGATACTTGCACTGGGAGAGGTCTAATGGTAGCTGCATGGCGTTGAAAGAAGAGAGGAAGTTCTAGGTAAGAATATACCGTTATGTATAGCTCCTTTAGGAGGGGTGCAGCTTTAAGGATGAACAGTGTCCAGGTCAGATCATACCCTTCAGGAATTTCATCTAGATTCACAAACCTTAGTTGGCGAAAAACAGATGCCAGGCTTTTCGTCAAGCACTCTGGTTGGACCCAGATCTGCAACGAATAAACGAGTCATGAGAAGAGCAGAAAAATAATAAACAAGTCATGAGAAGAGCAGAAAAATAATAAAGCCACAGCTAGCAAAACGACCAAGTTGACTTACCTTTTCACATTTAAATCCCAACTTCAGGTCACGCACAGAGGTACCACAAAGAAACTTACTTAACTCAACCATCTTGTGCCAACTGAGAGCAACATTATTGAGTTTGACGGCCTCAAGCAATGGGGCATCGCCAACTGAAAGTGGATAATGGAAAGAGATCCAACCCTCAAAGGCCAACCGTGTGAGTTTTGGAACAGAGTTCAGCAGCAGTTCTGCAAAAAGGCAATCACCGATGGCGAGGTCACTGAGTTGGGAGTGATCTACTTGCAGTGTGGTCGTTTCCCCAGAATCACAATTCATCAGACGTAGATCCTTTAATCGCTTACAAACGATGAGTACATTAGTGATGTCCGATTCACCAAATCTCAAATTTTCAAGGTGCAGGCGTGTGAGACCACCAAATGCATCTGGGAAAGCATCAAAGAATAAGATGAACTTCTTCCCATAACTGGCTAGATTATCATCGTCACACTGAGTGGCATCCCTCTCTGTCATAATGTTGAATTCAGCCATCTCAACCTTGCGTGTCGCCATGGTCTTGGCAACAGCATGTCCAATGGATATGTGGTCACTGTCTTTTAAGAAGAAAGTCATTGACAGTAGGTGGATGGTTTTTCGGGTAGAATCCCTGTGTGCCAGGATGCTCGTGGTTGCTTCAACCACAGCTGCATTGCTCCGAACCACTTCATCAATTTCAAATATGGGCCCATTGCGAGGCAGGAAGTCCAAAATACTTATTGTCAGTCGAGAAAGCTTCGTAGAAAGCCGACTCCACCGTCTGGAGAGGATGCTGGTTCTGACAGCATATGTGACATCGAGTCTATCAAGAATATTAACCAAAATGTCGTCAGGCAAGTTGCTGAGCATATCATCTCGATTTCCTTTCTGCATTTGTGGCAAGGAAACAAATCAGAACTGATATAGTCGGAAAGATGCAGTTTTTATACATTACATGGATGCAGTTCTCCATACTACAGTCGCTAAGGGTGCATGCAATTTGGATTTAGTCTCAAAGCTGTGCAATTTGACATCTTCCCACTAGAAGAGATGCAACTTTGATAGTCCAAAAAATATAGTTTTGATTAAGGCTAAAAGGTGTCAATTTTTGGCATCTTTGATGAAAACCAAAATCTGCATTTTTGACAACTAATTCGAGTGCGTTCTTCTCCATCAGAAGAATAAAAGGACAAGGAACTCACCCCCATGGCTCCGGGTAGATCTGCCAAGATCCGATAAGAATTGGCGGCCGCCGGTCGCCGGAGAAGGTAGGCGTCCGTGAACCTGGCTCGGGAATGGCTGGTCTCGTCTGAGATCTGCTGGCTTCCGGTCGGGCCGACTGGCCAATTTATATTGGCTTCGTTTGCGCCTCCGACTGCACCTCGCAGACTGAACACGAGACGGACTCGATCCCCTTCCGTGATCTACACAGAAAGGGGGTCGAAATCGGATTAGAGCTCGGTGGGGAGCCGCGTCGATGTCGAATTGCAGCTCGGATAGGAGCTGCTTGATTGCGGATTGCAGCTCGAAAAGGAGCTGCTTCGGTTCCGAATTGCAGCTCGAAAAAGAGCTGCTTATTTGTGTGCCTCTTCTGCTCGAAAAAGAGATGGGCTGCCCTGACACTCGACCGGCGGGGCGGCAGCCGGCGCATCTCCGATCTCTCTCTCTCTCTCTCTCTCTCTCCCTCTCTAACCCTACAGCCTGTTTGGTTCGATGGAATTGGAGAGAGGGAATGGGAGTTTGAGGCATAGAGAGGTGGAATGGGAATTCAACAGGGAAGTGGAAAGGGAATTCACGTGTAGAAGTGCCACATATCTATTATCTGGGGGAGGGCTGGTAATTGAGATGGGGAAAGGGAATTAGAGTTAAACTCCCATTCCCCTTCCGTTAGTTTGCCAAACACGCTATAGGTGGCGGTGTGGTTGGTTGGAGCTGGCCGAACGCCTGCCCGGGATGGGCATGATACTATTATATGGCCTGCGCTGGACGAATGTCGGCATGGGCCAAGGCCCAACGCGCGGTTTGGGAAAATATTCAGTGCTCCCACCTGCTCCAAGCTCACAAAAGTCAAATTTTCAAATCTCAATTTTTTTTCAAATTTTCGAGTTCGCAAAAAATCTAAAAAAAATATATGAATGTTCACAACATGTGTCTACCTAGCATGGTCCTGCTACCCCTAAAAATAACTAGCATGGTCCTGCCTTCCCTTAACAATGCCATGTGTGGCCAAGTATAAATGCATAAATACTATTTCCTCCGTTCCAAAATAAGTGTCTCAAGTTTGTACTAACTTTAGTATAAAGTTGTACTAAGTCTTTTTTTAGAACCGCCCACCAAGGCATTTATTCATTACTTAGACGGTTTACATCCGATTGCACTAAGGCAATCAACGAAGCAGGGAAAACATCAAAAGAAATTACATTCGAAGCACTCGCAATGCGCTCTCTGGCACACCAGTGAGGAGCCTCATTGGCCTCTCTTCTTACGTAGTTGACGCGTAAAACCTGAAAGTTTTGGAGACAGGATTTAATCTCGCTGATGATTGGGCTCCCTATCGACCTGCACTCCGTCGCCATGTACTCCTTATGACAGTTTTGCAGTCCGATTCGATGGTAACCCGCGTCCAACCCTTCCCCATAGCCAGACGCATAGCTTCCCTAACCCCTAGCAATTCAGCACAGTATGGGTCGGTCAGCCCCACCAGCTTGTGGCCCTGGCTAGCAAAAGTTGCCTGCCATGGTCTCGTGCCACTAGCCCAATGGTTGATCATCCCCCATTCACATCAACAGTAGCATAAGTATTGATTTTCCGCCATCCCTCTTCCGGCGGTTTCCATCTCACCCTCTCAAGATCTTTCATGTCGACGGCTTCGGAAGGAATGTACAGAGCTTGAATGAGCTCTTTCACTAGAACCATTGACCTACCGGGCTGGTATTTGACCTCCTCGTGGGTATACTTGTTCCTACTCGACCATATTATCCACATAACTGAGATAATGATGGCCGCTCGATCTTTCCCAATGAAACTGGAATCAAGCAAATCCCTTGACCACATAACTGGGTGTAGCCGAGGTAGCTTGAAATCGAAGAAATTCTCGGCTTCTCTCCAGAATAACTTCGCGTGGTCGCACGTTACCAGAGAATAAAAAAGTGACTCATCCTGATGACCACACATTGGACATGTCAGGTCTTCCCCTACATGTCTTCGGCATAGTTCTTCCTTAGCCAGCAGAAATCCTTTAAGGACCCGCCAGCAAAAGAGAAGGACTTTTGACTGTCAGAAATCCTTTAAGGACCCGCCACCAAAAGATTCTTATCTTTGGTTGCACCTTCAACCGCCATAGTGATTTCCAGACCTCCTCGCCTTGAGAGGAGCTGCCTATCTGGTTTAGACCATCCTCGCGAGCTTCCATAAGCATACGGTATGCAGACCGCACCGTGAAAACTCCAGACCTCTCATAGCCCCATGCCCAAAAGTCAGATATAGCCACCCGCGGTCTTGGCATATTGAGAATGATGTTCACATCAGGGGCAATGAAAGTCCTCTTAATAACCTCCTCCTTCCACTCACCATCATCACTCATTAGATCAGAAACAAGATGGATGGGGTCACTTCCAATGTTACACACTAGTTTGAAAGTTTTGCTTCCTTGTATCCAGTTATCATGCCATACCTCCGTAGTCATTCCGTCCCCAACTCTGTGGATTAAACTCTTTTTAAGCACCTCTCTGCCGGTGATAATCGCTTTCCACGTCGTGGAGGCGCTAGAAGGACATCCCGCCTTCAAAAAGTCCCCATCTGGGTAGTACCGTCCCTTTAAAGACGCGTGCACATAAACTATCCGGCTTGTCCAACAGCCGCCACGCCTGTTTCGTAAGCATTGCATCACTGAAAAGCTCCAAGTCACGGAATCCCAATCCTCCCTTAGACTTGGAGACAACCATCTTCTCCCATGATTGCCAATGCATTCTTCTCTTGTCCAGAGATTCATCCCACCAAAACTTTGACATAACTGCCGTAACTTTCTGACATAAGCCTTTAGTGAGCTTAAAATAGCTCATAGAGTAGGCCGGTAGGGCTTGAATCACCGCTTTAAGAAGAACCATCCTCGCCGCAATTGACATCAATCTTCACAATATCCTTGTACCTTGGACCTTGCTTGCTCTTTCAAATGAACAAAGCTTTGTTTTGTTATCCTGCCAGCCGCCGTAGGCAAGCCCAGGTACTTATCTGCAAGAGCTTCTCTGTAGATCTGCAAGTTGTTTCTTACCCCTGCCTTCGCCGACACCCCCGTATTCGGACTGAAAAGACCGAGCTCTTGGCTTTGTTTACACACTGCCCCGAGCCCATATGATAAGCTTGAAGAATTTCATTCAACCTTTGTGCACTCCTTGAGTCGGCCTTCATGAAGACCAAACAGTCATCCGCAAATAAAAGATGCGAGATCCAAGGGGCTCTCAACCCAGGCCGTATTCCTTTATCAACCCAGCCAGCATCATAATTCTTTAGCAATCAAGAGAGGCCTTCCCCGCAAAGTAGAAACAAGTACGGGGATACGGGGTCACCTTGCCATATACCTTTGGAGGGATGAAAAGATGGCAACAGTTCTCCGTTCATCTTCCCCTGAAATGTAACGGAGTTGACACATCTCATCACAAGAGATGCCCATTCCTCAGAGAAACCCAGCTGCAACATGATTCCTTGGAGGTACGCCCACTCTACACGATCATACGCCTTCATCATGTCCAGCTTTACCGCACACCAACCTTGCTTAGTTCTCTTCCTCTTCATCGTTGTCCGTAATCAACCGCCCTAGAATAAATGCTCTTTGCTCCTCCGCAATAATTTCGTTTAGAACCTCTCAACCTGTTTGCCAACACCTTGGAGCAAATTTTGTAAATAACATTACAGAGGGAGATTGGTCTATACTATTTCTTGGATTTTTAACCTTTGGAATAAGCACTACTACAGTTTTGTTGATAGCTTCCGGCATGTGACCGCTGTTTAAAATTTTTAAAATAGCTCGAGTAACATCCTCCTTAATAAGTGACCAATGATGCTGATAGAAACCCGCATGGAAGCCGTCTGCTCCCGGTGCCTTTGCCGGCACCATGGAAAACATCGCTTTCACTACCTCATCTGCACAAAAGGGTCTATTCAGCCAGTCATTCATCTCGTTAGTCACCATGTTTGGTACGTGGTGCAACACTTCGTCCACCAACACTTCATCTTGATCTGTATATAGTTGTGTGTAAAAGTTCTGCCCCTCTGCTCTCACCTCATCCCTACTATCAATGACCGTTCCATCCGCCTTCTCAAGTACCAGAATTTTGTTCTGATGCTTCCTTCTTGATGCTTGAGCATGAAAATACACAGTATTTCGGCCGCCGACCTTCAGCCAGTCCGCCCTCGATCTTGCTCGCGCCATGATTTCCTCCTTCAACAGGAGGTCATTCAACTGTCTTGCCAGCTCCTTCTCCCTTGTGGACGACCCACGGTATAGAGAATTCGCCTTCTCTCTCTCGAACTCCTTTCTCACCTTTTTTAGCTTTCACTTAACATCCCCAAATTGTTTCTGTTTCCAATCAGTGAGGTGGTCCTGCATGTCATTTAACGAGGAGTTGAGGTCCTCGAGTGTAAGAGCTCTCTTATTATTCTCCCATGCAGCCACCACTATGGGTTCATACGAGCCCTCCCGTCGCCATGCTTCTTCATAAACAAAGCGGCATGGGCCGCTGTCCTCCCACTTCACCAGTTTCTTAATCTTCACTACTAATATGCAGTGATCAGACTATGGAGTTGGCACATGCCTTACCCCCGTAGCTCCATACTCCTGGATGAAAGCCGGGTCAGCTAAGTACCTATCCAAACGTACTTTGACATTTGCAACTCCCTCTTGACGATTATCCCACGTATATGGGATCCCAGTAAAGCCCAGGTCCTGAAAATTGCACACATCGATGGCTTTGCGAAAGCCTTGCATCTGCCATTCCGCTCGTTCATTAGTCCCAAAATACTCCGCGTTATCCATGATCTCATTGAAGTCCCCACCGCACAGCCATGGGACATCGCTTTGGCACCGAAGCCACTTCAAAAGCGTCCAGCTCTCGCTTCTCTTCGCTTTGGCATAAAAGCCTGTGTAACGCCACTCTTTCTGGTCGCTGCCCACATTCCTCACCACAACATCTATATGCTGATTAGACAAGTTGTTTAGCTTAACATCCACCTCTCAAGACCAGAAAAGGGCAAGTCCTCCGCTCAACCCGTTACTGCTGACAGGTATACACCCCTCGAAACCTAGCCTTGCTCGCATATCCGCTACTTTATTCCCCTCAATCTTTGTTTCGGACAAGAAGACTAAGGTGGGTGCTTCCACCCTCACCAAGTGGTGAAGTTCACGAACTGTCTCCGGGTTCCCAAGCTCGCGACAGTTCCAAGTGATACAATTCATTTCTCCCGGTGGAGCTGTACACCAGCCTCCGCCTGCTCACTGAGAGTTTCCCCTTCCACAACTTTCTTTTTCTTTGAATCCCTGCTATCCTCCTTTGACGAACTCTGTTGCTCGGCCTCCATTGCTCTTTTCTTATTCAACGTCTCCTGGTCCAAGAGCATGAGCTGGCTTGTCCTATTAGTAGGGCACTCTAGCCCAAGTTCCACTCGACGGTAAACCTTATTCTGGCCTCTGTTTTTGACTCTGTCAAACCCCCTTCCAGGACCAGCACGACCAGCAACCCCGCCATGGGAATTGAATTGGTACACTTCATTTCTGACCATGCATGCATTTTTTTTCAGTGGTGATGTCACCTCCTCACCCTTCTCTACTTCCTCTTCTTCTTCATTGCACTCTTCATCTCTCTTGGCGCCCTGCCTGCCCACGTTGCCGCTCATTGGGGGTGCAGTCCCCCAACTCTTGCGAGAGCCTGGCCATCTAAGCTTCTCCCCATAGGGAAACCATCCATCATCATCCCGTTCCCTTGGGTCCGGGCAAAAGGCTTCTGCATGTCCAAGCTGGCCACACGAGAAGTAGAAATACGACAGTGCTTCATACTGAACATCATACAAGATAGACTCCTTGGTCCTAGCTGATTCCACCTATACCCATCTCATTAGATGTTCCTGCACTCTGATCCATATTCTTGCTCTGAGGGACTCTCCAAACGCAAAGCCCTTCGAATCCACATCCAACTTGATTACTTCTCCCATCATGCATGCAATCCTCTCAGGCCATGGCGGATACCGGAGATTAAACGGCAGGTTGATCACCCTAGCCCAGATTTGCATTTTCTCAAACTTCCAATCAGATGGCCGACCCTGAAATCAAACAGCTCTAGGATCACCGCGTGCTTCCCAACCATCCACGGTCCTCCTCCATAGATGCGATCACGATCACGTTGATTCTCCAAATTTGCAAAAGTGTTCTCCCTTACCGGGTTAAAATTCAGTCCCTTCGAGTTCCCCCAAGCAGGTCGAAGGGCCTCTGCAATTGTGTTAATGTGGATGAACTTACGGTGCAGAACCTTCCCCGCCAAAGCCAGCTGGAGGCTGCTCCTTCCTCCTCCTGATCATCCACTACCAGCTTCCTACTCTCCTTCTCTGTCAGCTTCATCTTCTCCAACATATGCTCCACTTTCTCCCTCGACTTCCTTGATTCCTCTGACGCCATGTCGACCTGTCCAGAACCCTAGATGCCACTTCTCCTCGCGCTCCAAGGGTGGGTAGGGGTACCAGGACCCCCCCCCTTGATCACCCCGAGAGCAGCCGTAAGAGAAAGCACCGATCAGGGCTTGGATCAGTGCCTACTTCGCGCAGGATGATTCGCGAGCGTGTGGGAGATCGGGACCGTCGTCGTCACCGCCGCCTGTCCTACCACTAAACCCTAGAAAACGATTCAGGCTGGTAGTACATGGGCTTGTAGGTTGTTGCCCTAAAGTTGTACTAAGTCTGAGACACTTATTTTGGAACGGAGGGAGTACAAGACAAAAGAGAAGGACTTTTGACTGTCAGGGTCTCTGCGGGACACGATGCTTCTGATAAACAACGCTCACCTTGGTCGGCCGGGATCCGTCGCTGCCGCCTCTAGTCTCGCGTGCGGAGATCGCCCCGGAGAGGATGAGGGCAGTGAATAGAGTGGGAAGAATGGGAAAGACGAGTGCATGGTGGAGGGTGTGGGCGCGTGCGAGTTGTCGTTCGCCCGGTTCGTTGCCCCAACAAACGTATACATGATGTCGATATGGCAGTTCGCTTGCGCCAAGATTCTTGCATTTTAATCCGACGGCCAAAACGGCATTCACTAGAAAAATGTCGGGAACGTCAGCCAGATAGCATTTCCCTAAATAATTAAGCATTTGTATAGTTGTTGCCCTATTTCTGGCAAATTCTATTCCTTCTTAATGAATACGTAGAGTTCTCGTCGGTTGTTTGAAAGAAAAAAAATAGGTAAATTAACTGGATGGCACTATTGTTGAGACCGCGCACCACAAATGTAAGATCTTTGCGTCTGTAAACTAGCCATCGATCACCCCCACCCCCCCACCCCCCAAAAAAAGCTAGCCATCGATTAGTGTCATGTAAGATGAGACAGAAATGCACTATATTTGTAGTGTGAAAGAGCCTCAAATAACTACAATTTCTACTCCTTTCCATCAAAATAAAAAAATACACACACATTTATGTTCCTCATAAGTCATACATCACTGCACTGCTCGTTCAATATTACGTTTCTCGGAAATTAGCATTGACAAGAACAAAATAGTAATCTCACTATATTACATGGGTCAGATGTACTTGCATTACTCGCAACATTCAGTCGTTGTGACAATCGTTATCCCTCCTGAGAGATCAACAACCTTAGTAATGTTGCTCTCAGTAATGTTGCTCGCATCATTCAGGCTCTTGTGCCAGCTGAGAGCAACATTACTGAGGTTGGCAGCCTCGAGCAATGGGGCATTTCCAACTGAAAGTGGATAATGGAAAGAGATCCAACCCTCAAAGGTCATCCATGGGAGTTTCGGGACATACTTCAGCACAAGTTCTCTAAAACGGCAATTATTGATAGAGATGCGCCTGAGTTCGAGTGATCTACTTGCGGCGTGGTCGTATCCCCAGACTAACAATTGAACAGTTGTAGATCATTTAATCGCTTACAAATGATTAGGATGTTCGTGATGTCTGAATCACCAAATCTTGAATTTTCAAGGTGCGGGTGTGTGAGACCACCAAATTGAAGGAAATATGCCCTAGAGGCAATAATAAAGTTATTATTTATTTCCTTATATCATGATAAATGTTTATTATTCATGCTAGAATTGTATTAACCGGAAACATGATACATGTGTGAATACATAGACAAACAGAGTGTCACTAGTATGGCTCTACTTGACTAGCTCGTTGATCAAAGATGGTTATGTTTACTAGCCATAGACATGAGTTGTCATTTGATTAACGGGATCATATCATTAGGAGAATGATGTGATTGACTTGACCCATTCCGTTAGCTTAGCACACGATCGTTTAGTATTCTGCTATTGCTTTCTTCATGACTTATACATGTTCCTATGACTATGAGATTATGCAACTCCCGTTTACCGGAGGAACACCTTGTGTGCTACCAAACGTCACAATGGAAATGGGTGATTATAAAGGTGCTCTACAGGTGCTTCCAAAGGTACTTGTTGGGTTGGCGTATTTCGAGATTAGGATTTGTCACTCCGATTGTCGGAGAGGTATCTCTGGGCCCTCTCGATAATGCACATCACTTAAGCCTTGCAAGCATTGCAACTAATGAGTTTGTTGCGAGATGATGTATTACGGAACGAGTAAAGAGACTTGCCGGTAACGAGATTGAACTAGGTATTAAGATACCGACGATCGAATCTCGGGCAAGTAACATACCGATGACAAAGGGAACAACATATGTTGTTATGCGGTTTGACCGATAAAGATCTTCGTAGAATGTGTGGGAGCCAATATGGGCATCCAGGTCCCGCTATTGGTTATTGACCGGAGACGTGTCTCGGTCATGTCTACATAGTTCTCGAACCCGCAGGGTCCGCACGCTTAACGTTACGATGACAGTTTTATTATGAGTTTATGAGTTTTGATGTACCGAAGGAGTTCGGAGTCCCGGATGATATCGGGGACATGACAAGGAGTCTCGAAATGGTCGAGACGTAAAGATCGATATATTGGACGACTATATTCGGACATCGGAAAGGTTCCGAGTGATTCGGGTATTTTTCGGAGTACCGGAGAGTTACGGGAATTCGTATTGGGCCTTAATGGGCCATACGGGAAAGGAGAGAAAGGCCCCAAAGGGTGGCCGCACCCCTCCCCATGGACTAGTCCGAATTGGACTAGGGAGGGGGGGCGCCCCCTTCCTTCCTTCTCCTTCTCCCTTCCCTTTTCCTACTCCAACAAGGAAAGGAGGAGTCCTACTCCCGGTGGGAGTAGGACTCCCCCCTTGGCGCGCCCTCCTCCTAGGCCGGCTGCCTCCCCCCTTGCTCCTTTATATACGGGGGCAGGGGGCACCCCATAGACACAACAATTGATCTATTGATCTCTTAGCCGTGTGCGGTGCCCCCCTCCACCATATTACACCTCGATAATATCGTAGCGGTGCTTAGGCGAAGCCCTGCGTCGGTAGAACATCATCATCGTCACCACGCCGTCGTGCTGACGGAACTCTTCCTCAAAGCTCGGCTGGATCAGAGTTCGAGGGACGTCATCGAGCTGAACGTGTGCTGAACTCGGAGGTGCCGTACGTTCGGTACTTGGATCGGTCGGATCGTGAAGACGTACGACTACATCAACCGCGTTGTGTTAACGCTTCCGCTTTCGGTCTACGAGGGTACGTGGACAACACTCTGCCCTCTCGTTGCTATGCATCACCATGATCTTGCGTGTTCGTAGGAATTTTTTTGAAATTACTACGTTCCCCAACAGTGGCATCCGAGCCTGGTTTTATGCGTTGATGTTATGCACGAGTAGAACACAAGTGAGTTGTGGGCGATATAAGTCATACTGCTTACCAGCATGTCATACTTTGGTTTGGCGGTATTGTGAGATGAAGCGGCCCGGACCGACATTACGCATACACTTACGCGAGACTGGTTTCACCGTTGCGAGCACTCATTGCTTAAAGGTGACCGGCGGGTGTCTGTCTCTCTCACTTTATTTGAACCGAGTGTGGCTACGCCCGGTCCTTGCGAAGGTTAAAACAGCACCAACTTGACAAACTATCGTTGTGGTTTTGATGCGTAGGTAAGAACGGTTCTTGCTAAGCCCGTAGCAGCCACGTAAAACTTGCAACAACAAAGTAGAGGACGTCTAACTTGTTTTTGCAGGGCATGTTGTGATGTGATATGGTCAAGACATGATACTGAATTTTATTGTATGAGATGATCATGTTTTGTAACTGAGTTATCGGCAACTGGCAGGAGCCATATGGTTGTCGCTTTATTGTATGCAATGCAATCGCCATGTAATTGTTTTACTTTATCACTAAGCGGTAGTGATAGTCGTAGAAGCAATAGTTGGCGAGACGACAACGATGCTACGATGGAGATCAAGGTGTCGCGCCGGTGACGATGGTGATCATGACGGTGCTTCGGAGATGGAGATCACAAGCACAAGATGATGATGGCCATATCATATCACTTATATTGATTGCATGTCATGTTTATCTTTTATGCATCTTATCTTGCTTTGATTGACGGTAGCATTATAAGATGATCCTTCACTAAATTATCAAAGTATAAGTGTTCTCCCTGAGTATGCACAGTTGCGAAAGTTCTTCGTGCTGAGACACCACGTGATGATCGGGTGTGATAGGCTCTACGTTCAAATACAACGGGTGCAAAACAGTTGCACACGCGGAATACTCAGGTTAAACTTGACGAGCCTAGCATATAACAGATATGGCCTCGGAACACGGAGACCGAAAGGTCGAGCGTGAATCATATAGTAGATATGATCAACATAGTGATGTTCATCGTTGAAACTACTCCATCTCACGTGATGATCGGACATGGTTTAGTTGATATGGATCACGTGATCACTTAGAGGATTAGAGGGATGTCTATCTAAGTGGGAGTTTTTAAGTAATTTGATTAATTGAACTTAAATTTATCATGAACTTAGTCCTGATAGTATTTTGCAAATTATGTTGTAGATCAATAGCTCGCGTTGTTGCTTCCCTATGTTTATTTTGATATGTTCCTAGAGAAAAATTATGTTGAAAGATGTTAGTAGCAATGATGTGGATGGGATCCATGATCTGAGGATTATCCTCATTGCTGCACAGAAGAATTATGTCCTTGATGCACCGCTAGGTGACAGACCTATTGCAGGAGCAGATGCAGACGTTATGAATGTTTGGCTAGCTCAATATGATGACTACTTGATAGTTTAGTGCACCATGCTTAACGGCTTAGAATCGGGACTTCAAAGACGTTTTGAACGTCATGGACCATATGAGATGTTCCAGGAGTTGAAGTTAATATTTCAAGCAAATACCCGAGTTGAGAGATATGAAGTCTCCAACAAGTTCTATAGCTAAAAGATGGAGGAGAATAGCTCAAGCAGTGAGCATGTGCTCAGATTGTCTGTGTACTACAATCGCTTGAATCAAATGGGAGTTAATCTTCCAGATAAAATAGTGATTGACAGAATTCTCTAGTCACCATCACCAAGTTAGTAGAACTTCGTGATGAACTATAGTATGCAAGGGATGACGAAGGTAATTCCCGAGCTCTTCGTGATACTGAAATCGAAGAAGGTAGAAATCAAGAAAAACATCAAGTGTTGATGGTTGACGAGACCACTAGTTTCAAGAAAAGGGCAAAGGGAAGAAGGGGAACTTCAAGAAGAACGTCAAGCAAGTTGCTGCTCAAGTGAAGAAGCCTAAGTCTGGTCCTAAGCCTGAGACTAAGTGCTTCTACTGCAAAGGGACTGGTCACTGGAAGCGGAACTACCCCAAGTATTTGGTGGATAAGAAGGATGTCAAAGTGAACAAAGGTATATTGGATATACATGTTATTGATGTGTACTTTACTAGTGTTTATAGCAACCCCTCAACATTTGATACTGGTTCAGTTGCTAAGAGTAGTAACTCGAAACGGGAGCTGCAGAATAAACAGAGACTAGTAAAAGGCAAGGTGACGATGTGTTGGAAGTAATTCCAAGATTGATATGATCATCATCGCACACTCCCTATACTTTCGGGATTAGTGTTGAAACTAAATAAGTGTTATTTGGTGTTTGCGTTGATCATGAATATGATTTGATCATGTTTGTTGCAATACGTTTATTCATTTAAATTAGAGAATAATTGTTGTTCTGTTTACATGAATAAAACCTTCTATGGTCGTACACCCAATAAAATGGTTTGTTGGATCTCGATCGTAGTGATACACATATTCATAATAATGAAGCCAAAAGATGCAAAGTTAATAATGATAGTGCAACTTATTTGTGGCACTGCCGTTTAGGTCATATTGGTGTAAAGCGCATGAAGAAACTCCATACTGATGGGATTTTGGAATCACTTGATTATGAATCACTTGATGCTTGCAAACCGTGCCTCATGGGCAAGATGACTAAAACGCCATTCTCCGGAACTATGGAGAGAGCAACAGATTTGTTGGAAATCATACATACAGATGTATGTGGTCCGATGAATATTGAGGCTCGTAGCAGGTATCATTATTTTCTGACCTTCATAGATGATTTGAGCAGATATGGGTATATCTACTTAATGAAACAGAAGTCTGAAACATTTGAAAAGTTCATATAATTTCAGAGTGAAGTGGAAAATCATCGTAGCAAGAAAATAAAGTTTCTACGATCTGATCGTGGAGAAGTGTATTTGAGTTACGAGTTTGGCCTTCAGTTAAAACAATGTGAAATAGTTTCACTACTCACGCCACCTGGAACACCACAGTGTAATGGTGTGTCCGAACATCGTAACCGTACTTTATTAGATATGGTGCGATATATGATGTCTCTTACCGATCTACCACTATCGTTTTGGGGTTATGCATTAGAGACAGCTGCATTCACGTTAAATAGGGTACCATCTAAATCCGTTGAGACGACATCTTATGAACTGTGGTTTGGCAAGAAACCAAAGTTGTCATTTCTTAAAGTTTGGGGTTCGATGCTTATGTGAAAAAGTTTCATCCTGATAAGCTCAAACCCAAATCGGAGAAATGTGTCTTCATAGGATACCCAAAGGAGACAGTTGGGTACACCTTCTATCACAGATCCAAAGGCAAGACATTCGTTGCTAAGAATGGATCCTTTCTAGAGAAGGAGTTTCTCTCGAAAGAAGTGAGTGGGAGGAAAGTAGAACTTGATGAGGTAATTGTACCTGCTCCCTTATTGGAAAGTAGTTCATCGCAGAAACCAGTTTCTGTGACGCCTATACCAATTAGTGAGGAAGTTAATGATGATGATCATGGAACTTCAGATCAAGTTATTACTGAACCTCGTAGGTCCACCAGAGTAAGATCCGCACCAGAGTGGTACGGTAATCCTGTTCTGGAGGTTATGTTACTAGACCATGACGAACCTACGAACTATGAAGAAGCGATTCCGCGAAATGGCTTGAGGCCATGAAATCTGAGATGGGATCCATGTATGAGAACAAAGTATGGACTTTGATTGACTTGCCCAAATGATAGGCGAGCCATTGAGATTAAATGGATCTTCAAGAGGAAGACGGACGCTGATAGTAGTGTTACTATCTACAAAGCTAGAATTGTCGCAAAAGGTTTTCGACAAGTTCAAGGTGTTGACTACGATGAGAGTTTCTCACTCGTATCTATGCTTAAGTCTGTCAGAATCATGTTGGCAATTGCTGCATTTTATGAAATCTGGCAAATGGATAAACAAAACTGCATTCCTTAATGGATTTATTAAAGAAGAGTTGTATATGATGCAACCAGAAGGTTTTGTCAATCCTAAAGGTGCTAACAAAATATGCAAGCTCCAGCGATCCATCTATGGACTGGTGCAAGCGTCTCGGAGTTGGAATATACGCTTTGATAAGTTGATCAAAGGATATAGTTTTATACAGACTTGCAGTGAAGCATGTATTTACAAGAAAGTGAGTGGGAGCACTACAGCATTTTTGATAAGTATATGTGAATGACATATTGTTGATCAGAAATAATGTAGAATTATTCTGCAAAGCATAAAAGAGTGTTTGAAAGGAGTTTTTCAAAGAAAGACCTTGGTGAAGCTGCTTACATATTGAGCATCAAGATCTATAGAGATAGATCATGACGCTTGATAAGTTTTTTCAATGAGTACATACCTTAACAAGTTTTTGAAGTGGTTCAAAATGGAACAGTCAAAGAAAGAGTTTCTTGCCTGTGTTACAAGGTGTGAAATTTGAGTAAGACTCAAAGCCCGATCACGACAGAAGATAGAAAAAGAAGGAAAGTCATTCCCTATGCCTCGGCCATAGGTTCTATAAAGTATGCCATGCTGTGTACCAGATCTATTGTATACCCTACACTGATTTTGGCAAGGGAGTACAATAGTGATCTAGGAGTAGATCACTGGACAGCGGTCAAAATTATCCTTAGTGGAATAAGGATATGTTTCTCGATTATGGAAGTGACAAAAGGTTCGTCGTAAAAGGTTACGTCGATGCAAGTTTTGACACTAATCTAGATGACTCTAAGTCTCGGTCTAGATACATATTGAAAGTGGGAGCAATTAGCTAGAGTAGCTCCGTGCAGAGCATTGTAGACATAGAAATTTGCAAAATACTTACGGATCTGAATGTGACAGACCCGTTGACTAAAATTATCTCACAAGCAAAACATGATCACACCTTAGTACTCTTTGGGTGTTAATCACATAGCGATGTGAACTAGATTATTGACTCTAGTAAACCCTTTGGGTGTTGGTCACATGACGATGTGAACTATGGGTGTTAATCACATGGTGATGTGAACTATTGATGTTAAATCACATGGCGATGTGAACTAGATTATTGACTCTAGTGCAAGTGGGAGACTGAAGGAAATATGCCCTAGAGGCAATAATAAAGTTATTATTTATTTCCTTATATCATGATAAATGTTTATTATTCATGCTAGAATTGTATTAACCAGAAACATGATACATGTGTGAATACATAGACAAACAGAGTGTCACTAGTATGCCTCTACTTGACTAGCTCGTTGATCAAAGATGGTTATGTTTCCTAGCCATAGACATGAGTTGTCATTTGATTAACGGGATCATATCATTAGGAGAATGATGTGATTGACTTGACCCATTCCGTTAGCTTAGCACACGATCGTTTAGTATTCTGCTATTGCTTTCTTCATGACTTATACATGTTCCTATGACTATGAGACTATGCAACTCCCGTTTACCGGAGGAACACCTTGTGTGCTACCAAACTGCCATGTCGACCTGTCCAGAACCCTAGATGCCACTTCTCCTCGCGCTCCAAGGGTGGGTAGGGGTACCAGGACCCCCCCTTGATCACCCCGAGAGCAGCCGTAAGAGAAAGCACCGATCAGGGCTTGGATCAGTGCCTACTTCGCGCAGGATGATTCGCGAGCGTGTGGGAGATCGGGACCGTCGTCGTCACCGCCGCCTGTCCTACCACTAAACCCTAGAAAACGATTCAGGCTGGTAGTACATGGGCTTGTAGGTTGTTGCCCTAAAGTTGTACTAAGTCTGAGACACTTATTTTGGAACGGAGGGAGTACAAGACAAAAGAGAAGGACTTTTGACTGTCAGGGTCTCTGCGGGACACGATGCTTCTGATAAACAACGCTCACCTTGGTCGGCCGGGATCCGTCGCTGCCGCCTCTAGTCTCGCGTGCGGAGATCGCCCCGGAGAGGATGAGGGCAGTGAATAGAGTGGGAAGAATGGGAAAGACGAGTGCATGGTGGAGGGTGTGGGCGCGTGCGAGTTGTCGTTCGCCCGGTTCGTTGCCCCAACAAACGTATACATGATGTCGATATGGCAGTTCGCTTGCGCCAAGATTCTTGCATTTTAATCCGACGGCCAAAAGGGCATTCACTAGAAAAATGTCGGGAACGTCAGCCAGATAGCATTTCCCTAAATAATTAAGCATTTGTATAGTTGTTGCCCTATTTCTGGCAAATTCTATTCCTTCTTAATGAATACGTAGAGTTCCCGTCGGTTGTTTGAAAGAAAAAAATAGGTAAATTAACTGGATGGCACTATTGTTGAGACCGCGCACCACAAATGTAAGATCTTTGCGTCTGTAAACTAGCCATCGATCACCCCCACCCCCCCACCCCCCAAAAAAAGCTAGCCATCGATTAGTGTCATGTAAGATGAGACAGAAATGCACTATATTTGTAGTGTGAAAGAGCCTCAAATAACTACAATTTCTACTCCTTTCCATCAAAATAAAAAAATACACACACATTTATGTTCCTCATAAGTCATACATCACTGCACTGCTCGTTCAATATTACGTTTCTCGGAAATTAGCATTGACAAGAACAAAATAGTAATCTCACTATATTACATGGGTCAGATGTACTTGCATTACTCGCAACATTCAGTCGTTGTGACAATCGTTATCCCTCCTGAGAGATCAACAACCTTAGTAATGTTGCTCTCAGTAATGTTGCTCGCATCATTCAGGCTCTTGTGCCAGCTGAGAGCAACATTACTGAGGTTGGCAGCCTCGAGCAATGGGGCATTTCCAACTGAAAGTGGATAATGGAAAGAGATCCAACCCTCAAAGGTCATCCATGGGAGTTTCGGGACATACTTCAGCACAAGTTCTCTAAAACGGCAATTATTGATAGAGATGCGCCTGAGTTCGAGTGATCTACTTGCGGCGTGGTCGTATCCCCGGACTAACAATTGAACAGTTGTAGATCATTTAATCGCTTACAAATGATTAGGATGTTCGTGATGTCTGAATCACCAAATCTTGAATTTTCAAGGTGCGGGTGTGTGAGACCACCAAATTGAAGGAAATATGCCCTAGAGGCAATAATAAAGTTATTATTTATTTCCTTATATCATGATAAATGTTTATTATTCATGCTAGAATTGTATTAACCGGAAACATGATACATGTGTGAATACATAGACAAACAGAGTGTCACTAGTATGGCTCTACTTGACTAGCTCGTTGATCAAAGATGGTTATGTTTACTAGCCATAGACATGAGTTGTCATTTGATTAACGGGATCATATCATTAGGAGAATGATGTGATTGACTTGACCCATTCCGTTAGCTTAGCACACGATCGTTTAGTATTCTGCTATTGCTTTCTTCATGACTTATACATGTTCCTATGACTATGAGATTATGCAACTCCCGTTTACCGGAGGAACACCTTGTGTGCTACCAAACGTCACAATGGAAATGGGTGATTATAAAGGTGCTCTACAGGTGCTTCCAAAGGTACTTGTTGGGTTGGCGTATTTCGAGATTAGGATTTGTCACTCCGATTGTCGGAGAGGTATCTCTGGGCCCTCTCGATAATGCACATCACTTAAGCCTTGCAAGCATTGCAACTAATGAGTTTGTTGCGAGATGATGTATTACGGAACGAGTAAAGAGACTTGCCGGTAACGAGATTGAACTAGGTATTAAGATACCGACGATCGAATCTCGGGCAAGTAACATACCGATGACAAAGGGAACAACATATGTTGTTATGCGGTTTGACCGATAAAGATCTTCGTAGAATGTGTGGGAGCCAATATGGGCATCCAGGTCCCGCTATTGGTTATTGACCGGAGACGTGTCTCGGTCATGTCTACATAGTTCTCGAACCCGCAGGGTCCGCACGCTTAACGTTACGATGACAGTTTTATTATGAGTTTATGAGTTTTGATGTACCGAAGGAGTTCGGAGTCCCGGATGATATCGGGGACATGACAAGGAGTCTCGAAATGGTCGAGACGTAAAGATCGATATATTGGACGACTATATTCGGACATCGGAAAGGTTCCGAGTGATTCGGGTATTTTTCGGAGTACCGGAGAGTTACGGGAATTCGTATTGGGCCTTAATGGGCCATACGGGAAAGGAGAGAAAGGCCCCAAAGGGTGGCCGCACCCCTCCCCATGGACTAGTCCGAATTGGACTAGGGAGGGGGGGCGCCCCCTTCCTTCCTTCTCCTTCTCCCTTCCCTTTTCCTACTCCAACAAGGAAAGGAGGAGTCCTACTCCCGGTGGGAGTAGGACTCCCCCCTTGGCGCGCCCTCCTCCTAGGCCGGCTGCCTCCCCCCTTGCTCCTTTATATACGGGGGCAGGGGGCACCCCATAGACACAACAATTGATCTATTGATCTCTTAGCCGTGTGCGGTGCCCCCCTCCACCATATTACACCTCGATAATATCGTAGCGGTGCTTAGGCGAAGCCCTGCGTCGGTAGAACATCATCATCGTCACCACGCCGTCGTGCTGACGGAACTCTTCCTCAAAGCTCGGCTGGATCGGAGTTCGAGGGACGTCATCGAGCTGAACGTGTGCTGAACTCGGAGGTGCCGTACGTTCGGTACTTGGATCGGTCGGATCGTGAAGACGTACGACTACATCAACCGCGTTGTGTTAACGCTTCCGCTTTCGGTCTACGAGGGTACGTGGACAACACTCTGCCCTCTCGTTGCTATGCATCACCATGATCTTGCGTGTTCGTAGGAAATTTTTTGAAATTACTACGTTCCCCAACACAAATGCATCTGGGAAAGCATCAAAGAACGAGATGAATTGTTTCCCATAACAGGCTAGGTTATCATCATCACACTAACTAGCATCCCTCTCTGTCATAATGATGAATTCAGCCATCTCAACCTAGTGTGTCGCCAGTCGTGGCAACAGCGTGTCCAATGGATACGTGGTCACCATCTTAAGAAGAAAGTCATCGACAGCAGGTGGATAGTTTTTTGGGCCGAATCCCTGCGTGCCAGGATGCTCGTGGTTGCTTCAACCACAGCTGAATTACTCTGAACCACTTCATCAGTTTCAAATATAGGCCCTTTGTGAGGAAGGAAATTGAAAACACTTATTGTCATTTGAGAAAGCTTGGTAGAAAGCTGACTCCACCGTCTAGAGAGGATGCTGGTTCTGGCAGCGTCGATGACACTGAGTCGGTTAAGAACATTGACCAAAATGTCATCAGGCGAGTTGCTGAAGGGGCACGTCCGTGAAGTAAAGCCTTTGGGTTAGTGCAGATGATAGTTGACTTGATTCTGCGCAAAAACAAAAACTTTTGTGCCCAATAACAGAATGGTTAAAAATCACTGGGGCGTCGAAAAATCCTGAATTTTTTACAGTTGATTATCTACAAATTTCCTATGTTGTCCTAAATTTTCGGAATTTTTGGAGTTACAGAAGTATGACTATAATTCAGATCTTTACAGATTGTTCTGTTTTGACAGATTCTGTTTGCAATGCATAGTTTCCTTGTTTTATGGTTTCTATGGCTTATATTGCTTAATATAAATTGTGGAAATTGTAGAGTACAGTAGGAATTATGTGGAAACATTTATAAATCTTATCTTGACAGTAGTAAAGTGAATGATTTGTCTTTATAATACCAACTCATCTCACGAAGTTAGGTTAAGTTTTGTGTGATTGAAGTTTTCAAGTTTTGGGTGAGTATCGATATGAGGAGAATAAGGAGTGACAAGACCCTAAGATTGGGGATGCCCAAGGCAACCAGGGTAATATTCAAGGAAGATACAAGCAACTAAGCTTGCGGATGCCCCGAAAGGCATCCCCTCTTTCGTCTCCAACATTATCGGTAACCTTACTTGGGGCTATATTTTATTCATCACATGATATGTGTTTTGCTTGGAGCATCATGTTATTTTATTAGGATTTTCTTGTTGTTATTTTGAATAATTTTATGTATCTTTACTACAATAAAAATGCCAAGTATAGCCTTTGCTATGCTTATTTTGCAAGTCTATATGTTGTTGTTTGAAAACAAAAAGTTACACGCTAGTGCGTGAATTCTTGAGAAAAGTTAAAATGTGATAAAATGTTGAGATTTTTTGCACAATAAGATATGATAAATTTTCTACAGTGTGGTAAATTTTCAGAATTTTTGGAGTTAGGAAAGTGTGAGTAAAATTGCACTATTTACAGACTGTCATGTTTAAATAGATTGTTGTTATGTTTGCATTATTTGCATATGTTTGCTTGTTGAATGATTCTATTTGAGGATAGGAGTATTAAATATGCATAGGCATTTAGTATGACATTTTAAATAATAATTTTAGTTATTTGCTACAGTAGAGAATGATAAGGTTATGCATTGATTTATACTAATTTATCTCACGAGTTCTTGTTGAGCTTTGTGTGGATGAAGTTTTTAAGATTTAGAGAAACAGTGATATAAAAAGAATTAAAGAGACACAAAAGCTCAAGCTTGGGGATGCCCAAGGCATCCCAAAATAATATTTCAAGAGGTCTCAAGCATCTAAGCTTGGGGATGCCCCGGTAGGCATCCTACCTTTCTTCTTCAACAATTATCTGTTAGTATCAGTTGAGCCTAAGTTTTTGCTTCTTCATATGAGTTGTGCTCCTTTTGGAATGTAATTTTATTTTGTTTTTCTTGCTGTTTTAATAAAATACTTAGATCTAAAAGTTTTTAAATGGGAGAGAGCCCTTAAATAGCTACCCATTTACTTAACTACTCGCTTGATCTTCACTTATATCTTTTTGGAGTAGTTTGTCATTTACTCTTGTGCTTCACTTATATCCTATGAGTAAATTATTGAATGAATTGAATATCAGGAAGTTGAAATTATATATTCATATCATGCCTAGTAGTAGCTTCACATTGGGTTTAGAAAGTGAAATCTTTTGAAGCTTGACAATCATAATATTGGTCATACAAGCAATTCATGAATGATCAGTATAAGGAAGAGAACTTTCACATACAAATATATTATCTTGGACATCTTCTATGATTGTAAATACCCATTAGTTATTTTAAACTTGAGCAAATTAGTTGAAGTTGGACAAGGAAGACAACGTAACGAGTTATGGTTGTATATATTTGCATAGAAGTTATATTGTTATGGATTCTCCAACATGTGGTATTTGCTTAGGATCTTTTGCTAGCCAAAAATTTGTACTAAGTAGAGATACTACTTGTGCATCCAAAAACCCTTAAACCTAGTTTCTTGCCATGAGTGTCCATCATACCTACCTATGGATTGAATAAGATCCTTCAAGTTAGTTATCATCGGTGCATAAAGCAATAAAAATTGCTCCTAAATATTTTTGATCTTTTATTGTAAGGGAAAATAAGCGTTGTACAAATTGGTGATGTCAAAGTAATAAAAGTGATGGACTGCATAATAAAGGTTGCTATCATAAGGGGCAATATAACGTGACGTTCCTTTGCACTAAGAGCTTGGGTATCCAAAAATGAAAAGTGTATGACAACCTCTGCTCCCCTCCACGAAGGGCCTATCTTTTACTTTTTAGTATTTACTTTTATATGCAAGAGTCAATAGTATACATCCTCATTCAACCACAATTATTCTCTAGTAGGCAAGCGTCATGTGGTGGGGAAAGATCTAGGCACATATGGCCAGTCAAATATATTTGATCGTGATTTATTATTATTGACAATTATCTCTATGATAAATGAGTTGGGAGACGAAACATTAAGCCCCTATCTTTCTCTATGTCCGATGGATGCCATTTGTTCTAAAAATATGCTTTGAGTACTAGAAATCATAGAAGACTATATGATGATTGAGTACGTGGAGTTCTTACTTAGACTTTGTTGAGAATAAGTTGAATTGCAATTGTTTGGTGACTAAGAATATAGGTTGTTAAGTTTCAAGAGAAGGCATTGTTTGAACCATAACATGTGAATTGATTGCTACTTTATCATGATGAGTTTTATGAGAAAGAGTTGTTGTTATGATGCTAGGAAAAGTGGTTGAAATTCTCATTGATCAAACTTTTGCAGTTTGTTAGCATTCACACTTTATAAATTATTTCTTCTATCATTTACCTACTCGAGGACGAGTAGGAACTAAGCTTGGGGATGCTGATACGTGTTCAACGTATCTATAATTTATGAAGTATCCATGCCATGTTTACAACAATTTTATATGGCTTTGGTATGATTTGAATGGAACTAACCCGGACTGACGCTGTTTTTAGCAGAACTACCATGGTGTTGTTTCTTGTGCAGAAATCAAAGTTCCCCAAATGTAGTGAAACTTTTTTAAAAAAATTGAGAAGAAAAGAGGCACTAGAAGCTTCGTGGGAGGGCCAGAAGAGCCACGAGGGCCCCACAAGACACCAGGGCATGCCATGTTGGGCTGGCTCGTCTCAGTATCTTGTGGGCTACTATTGGCCCATCTTCCCGTGATTCCAACGCTGAAAAATTCTATATATATATATATAATATATACCCCAAAAATAACCCTAGATCGGAAGTTCCGCCGTCGCAAGCCTCTGTAGCCACAAAAAACCAATCTAGACCCTGTTCCGGCACCCTGCCAGAGGGGGGAATCATCACAGTGGCCATCTTCATCATCCCGGTGGCCACCATGATGAGGAGGGAGTAGTCCACCCTCGGGGCTAAGGGTTTGTACCAGTAGCTATGTGTTTAATCTCTCTCTCTCTCTCTCTCATGTTCTTGAGTTGGCACGATAGTGATGTATCACGAGCTTTGTTAATATAGTTGGATTATATGGTGTTTTACCCTCTCTATCTTGTTGTGATGAATTGAGTTTTCCCTTTGAGATTTTGTTTTTATCGGATTGAATAATTTGTTGGATTTGAGAGCACTTGATCTATGTCTTGGCACTCAACTCACGGATTCCCGAGGTGACATTGGGGTAATCTATGCATAGGGTTGATGCACGTTCTAGTCTTTGTTTCTCCAGTAGAAATCTTGGGGCACTCTTTGAGGTTCTTTGTGTTGGATTGAGTATTATGAATCTGAAATTGGTTGGTGCATATCATATAATCAACTCACGGATACTCACGATGACATTGTGGTATCTAGGTGGCATTAGAGTTGGTTAATGTGTATCATATGGTGTTATTTTAGTACGAACTCTTGGATAGATCGATCAGAAAGGATAACTTGGTGTTATTTTAGTACGAACTCTTAGATAGATCGATCGGAAAGGATAACTTTGAGGTGGTTACATTCCCTACAGACAATTTATTCTTACGTTCTCCGCTAGATAAGAACTTTGGAGTGATTCTTCATCGCACGTTGAGGGATGGTTATATGATCCAATTATATTAGCATTGTTGAGAGATTGCACTAGTGAAAGTATGGACCCTAGGCCTCATTTTCAAGCATTGCAATACCATTTGTGCTCCGCTTTATCAATTGCTACCTTGCTATTTTTATTGTTCCTACTACAAAAATCGATATATACTATCATTACTACGCTTGTATCACCATCTCTTCGCCGAACTAGTGCACCTATACAAATTACCATTGTATTTGGTGTGTTGGGGACACAAGAGACCTTTTTATTGTTTCGTGACAGGGTTGTTTGAGAGAGACCATCTTCATCCTAGGCCTCCCACGGATTGATAAACCTTAGGTCATCCATTTGAGGGTAATTTGCTACTGTCCTACAAAACTCTGCGCTTGGAGGCCCAACACGAGTCTACAAGAACAAGTTGGGTAGTAGACATCATGATGGTTTTAGAACTATAGGAGCTCAAAGATCATGCAGCACTTTTGAAGTGGTGATTGATACGTCTCCAACATATCTATAATTTTTGATTGTTCCATGCTATTATATTATCTATTTTGGATGTTTAATGGGCTTTAGTATACTCTTTTATATTATTTTTGGGACTAACTATTAATTGAAGGCCTAGTGCAAATTGCTGTTTTTTTGCCTATTTCAGTGTTTCGCAGAAAAGGAATATCAAGCGGAATCCAAACAGAACGAAACCTTCGCGCGGATCTTTTTTGGAACAAACGCAATCCAGGAGACTTGGAGTGGAAGTCAAGGAAGAAACGAGGCGGCCACGAGGTAGGAGGGCGCGTCTAGGGGGGTAGGCGCGCCCCCACCCTCATGGGCCCCTTGTAGCTCCACCGACCTACTTCTTTCGCCTATATATACTCTTATACCCTGAAAACATCCAGGGAAGCCACGAAACCACTTTTCCACCGCCGCAACCTTCTGTACCTGTGAGATCCCATCTTGGGGCCTTTTCTGGCGATCTGCCAGAGGGGGATTCGATCACGGAGGGCTTCTACATCAACACCATAGCCTCTCCGATGATGTGTGAGTAGTTTACCACAGACCTTTGGGTCCATAGTTATTAGCTAGATGGCTTCTTCTCTCTCTTTGGTTCTCAATACAAAGTTCTCCTCGATGTTCTTGGAGATCTATTCGATGTAATACTTTTTGCGGTGTGTTTGTCGAGATCTGATGAATTGTGGGTTTATGATCAAGATTATCTATGAACAATATTTGATTCTTCTCTGAATTCTTATATGCATGATTTGATATCTTTGCAAGTCTCTTCGAATTATCGGTTTAGTTTGGCCTACTAGATTGATCTTTCTTGCAATGGGAGAAGTGCTTAGCTTTGGGTTCAATCTTGCGGTGCTCAATCCTAGTGACAGAAAGGGAACCGACACGTATTGTATTGTTGCCATCGAGGATAAAAAGATGAGGTTTATATCATATTGTTTGAGTTTATCCCTCTACATCATGTCATCTTGCCTAATGCGTTACTCTGTTCTTATGAACTTAATACCCTAGATGCATGCTAGATAGCGGTCGATGTGTGGAGTAATAGTAGTAGATGCAGAATCGTTTCGGTCCACTTGACATGGACGTGATGCCTATGTTCATGATCATGCCTAGATATTCTCGTAACTATGCGCTTTTCTATCAATTGCTCGGCAGTAATTTGTTCACCCACCGTAATAAATGCTATCTTGAGAGAAGCCACTAGTGAAACCTATGGCCCCCGGGTCTATTTTACATCATATTAGTTTATCATCAACGTGCCAATTTCTGTCGCCATTTATTTTGTAATCTTTACTTTCCAATCTATACAACAAAAATACCAATTTTTATATCTTATTATCTTTATCAGATCTCACTTTTGCAAGTGGCCGTGAAGGGATTGACAACCCCTTTATCGTGTTGGTTGCAAGGTTCTTGATTGTTTGTGCAGGTACTAGGCGATTTGCGTGTAGTCTCCTACTGGATTGATACCTTTGTTCTAAAAAAATGAGGGAAATACTTATGCTACTTTGCTGCATCACCCTTTCCTCTTCAAGGGAAAACCAACGCATGATCAAGAGGTAGCAATGATGTTCACTTGCTCGCTGAGAGTAGCAGCAATTTCTTCCTTTGTAAGCGGAGGATCATCTTTATCGGAAGATTCATCAGTAGATTCAACCTTTCTCTTCTTCGAAGCACTCTTCTTCTTGTTCAATGTAGCAGTACTGGGATCATGTTTGCGCTTAGAACGACCTTCAGATTTTCCTTCCACCTTTTTCTTCCCTGCGTCATCCTTGAGCAGACGACGATTTTCTTCTTCAGGAGCCCTTTCCTTTTCAGCCTTCTTGGCTCGCTTGGGGGCATTGCACTATCGCTTAGCAAGCTCATCACGATAATTTTCAGGTGTGCGAAGTGAAGATTCATGAGCATTTGGAGGTGGCGGCGGCCTATCTTGGGGATCATTTGGTCTGATGAGGCCAATTTCTCGACAGTCACCCCATGGTGGATGAAATGCAAAGTTCTGGGCAAACCGAGGACAAATCATTTCATAATTGAACCACTTGCACACCCAGTGGCGTCGAATCCATTGCAAACGCTTGTGTCTTTCATGCTTTGTTTCTCCTGGAATAGTGTACTTATTATGAGAGATAAATTCAGCTGTGTTTGTATATGGTTGCCTGCCACCCTTCTTCTTCGGAGCATCTTCTTCTTGCTCGTCAACCTTTTGCTCGGTTCTTTTTCTTTTGCTGGTTGATGGGCCTACCATTGGGCCCTTTGCATTTGGTGCTTTAGTCTCATCTGCTGTACCCAAGATAACATCTTCTCCATTGGCCATACTCACTGGTCGAGCAGAATCCTCAACTGACTACATGTTCCTGTGAATAAGAATAGGTACGAGGGAAAATGTGGACAGGGTTACGAATGCTCACAACAAAGATTTTTTTGAACGAAAATATGTTTGAAGAAGAATTAGATGTAGACTTTGAGAGATGTTTCAGATGAGTGAAATGAGTAGAATGAACTAGTAGGTTCAAAGAAAATACTAGTCAACATGCTAAGCATTCCATTCGTACGAGACATACCACAAACCCTAGATCTGTTTTTTTGGATGTGAGGGACAACTACAAACCACATCCGCACAAGTTACCTAATCAGTAAAGATCTAAGAATTGCGGTAAAAACTATAATTTCAATCGCGGACGAACTCGAATAGGAAGGACGAAAGACTGAATTCGCACTACACATACCCTAGCTTGGTGATGTGCAGCAGCTACGACGGCGCGAAGAGGAGGATGATCCGCGGCGGCGTGGAATGACTCCGGTGACTCCTTTCCGGCAGCGAAGCGGTGAAGGCGATCGTCGATGTTGAGCTCAGGGTGGAGCAGTACGGTAGGGCTTCGATAGGAGACAGAGGCGAAGAAGACATGTGAATGAAGGAGCGGTGGCAATGCGGTTTATATATGCGAGGGGAAATAACCGCATCAGATGAATTAGATCGGACAACCACGGTCGAGGGACTTTTGGGATTCAACGGACCAGATAGACCAGCAGTTGGTGAAGAGCACGTGGCAACCATCATAAAAGATCGTGGTCCTGACTTGGGGACGTGGCAACCGTATAATAACTATATGACCCCGAGCATCGCACAAATCGTGGCACCCGGTTAGTCTAGTTCTTCATTAATGTATTCACCTCAGAAAGAAAATTTCACTTTGTCGAAAATTTCAAAATCTTCGACTATTATGCACCCATTCCTCCTAAGATATGGAAGTGTTGGCACGGGTGCTGAGACCAGCTTATTGCATGTTTGTGGAATCTAGGATATTTAGCTCACACCGTAACGCACATACTCTTTTCTCATCGAGAGGCTTGGTGAAGATATCAGCGAGAATGTCTTCGGTGCTGACGTGATCAATAACAATATCTCCTCGAGCAACATGATCACAAATGAAATGATGTCTAATGGCAATATGCTTGGTGCGAGAATGCTGCACTGGATTGTGTGCAATTTTGATCGCACTCTCATTGTTGCAATATAGAGGAATATTCTTGACCTTGATGCCATAATCCTTTAGAGTCTGCTTCATCCATAATAACTGAGTGCAACAAGCGCCAACAACAATATATTCGGCCTCAGCCATAGAGAGAGATACACAATTCTGGTTCCTTGATGACAAGCATACCAAGGATCTACCGAGGAAATGGCATGCCCCCGAAGTAGATTTCCTGTCAACCAAGTCACCTGCGTAATCCAAGTCTGAATAGCCAACGAGATCAAACTGTGCTCCCTTAGGATACCATAAACCTAAGGTGGGGGTGTGAGCCAAATATCTCAGAATACGCTTGACCGCTTGGTGATGCGATTCTTTCACTGCAGCTTGATAGTGGGCACACATACAAACACTCAACATAATGTCAGGTCTGGATGCACATAGGTAGAGCAAAGAACCAATCATCAAACGATCTTCTGATCATAGTCCTTACCATACACATCTGCGTCCAACTTACCATTCCTGGGCATTGGAGTTTTGTAGCCCTTTAGTTTGCAATCTTGTATTTTGAACTTCTTCAAACAGTCTCTCAGGTATTTCTCCTGAGATATGAAAATTCCATTGTCCTATTGACATATTTGCAGTCCGAGAAAGAACTTAAGTTCATCCATCATAGACATTTGATATTTCTCGAACATCATTTTCCCGAACTCCAAGCTGCAAGCATTGTTAGTACAGCCAAAAATAATACCATCCACATAAATTTGACACACGAAAAGAACACCATCAATAGCACATGTGGATAGAGTGAAATTAGTGGATCCTGGCTTGAACCCTTTGTCGAGCTAAAAATTCTTCAGGGTATCATACCAAGCTCGAGGGGCTTGCTTCAACCCATAAAGAGCTTTCTCCAACCTGAAAACTTTGTTAGGATACTGAGGGTGTTCAAAGCCAGGTGGCTGCTTAACATAGACTTCCTCATCAAGTTCACCATTAAGGAAGGCACTTTTGACATCCATTTGATAAAGCAGGATGTCATTGTAATTGTCATAAGCAAGAAGAATACGAATTGCCTCAAGGCGAGCAACATGAGCATATGTTTCACTAAAATCAATACCTTCTACCCGTGTATACCCTTGAGCGACAAGACGTGCTTTGTTTCTCACAACAATGCCATTTTCATCTTGCTTGTTTCGGAATATCCATTTTGTGCTGATGATATTGTGCTTCTTAGGATTTGGGTTGTCAACCAACTCCCACACATCATTTCATTCGAATTGAACCAACTCTTCTTGCATAGCATTCATCCAATCAGGATCATTCATGGCTTCTTCACTTGGTAGGTTCTGCCATGAGACAAAGGAGAAACTGCCATAGTAGTTAGCCAAACAAGTGCGAGAACAAGTTGTGGGTCGATAACCTGGATTCTCGAGATCATCAAGAATTAATGTAGGGTCAACTCGATTTGCCACTCGAGGGAGAGGATTTTCATCTTGATGATCATTTTAATTTTCCTCAGCATCAGCGTCGGTATTGGCATTTGTATCACCATTTTCATCGGGGTTGCCATTCGGATTGGCATTAGCATTCTGGTTGCCATTTGTATTTGGAGCGGCATTTTCTTCGGCACCGGCTTGGGGAGTTATGCTTCTAGTCATGGGGCATCATCATCATCGGAAGAGTCAGGAGCATTTCCTTCAACTGGCTTGCCACTCCCAATGGCCATTTGTTGAATAGCCTCCGAAATCGGTGGTTCATCTATCACATTAGGTAGGTGCTCCTTTTGGGAGCCGTTAGATTCATCAAACCGCACATTTACCATTTCCATAACTTTTCCTGTGGTGAGGGTTACAGACACGATAAGTATGTGAGTTCGAGTCATAACCAAGAAGAAAACCTTCATGTGGCTTAGGTGCAAACCTGGAATTATGATTCATATCATGAATGTAACAAGGTGCACCAAAAACATGTAGATAAGAAACATTTAGTCTCTTGCTAGTGATAAGCTCATAAGAAGTTTTCTTAAGGATTTTGTGAAGATAAACACGATTGATAACATGACAAGCAGTGCTAATAGCATTAGCCGAGAAGCTGATAGGAGTTTTATACTCACTGAGCATTGTTCTCGCCATTTCAATGAGAGTTCTATTCTTTCGCTCAACAACTCCATTCTGTTGGGGAGTGTATGCAGCTGAGAATTCATGAGTAATACCATTCTCATCGAGAAAATCTTTGATATGAGTATTCTTGAACTCAGTACCATTGTTGCTTCTGACATGCTTAATTCGCACATCATATTCATTCTGGGCCTTCTTGGCGAATCTTTTGAAGATATCTTGGGTGCAGGTTTCGTCTTCGAGAAAGAATACCCAAGTATAACGAGAGAAGTCATCAACAATAACAAGAAAATAATGAATGCCACCAAAACTTGCATAGTTTTGAGGTCCAAATAAATCCATATGAAAAATTTCCAGAGGTCTTGTTGTGGTCATGACAGTCTTTGATGAATGATGCTTCTTGGCCAATTTACCAGCCACACATGCAGCACTGAGACGATCCTTGTCGAATTTTACATCAGGAATGCCACGGAGATGATTTTTCTTCACTAGAGTCTGCAAATTTCTCATACCTCCATGACCAAGTCTTTGGTGCCACATCCAACCTTCGGTTTCTTTTGCAAGCAAACAACTTTGGACCGAGGGACCCTTTGAGAAATCCACAATATATAAATCACCCTTTCCATTTCCCTCAAAGACGAAGGAATTGTTAGAGCCATAAATACAATGCATTTGGATATGGAAAGTAAAACCAGCATACCTAGGTCACAAAGCTTGCCAACTGACATAAGATTAAATCCAAGAGACTGAACAAGTAAAACATCATCAATAGTCTTGTCTCTGGATATAGCAATTTTACCTAGCCTAATTACCTTTCCTTTGTTTTTGTCGCCGAAAGTAATGTACTTTAGAGATGAAGCACTTAAGTTGGGGTCGACAAACAATGACTTGTCTCCGGTCATATGACTAGTGCATCCACTATCCATTATCCATTCGGTACACCCGGAGACATAGTCCTGCAGAAGAATTAGGCTTTCTTAACCACCCACATTGTTGTAGGTGGCTTCAACACAAATGAGCGAGCAGGATATGGTTTCTTTCAATAACCATAATTTTTACTCAAAGAAGTACGAGCATAATTGAAAGAATGGGCCTTGAAATTCTTTCCAGGAATGAGTATAATGGTTGAATGAGGAACGTATGTACTCATTCCGTCGAGCGAAATAATTAGCATTTTCTGCCTGCATGGTTAGCACCGGAGTAATGGCAATGCATCGATAGTTTTCTTTCGCACCCAGACAACTTTCTTTGGGGGGGCCATTCCTGCTGTTTGGTCCAACATAGCGAGCAACAACATCACCATGTTGGTTTTTGAATAGCTTATAGTTGTCCAGAGAATCATCATAAGAGTATTCAGGGATAGGAGAATCATATCCCGAAAGCAAATCTACATCTAGAGTTTTGCTCTTGGTAGGCACCCACACAGTGCGAGGATACTGATCAGGTTCCCAGTAAGAGCCATTTTCATTCAGTTTCCTTTTGAAACCGATACCTTCTTTCCTGGGATTTTTGTGAAGAATAGATTTCTTCAGAACATCAGAAAGGGTTTGCTGCCCTTTGAGAGACTTGAACATTCCTGTCTGAATGAGATCCTTCAACCTAGCATTTTCATCAGACAAAGAACCATTTTCTTCGACAGAGGGGTTAGCATTCACCGAAGTTTCAACATTTGATTCAGCATTACCGCGTTCAAGGCATTTTGAGTATGGTGGAACAAACACTTTAGGTTTCTCTTTGAGTTGTTGGGTGAGAAGAGAATTTTCTCTGATCAAATCCTCATGAGCCTCTCTCAGCGACTCGAGTTCCTGTTTCCTTTTCAGGTAATCATAGGTCAATCTCTCGTGGTCGGCCGAGAGAAAATCATGACGATTTGATAGTTCTTCCATTCGTGACATGAGAGTGGAGTGCTCTTCTGTCAGCGACTGGTTTTTCTCCATCTCCTCAAACAACAACCCTTCAGATTTCCTGAGGGTTTTCTCATTTTTCTCAAGAGAGTTTTGTTGTATATTAGCAATTTTGATCAGTTTAGCATGGTCATCCTCATCCGAAGAATATTGATCACTAGTGTGAACCTTGTGATGTTTGGAGGATACCTTTTCTTTCGTAGCTTTGGCCATGAAGCATTAGGCAGGAGAATCGTCGTTGCTTGAATTGTTGTCGAAGAAGTTTGATGCATGTGTGGAAGGACATGCTATATCAGCCATGCCGGAATCATAATCTTCATTGGATTCATCAACTTCTTCGGAGTCAGATGATTCTTCCTCATCGAAATCCATCTCCTTGCTGATGTATGCCTTGGCCTTGCGAGAGGTATTCTTGCGGTTGGAGGAGGACTTGGAAGGGTTCCTTTAGGAAGATCTTGACAAAGACTTGGAGGTGGAACAGTCCTTCTTCTTGAAGAACTTTTTCGTTTTCTTCTCATCATCGGAATGGTAGTTCGTGCTCTTGCTTTTGCCTCGATAGTTTCCTGAATCATATCTTCCACTGGCACGGATTTCAGCTTCCCAGAGAGGACAGTCTGAGATGAAGTGTCCTAGCTTTTTGCACATGAAGCAGGAGTAATCACCAGTGGGTATTGATGAAGATTTTGAACTGCCAGAGTTGCTGGATCCTTTCTTCTAGAACTGGTTCTTCCTGCAATAGCTGGAATCGTTTTGTGATTAATGCGAGATCTTTGCTGATCCTTTCTGGATCATTAGAATCTCCTTTGGCATTTCCGTTGGAGGAAGAATCAGCCACGGCCTTGAGAGCATTGCCTTTGCGATGACTTGAACCATAGAGATCTCTCTTCTGTTCTTCTTGTTCCTCGTGGGTGTTTAGCCTTTCCATGATATCAGCAGAGTCGAGAACTTTGAAATCTGCTCATTCCCTGATCATCAAAACAAGTGTGTCGAATGGACTGTCAAGTGATCGGAGCAACTTCTTAACAACTTCATGGTCAGTGATGTCTTTGACGCCGAGACCTTGCAGCTCATTTGCGATGTCACTCAAGCGATCGAATGTTTGCTGACAGCTTTCATTTCCAATGCACTTGAACCGATTGAACTTTGCTTGAAGAGTATCAATGCGAGCCTCTTTCTGAGTTGAAACACCCTCATTTATCTTCTTGATAATGTCCCACAAATCTTTCGCAGTTTCATAGTGATGATATCAAAGAAATTCAGCATGAGAGAGATGGCCACCAATTTCATCTTTGGCTTGAGCATCCATCTGAATGAGTTTCTTCTCGAGGTCAGTGGGGGCTTGGGGAACTTCAATCGTGAATCCAAGCTGCACCACATTCCACATATCATTGTCAATAGCTCAGAGACGGATCTTCATCTTCTCCTTCCAGAAGGGATAGTTCATCCCATGGAAGATGGGAAACTTGAGATGCGACTTGTAGCTCATCGAAGACATACTTAAACTCCAAGATTATTAGACCACAATGAGCAGAGTCAAAGAGTACCTTGCTCTGATACCAATTGTAGGAACGAAGTATGTCTACCGAGGGGGGGCCGGGGGGTGAATGGGAGTTTTAAAATTTCTTCGGAAATATCAAAACTCTCGTAACCCAGAACCGGAGCTAAAAGATCGTGGATGTCACCTAGAGGAGGGGGGTTAATAGGCGCTTTAAAATAATTACGGTTTAGGCTTGAACAAATGCGGAATAAAACTAGCGTTTAATTTGTCAAGCACAAAACCTAAAACAACTAGGCTCACATATGTGCACCAACAACTTATGCTAAGCAAGATAAACAACTAGGTGATAGCAAGATATATATCATGTCATACTATGGCTATCACAAGGTAATGTGCATAAGTAAATGGCTCGGGTAAGAGATAACTAAGGCACACGGAGATGATGATGTATCCCGAAGTTCACACTCTTGCAGATGCTAATCTCAATTTGGAGCGGCGTGGAGGCACAATGCTCCCCAAAATGCCACTAGGGCCATCGTAATCTCCTCACGCACTTGCACAATGCATGATGCCGTGATTCCACTAAGGGACCCTTGAGGGTGGTCATGGAACCCGTACAATTGACAACCCTTGAGGGTGGTCATCAAACCTGTACACTTTGGCAACCCTTGAGGGCGGTCACCGGAACCCGTATTGCTCGGGGCACTCTGCATAACCTAATTGGAGACCCCGACGCTTGCCCGGAACTTTATACCACAATGATTGAGCTCCGAACACCACCAACCGTCTAGGGCACCAAGGCACCCAAGAGGAACAAGCTCAAGGGTACCAAGCACCCAAGAGTAATAAGCTTCTCAACTTGTAACTGCCACATATCATCGTGGAGAACTCAAACCGATGCAACTAATGCAATGGCAAGGGCACACAGAGTGCCCAAGTCCCTCACTCTCAAATCCTACCAAAGCAACGAAAGCTATGGAAGAAAAAGAGAGGAAGAACAAGAAGGAGAACACCAAGAACTCCAAGATCTAGATCCAAGGGGTTCCCCTCACATAGAGGAGAAAATGATTGGTGGAAGTGTGGATCTAGATCTCCTCTCTCTTTCCCCCCAAAACTAGCAAGAATCCATGGAGGGATTGAGAGATAGCAAGCTCGAAGAAGGTCAACAATGGGGGGAAAATGCAAGCTCAAAGGATAAGGTTCAATGGGGAAGAAGACCCCCTTTTATAGGACCTCCCGAATACAACCGTTATGTGCTCAGCCAGCACACGAGCGGTACTACCGCCTAGGCGATAGTGCACATAGAGAAATGCAATGGTAGTGCCGCTGGAGCAGTACTACTGCTTGCCATAGCGGTACTACCGTTGGGGTTGCAGCTCAGGGCACTAAGAGCAACTCTAGCAGACCCCGCAAACGACACAAAACCGCAAAATTCGGCGTGTATGCGGGCTCGGCCCAATTTTCTGGCCAAAACAGAGCCCGCATACTCGCCCGGCCCGTAAATTTTTTGCCGTGGCCTGCAAACCGCACGCCCCGACCGCTATATCTACGGTTCCGCAGCGCGTTTGCGGGTCGAAACCCTATCCCCCGCTGCCGCCGAACCACGCGACTCCCCACCCCTTCTCCACATTTCTCGCCGCCGGCGACCACCTCCCCGCCTCAAGCCGCCATGTGGGGCCGCATGTGGAGCTCCGGACGCGGCTCCGACAGTAGATCCAGCGGCGTAAGCAACCCCGAGCACGAGCGGCGCATCCGGTCAGACGGCGCGAGGAAGCGCGGGGCCTGAAAGTGGACCAACCGCGGCATGTCGCCGCCGGCTAGCTTCCGTGTCTGCGAGACGGAGGAGTACAATCGTCGGCACGGCCGTACCCCGTCCTCTACCGCGTCCTTCTCCTCCGCGGTGAGATCTTCCTACGCCGAGAGCTCCTCCTCTTCCGGCGCGGGCCTTCTCCCCGTGAAGAGGGAGTGGTCGGAGGAGCCGGAGGAACCGGACGACTTCGAGTTCGTCCCCGTCAAGGAGGAGCCCGAGGAGCCCGCTCCGCTCGGCCGCTGCGGAGTCGTCGGGCCGGAAGACTTACTCGCTGACGTCGACGCGGTTGCGGCCACCATTGCCGAGCGGAGCATGCGCGAGGAGGCGGAGCGTCGGCGCCACGCCGAGGAGCTCGAAGACCTCCAGTGGCAGCAGGCGGTCGCCGCCAACCTCGCCGCCAAGGAGAAGGACGAGGAGTGGCGGCGCATCCGCGTGGAGCAGAGGGCGAAGTACATCGACCTCTGCAGCTCCAGCGAGGAGGATTGAGCTCCTCCACGGCATCGTCCATGGCCGTGAGCTCGCCTTCGTGAGATCCCCACCCCTCTAGTACTAGTACTGATGTAGTATGTAGTATGAACTAGTGTTTGTAGTGTTTGATCGTGTAAAATCTATGTAGTATGTGATGAACTACTCGCGTCCACGACGTGCAATTTCTCTCGCGAAACCGTTTTTTCAAATTATGCAGTTTCATCTACGGGTTCTGTTCGACCACGCTTGTTTTCGACCCGCAAACGAGATCTCTGTGAAACTGCAAACACATCTTGCGGGTCGAGATTTTGCGGGGTCTGCTAGAGTTGCTCTAAGGAGGCAAAGCAGGACAGATGGGGTGAAGCAGAGCCGCACCAGCGGTACTACCGCTTAGAGGCGGTAGTTGATGTCTGCTAGAACTACGTCGGTATTTCCCCAAAGAGGAAGGGATGATGCACCACAACGACAGTAGGTATTTCCCTCAGTGATGAGACCAAGGTTATCGAACCAGTAGGAGAACCACGCAACACTACGTGAATGACACCTGCACACAAATACCAAATACTCGCAACCCGACGTGTTAAAGGGGTTGTCAATCCCTTTCGGGCAACGACGCAAGAAATTGGCATGTGGACGGGAGAAAGTTGTAATAAATTGATAGATCAAACCCCAGATAAAATAAAGTGCAGCAAGGTATTTTTGTATTTTTGGTTTAATAGATCTGAAAATAAAAGCAAAGGAAAATAGATCGCAAAGGCAAATATATTAAAGAAGAGACCTCGGGGCCGTAGATTTCACTAGTGTCTTCTCTCGAGAAAAATAGCAAACCATGGGTAAACAAATTACCGTTGGGCAATTGATAGAACTTCAAATAATCATGACGATATCCAGGCAATGATCATTATATAGGCATCACGTCCAAGATTAGTAGACAGACTCCTACATCTACTACTATTACTCCACACATCGACTGCTATCCAACATGCATCTAGTGTATTAAGTTCACGGAGAAACGGAGTAATGCAATAAGAACGATGACATGATGTAGACAAGATCTATTTATGTAGAAATAGACCCCATCTTGTTATCCTTAATGGCAACGATACATACGTGTCGGTTCCCCTTCTGTCACTGGGATCAAGCACCGTAAGATCGAACCCATCACAAAGCACCTCTTCCCATTAAAAGATAAATAGATCAAGTTGGCCAAACAAAACCCAAATATCAGAGAACAAATACGGGGCTATAAGCAATCATGCATATAAGAGATCAAAGAAGACTCAAATAACTTTCATGGATAAAAAGATAGATTTGATCATAAACTCAAAGTTCATCCGATCCCAACAAACACACCGCAAAAAGAGTTACATCATATGAATCTCCAAGAGACCATTGTATTGAGAATCAAACGAGAGAGAGAGAGAGACACAGACAGAGAGAGGAAGCCATCTAGCTACTAACTACGGACCCGTATGTCTACAAGAGACTACTCACGCATCATCGGAGAGGCACCAATGGGCATGATGAACCCCTCCGTGATGGTGTCTAGATTGGATATGGTGGTTCTGGACTCTGCGGCGGCTGGAATTGATTTTCATCGACTCCCCTAGGGTTTCTGGAATATTGGGGTATTTATAGAGAAAATAGTCGGTTCGAGAGGCACCCGAGGTGGGCACAACCCACCAGGGCGCGCCTGGGCGCCCTGGTGGGTTGTGCTCCCCTCAGAGCACCCCCAGCCGCTTCTCCGGCCCACTGGATGTCTTCTGGTCCAAAAAAAATCCACAAAAAGTTTCGCTGCGTTTGGCCTCCATTTGGTATTGATTTCCTGCGATGTAAAAACATGTAGAAAACAGCAACTGGCACTTGGCACTATGTCAATAGGTTAGTACTAACAAATGATATAAAATGACTATAAAATGATTATAAAACATCCAAGAATGATAATATAACAGCATGGAACAATCAAAAATATAGATACGTTGGAGACGTATCAACATCCCCAAGCTTAATTCCTGCTCGTCCTCGAGTAGGTAAATGATAAAAAACAGAATTTTTGATGTGGAATGCTGCCTAACATGTCATCTCATATTTTTTCTTTGTAGCATGGACATTTGGAGTTTTATATTGTCCAAAGCAAAAGTCTAGTTTTGACATGAGGACTTAAATACTCAAGGATATCAACAAGCAACCATGTCTTTCAAAATATCAACGCTAAAATAAGTTATCCCTAGCCCATCATGCTCAATCATTGATCCATTCATGAAACACACTCGCATATTAGCTACACCCAATGCTCAAGTACGATCATAGTGCCTCCTAGTTGGTGCTTTATAACAGAAGATGGAGACTCAAATTAAAAATAAAAATTGCATAAAGTAAAAAAGGCCCTTCACGGAGGGAAGTAGGGATTTGTAGAGGTGCCAGAGCTCAAAGCAAAAATTGAGAGATAAAAACATTTTGAGAGGCATACTTTTCCCACCAGCAAAAACGACTTAGAGCTCCCAACACTTTCCATGCTAGACATATCACAGGCGGTCGACAAACAGAAAATAAAGTTTCTTCCTTTTTCAACCATACTTTCACTTTCCATGGCTAACCGTATCCACGGGTGCCCTCCATACCAACACTTTCCAAGGAATTTATTATTTGACAACATAAAGTAAATTCATTTTTCATTTCGGTACTGGCATCCTTAATACCTTTGCCTTACTCTCATGCAATGACAAGCGAATAAACACTCATCGTGAGAATAACACATCTAGCATGGAAAATATTGGCCACCCCTCACCGCCTCGCGAACGATACAAGCACACAAAATAGAAATTTATTTTTGAAAATTAGAGATGGCACATAAAAATTTGCTTAGAACGGCAAAAGAATACCGCATATAGGTAGGTATAGTGGACTCATGTGGCAAAACTGGTTTAAAGGATTTTGGATGCACAAGTAGTGATCATACTTAGTGTAAAATGAAGGCTAGCAAAAGATTGAGAAGCGACCAACGAAGAAACAAAAAATCTCATAAGCGAGCATTGAGCATAATTAACACCGAATAATGCAGCAAAAGTAGGATGTAATTTCATTGCATAACTATTGACTTTCGTTCACAAACCTTAACACCAATATTCTTACTAAAGCATAATTACTCATCAACATGACTCACATATCACATCATCATATCTCAAAACTATTACAAGGAATCAAGTTTATTTTGTCCAATGATCTTCATGAAAGTTTTTATTATATCCTTCTTGGATATCTATCACTTTGGAACTAATTTTCTTGTGTTGCTTTTGATAAGCTCAAACAAATATAAGTGAAGATCATGAGCATAATATATCTTTCTCTCAAATTAATTTAAGTGAAGCAAGAGAGAATTTCTTGAAACTTTTACTAACTCTCAAATAAATCTAAGTGAAGCAAGAAAGCATTTGTTCAAAAATACTAAAGCACACCGTGCTCAAAAAGATACAAGTGAAGCACTAGAGCAATTCCATAGTTCATAAAAATTTAAGTGAAGCATAGAGAGCAATTCTAACAAGTCATGGCATAATTTTGGCTCTCTCAAATAGGTGTGTCCAGCAAGGAATTAAGACTAAAAACAAAAATCAAATCAAGCAAAGACTCATATCATACAAGACGCTCCAAGCAAAACTCATAGTATGTGATGAATAAAAATATAGCTTCGAGTAAAATACCGATGGTCGTTAGAAGAAAGAGGGGATGCCACTCGGGGCATCCCCAAGCTTAGTTGCTTGCTTCTCTTTCGATAATAGCTTGGGATGCCATGGGCATCCCCAAGCTTAGGCTCTTCTTACTCCTTATTCCTTCATCCATCGTAACATCACCCAAAACTTGAAAACTTCGATCGCACAAAACTCAACAGATCCTTCGTGAGATCCGTTAGTATAAGAAAACCAATCTTTACTTGAAGTACTATAGAAAACTTATTCAAATTTTGTTATTGCTTTATGTCTACTGTATTCTATTCCATGGCAAGAACTCTTCAAAGAAAACCATAGAATCATCAAAATAAGCACATAACACAACGAAAATAGAATCTGTCAAAAACAGAGCAATCTGTAAAGATGTGAATTGTTGTCATACTTCTGTAACTTCAAAAAATCGTAAAAATTAGGACAACAGAGGCAATTGGTATATCAATCTTGTGTAAAAAAATTCAAAGCTTTTCATCGCTTTTGTAATTCTAAACAATTATTTTTTTGGACGCAAAAGTTTCTGTTTTCCAACAAGATCAAATCAACTATCACCAAAGCTATCGCAAAGGCTTTACTTGGCACAAACACTAATTAAAACATAGAATAAAACACAATCATAACAGTAGCATAATTGTGCAATCACTGAAGAACAGAAAGCAAAAGGCAAAAATAAATTTTATTCATTGGGTTGCCTCCCAACAAGCACTATTGTTTCACGCCCCTAGCTAGACATAAAGCAAAGGATCTAAGTTTTGTCATCTTTGTTTTGAGATCCATAAGATGCCCTCATGATTGGTTCGTATGGTGGCCTAATTCTCGTTCTAGGGAAGTGTTCCATTCCCTTCCTTAGTGGAAACTGGAAGTTAATATTTCCTTCTTTCATATCAATCACGGCACCGATAGTGCGTAAAAACGGCCTACCAAGATGGGTTGGACAAGACGGATTGCAATCAATATCAAGAACAATAAAATCTATGGGCGCATAATTCCTATTTGCAAGAATAAGAACATCATTAATTCTTCCCATATGCTTTTTAATAGTAGAATCCGCCAAGTGCAAATTTAAAGAACATTCTTCAATATCGGTAAGACCAAGCACTTCACATAAAGATTTCAGAATTGTAGAAACGCTAGCACCCAAGTCACATAAAGCAAAACACTCATAATTTTTAATATTGACTTTGATAGTAGGTTCCCATTCATCATGTAATTTTCTAGGAATTGAAACTTCTGATTCCAACTTTTCTTCCAAAGCTTTCATCATAGCATCAACAATATGTTTAGTAAAAGCTTTATTTTGTTCATAGGCATGGGGTGAATTTATCATGGATTGCAACAAAGAAATACAATCAATCAAAGAGCAACTATCATAATTAAAGTCTTTGTAATCCAAAAGAGTGGACACATCACTAGTTAAAGTTTTGACCTCTTCAAACCCACTTTTATCAATTTTCTCAACAAGATTTTCACCCTCCGAATTATCGGGACGCCATCTAGCTAAAGTTGACTCTTCTTAAGTCCCTTTTTCATCAATCTTAATTTTACTAAACAAGGAATCAATAGAAGAAACACCAATCATTTTAAGATCTTCATCATTTTTGTCTTCCAACGAGATTGGTTTAGCAACCATTTGATTTACTAGGGTAGCTTGAGCATCGGATATTTTACCTAGCAAACTTTCGACAAAAGCATACTTAGATTGGAGATTGCAAGCTTCTCTACTAATATCATCAAGTTGTTTTGTTATAGCATCTAGCGCAACAGAGTGTTCCGTAAGTTCTTCGGTAAAATATTTATTGTGCTCAAATTGTGTAGTCATATATTCCTTAGTCATATATTCCTTTTGATATATGCTAGAACTACGTCGGTATTTCCCCAAAGAGGAAGGGATGATGCAACACATCGATGGTAGGTACTTCCCTCAATGATGAGACCAAGGTTATTGAACCAGTAGGAGAACCACGCAACATTACGTGAACAACACCTGCACACAAATAACAAATACTCGCAACCCGACGTGTTAAAGGGGTTGTCAATCCCTTTTGGGCAACGGCGCCAGAAATTGGCACGTGGACGGGAGAAAGTTGTAATAAATTGATAGATCAAACCCCAGATAAAATAAAGTGCAGCAAGGTATTTTTGTATTTTTGGTTTAATAGATCTGAAAATAAAACAAAAGGAAAATAGATCGCAAAGGCAAATATATTAAAGAAGAGACCCCGGGGCCGTAGATTTCACTAGTGTCTTCTCTCGAGAAAAATAGCAAACCATGGGTAAACAAATTACCGTTGGGCAATTGATAGAACTTCAAATAATCATGACGATATCCAGGCAATGATCATTATATAGGCATCACGTCCAAGATTAGTAGACAGACTCCTACATCTACTACTATTACTCCACACATCGACTGCTATCCAGCATGCATCTAGTGTATTAAGTTCACGGAGAAACGGAGTAATGCAATAAGAACGATGACATGATGTAGACAAGATCTATTTATGTAGAAATAGACCCCATCTTGTTATCCTTATTGGCAACGATACATTCGTGTCCGTTCCCCTTCTGTCACTGGGATGAAGCAATGTAAGATCGAACCCATCACAAAGCACTCCTTCCCATTGCAAGATAAATAGATCAAGTTGGCCAAACAAAACCCAAATATCGGAGAAGAAATACGGGGCTATAAGCAATCATGCATATAGAGATCAAAGAAGACTCAAATAACTTTCATGGATAAAAAGATAGATCTGATCATAAACTCAAAGTTCATCCGATCCCAACAACACACCGCAAAAAGAGTTAAATCATATGGATCTCCAAGAGACCATTGCATTGAGAATCAAACGAGAGAGAGGAAGCCATCTAGCTACTAACTACGGACCCGTAGGTCTACAAGAGACTACTCATGCATCATCGGAGAGGCACCAATGGGCATGATGAACCCCTCACTACTAGGAAAAGGCCTACTAATGGCGCACCTAATTTGGCCATTAATGGCGCATTAGTGGTGCGCCATTAGTGCCACGCCATTAGATCTCCGTGATGGTGTCTAGATTGGATCTGGTGGTTGTGGACTCTGCGGCAGCTGGAATTCATTTTCGTCGACTCCCCTAGGGTTTCTGGAATATTGGGGTATTTATAGAGCAAAGAGTCGGTTCGGGAGGCATCCGAGGTGAGCACAACCCACCAGGGCGTGCCTGGGCCTCCAGGCGCACCCTGGTGGGCTATGCTCCCCTTGGAGCACCCCCAGGCTCTTCTCCGGCCCACTGGATCTCTTCTGGTCCAAAAAATCCACAAAAAGTTTCGCTGCGTTTGGTCTCCGTTTGGTATTGATTTCCCGCGATGTAAAAAACATGCAAAAAACAACAACTGGCACTTGGCACTATGTCAATAGTTTAGTACCAAAAAATGATATAAAATGACTATAAAATGATTATAAAACATCCAAGAATGATAATATAATAGCATGGAACAATAAAAAATTATAGATACGTTGGAGACGTATCAGTAGTGCAGCACACCCACTGCCGCTCTACACTGCTAGGAGCACGCAGGGTCCTGGAGGGGAGAGGAAGTGGAGTGGTAGTGCATGGGCGGTACTACCACTCATACTACCGTTCCACTGCTGCGCAACCCGACACAAAAAATCGCATCCCCAGAAGCAGCGGTACTACACGCAACACAGGGCCATGGTACTGCCGCTTGAGGCCTTCGGGAACACAGCAGAGAAATCAGAGGATACAATAAGGCCTGAACTGCCACAACTTCTGCAAATGAGCTCCGAATTGAGCAAACTCAAGCTTGTTGGATAGATTACGACGAGTAGCATCAAAGGTATAGAGATGTGAAACCTCTATGAATGAAGAACCGACAAAAACTCCAACATCGAAAACATCATAGAAGATGCACATGAACTCCGTTTTCGATGAACTCGAGCTTGTCATCAAGATGACCATAAGCTCTAAGACTCACAAAGAGAAACACCAAACAAGAACCAAGAAAGATGATGCAAGGATGCAATGGTTTGAGCTCTCTACGAACAATACGATCAAGCTACTCATCGAGAGCCCCCTTGATAGTATGACAATCGATCCTATAACCCGGTCTCCCAACTACCACCATGAGACTGGTAAAATAGAAATCCTATCAAGGGCAAACCCTTGACTTGCACATGGTCCACTTGAGCTAGATGATGACAATCTTGACTCCCTCAAGTTGGACCACCTTTCTTGATTGCGTTGGCTCGATGAAGACTAGTTGATTGCTCCCCATACTCCACTATGGGTGATCCACTCTTCAACACATCTTCACAAGTTCATTGACACCACAATGTACGGCAAGCTTCAAGGATGATCTCTTCGTGATGCTCCACTTGAACTTGCACACCGCAATCTTGATGATGATCACCACTTGATGTCACCCTCCATGGGTTGTGTGAGATCTTCCTCTTGATGCAAACCCATGGAAACATACCTAAACCCACATAAGACTCGCACATAGATCCTGGGTTAGTTCACAAAGCATAATGGACAATTCTTACCATACCATGGGATCACTTGATCCCTCTCGGTACATCTTTTGCGCTTTGTGTGTCGATCAACTTGATTCACTCTTGATCAACCATGTATAATGACCAATCTTTATATAGTTCCTTGAATAGCACCTTGATCAACACATAAACTCCTTGAAACCAACAAACGGACTTCAAGAAATTCATATGGACAAATCCTTCAAACATAACTCAAGACAACCATTAGTCCATAGAGATTGTCATAAATTACCAAAACCAAACATGGGGGCACCGCATGTTCTTTCGGGAGCGAATGAAAAATAATGTACAGGGAGCGAATATAGACTACCGAAAGGAAACTAATACAAGCTTCAAAGTAAATCACATGATTGAAACAGTACGAATGAAAGTGGAGGAACAAATGTAACCAGAGATGCTCGATGGCGACGGGGTATTTGTACAACCAATTCGCCCTTCTGCACAAGGACTATGTCTGGTTGGAGGGGTTGTGACTTAACACGGAGGATAAACTCTCTTCACCCTATTCTCCTCGACAATTGGTTCGTCAACCAATGTTGATCACTCGTGGTAGATACTTGAGGTGATCTTCGAACCTTTACAGACATCTTCAAGAACCACAATCACTCTTGGTCTCTGAAGAAATTCTAGAGAGTTTGAAGCTCTCAAGAGTAATAGGTGGAGCGTACTGGACTTAGATTCGAGTGATGCTAAACCAGTATCTAATTCTTCGGCTCTAGGGGTTTTCTCTCAGTGGATTTTAAACTCAAATCACTCAGAGAGGGGGTTGCTCAACAATCTTCTCAGAATCAAACGGAGCTGCTGACGGACAAAGCCGGTGCGGGGTGACTATTTATAGCTGAGCGTTCCCTGGTGGGAAATGAGAATTTTGGACATGCGGTCTAGCCAATGGCCAAACGACACAGTCTCAACGGTCAGATTCAAAGAGCAACAGTAACATTACTTGAGGAACAAGTAATGCTAAATCCTCGGTTTGAGACAAATCTCTCGCAACGAAGAAGATCACAGTCTCTTGCTGGCAAGTATTTGCTCGGAACACAAAGAGGTTTCTCTCGCAACTTACATAGGATTTGGGTTTGGCATCATAGAATCAAATTTTCGAACGCTACACCCCTCTTAATAGTACGATGGTCCTGTGACTCAATAAGGAGAAAAGAAACAATGAAATAAATGCTACATCTTCACTTTGTCTTCATTCTTCTCGGACGCAGTCAGTTCCTTCGGACATGCACCGAACCAATTGCTTCATGTCGGCAATTTTAAGGGGTCACTCTTGTCAACGTAATCTTCAGTGATAACCTTCACTGGAATGCAGGGATTATCTTCGTCGTTTGAACCAAACTCCTCTTGATTCCAGGGACCTATTACTCTGTGTGCACTAGCAAGCACATAAGTCCCATACTGTTTATGTCAACAAACTCCAAAACATAAGGAGGCAAATTATTGCACCAACATGTATAAAAAATATGAACGGTGGCCAAGCCACAAATACTATGCCAGCTATATGATCATGCAGAGCAATATGACAATGATGGTGTGTGTCGTAATAAAATGGAACGGTGGAAGTTGCATGGCAATATATCTCGGAATGGCTATGGAAAAGCCAAAAAAGGTAGGTATGGTGGCTGTTTTGAGGAAGATATAAGGTGGCTTATGTGTGAAAGAGCGTATGATACGTCTCCAACGTATCTATAATTTACGAACTATTCATGCCATGTTTAGAACAATTTTATATTGTTTTGGTATGATTTGCATGGAACTAACCCAGACTGACGCTGTTTTTAGTAGAACTACCATGGTGTTGTTTTTTGTGCAGAAATGAAAGTTCTCCAAATGAGCTGAAACTTTTTGACGGTTTTTTTGGAACTAAAGAGACCCCCGAAGCTTCATGGAAGGACCAGAAGGTGAAGGAGTAGGGCATAAGACGCCGGGGCGCGCCTGGTCCCTTGTCCGTGCCCCGGTAGGTTGTGCTCACCTCGAGGCCCATCTTAGCGTGAAACCAATGCGAGAAATTCCTATAAATACAAAAAAACCTCAGAAGTAACCCTAGATCAGAAGTTCCACCGCCGCAAGCCTCTGTAGCCATAAAAAACCAATCTAGACCCCGTTCCGGCACTCCGCCGGAGGGGGAAATCATCATCGGTGGCCATCTTCATTATCCTGGTGGCCGCCATGATGAGGATTGAGTAGTCCACCCTCGGGGCTGAGGGTTTGTACCAGTAGCTATGTGTTTAATCTCTCTCTCTCTCGTGTTCTTGAGATGTCACGATCTTGATGTATCGCGTGCTTTGTTAATATAGTCGGATCATATGGTGTTTTCCCCTCTCTATCTTGTTGTGAATTGAGTTTTCCCTTTGAGATTTCATTTTATCGGATTGAATACTTTTATGGATTTGAGAACACTTGATGTATGTCTTGCTATGATTACCTGTGGTCATAATGGGGTATCAATCAATCAGGTTTCTCAACCATCCTCTTTCATAGGCAATGTGTGAAGACTCCTCTCCTCTCCTAGGCGACTCCTAGGCGACTCCACCGCCGATGGCCATTCTGGCCCCGGCGTCCACCTCCCTGGCTCTCCCATGGCGCCTCCACTCCTTGACTTTGCTAGAGGTAAGGCCTTTCAACTTGGCATGCGCCAAAAGTTTGGCCATCCGGTGGTTTTCTCCCTTGGTTTTCGGCAACATGAGTTCAAGCTTGTGGTTTCCCTTGGCCGTGCATGCTTTCGGTTGGATTGTCACACTGTAAGTATTGTTCTTCAATCATGCTTTGGTGGCTATCCACAAGGTTTTAGGGTTAAGTTTCTCCGGGACCGTTCCTTCCAATTTTCCGTAGCCTCAAAATCTGTTGGGTTTGAGATCTACAACAATGGTCATATCTCTGAGAGGGACTTTGAGTTGGTTTTTAGTCTCTGGGGAGAAGGTGGCCCAAACTGGCATCGTGAGGAAAGATTATTTTACCAGGAAGAGCAAAATTCTTGGTCTTTGGTTACCAGCGGTCATGCTCGTTCTTCCTCCCAGGGCTGTTCCGGCGATCGCCGGAGGGAGCAACCTCGGCATATTTCGGTTTTCCAACGGCTGGCTGGTTTACCGGCTTCATCATTGGATCTGCATGAGCCTGAAATTGATGCTGGGCGCATTGAGTGCAATGACTCACCCGCGATCAATGATCGCGTGGATCAGGGAGATGAGGGCGCGAATTCTGGTTTTTCAAACAGGGTTATTACCTGCTATGGTTGTGGCAACTTGGGCCACATGTCCAGGGCATGCCCTGAGCCTCGACTTACTGGCCTCTGGCCGTTCTTTAAGGTGGCCTCTTTTCCCTCTCCTCCTGTCGAGGCTTGGGCCCCAGGGGTGGTGGATGGCTGGTTTATGGCTATAGGCCCGGCCCAACCGGCGATTCAAGCTTCCTCTTTTAGTTAGCTCTCTGAGGGCATGTTCCCGAATTTTCAGCCTCGATTCACACTTGCCTCTTCGTCTCCTCCTCTGCCTACCACTGTTCAACCTTGAGCTTGCCGACCAATCTGCACGCAGTCTAGGGTCTCCATTGCCGGCGTGACTGAGCCAGCCATGGCCAACATTCCGTTTGATCCTCTGCCTTTCGTTCCCAATGGCTTCAACATCCTACATGTCGAGGGCCGTAATGGAGTGGCCAGAGTGGTCCTCCCTCACCGTCAGAAGCGTCACAAAGACTGGGCCATCGTCACCATTGAGCCAGTGCCTGAGGAGGTACTTTTCCCAAATGTGCAAGAAGTTCTCGATGATTTTTTTGTGGATGTTCAACAAGTTCAGATTAGAGAAATCCAGCGCTGCCCGTTGGGGGAGGCATATGTGCGTTTTGTTAATCCTAGAGATAGAGATAGATTAGTTCTTCAGAGCCCACACCAGTTTGGAGATGTATTCATCTCTTTTCACAATCATGATAATGGCCACAACTCTAGAAGAACCCAGTTTAATAGAACTGTTTGGCTGCTCATTCTTGCTGTTCCGTTTGATTTCTGTAATTCAGAAGATATTGCTAGGGCCATCAGTCATTTTGGGAGGTTAGTATCTTGGGAAAATGACCCTCTTCACATGGGCAGAGTCATTGCAAAAGAAAAAGCAGAGACTTGGATTCCATCCCAAAAAGTGTCAGGTGGTCTGAAGGTGAAGTGCTTGATGAAGATGCCTGGTCTTCTTCAGTGGAAATTCTTCTTCAGCAGATGATGGGAGGGGCTCCTGCAGACGAAGACCCTATTCCACCTGACAATGTGGACCCTCATCCTTTGCCAGTCAACAATAATGCTTTCCCTGGTTTTCACCAGAATCCTCAGCCTGCTCAATAGGATGACATGGATGCAGATGATGGACACTGGGCTTTGCAGCCTCCAGCTGCTAATAATGTGGTTGTTGAAGAAGAATTTGATTTTCTCTTGGGTGTTCATTAGGAAGAAATTGCTTGGGCTGATGGTGAGGAGCTCCCACCTCCTATGGAAGGCCATAGTAGCATCACAAGCACTGTTTCCCTGTCAGAAGGGGTCTCATCTCATGCAAGTGAGGAAGTGAACCAAAATCCACCTCTGCAACAGCTTTTGGGCAATGGCCTGGAGCTTCTGATGCAGGATTATCAGGAGGAGGAGCAACTAGATGTGCCTGCACTCCCAGTTCATCAGGTGCCTGTGGCTGAGGCTGTTCTTCCTAATAATGTACTACCTGCAGTTGTCTTGGCTGAGCCATAGATACAACCAAACTTGGTGGAAGTTAATCCTAGTGTGCAAAATGTTCCGACAAATCAAATTCCTGAGACAATGGCTGGTCCCAGTTCTGGTGTGCATGAGGGACTGATTTCTGATTCTTCTGAAGCTATTCTGGTCCCTGACATGGTTCTAGTTGCTGATAAGGAGGAAACTGGCCAAGGCAATAAGCTCATAGATCCTGACACTGCCAAGTTAAGTGGTGAAACACATGTCAACTCTCCAAGGGGAAGCCCTAAACATTTGGCAAATATTGGGGTGATTGGTGCTAAAAACAAAGGTAAATGGGTTGATCAAATTGAAGAACACTTTGAGTTTGCTCCATCTCTTGTGGGTTTGAAATCTATCCAGCTAAAGGCTGTAGCTAATAAAGATACTGTTTTGTCAGAAGAAGGGCTTGTGATTTGGAAGGAGAACTTTGCACAAAAGCCTTTGGAGGGTGCTCCTTCACTCTCTGTTAAAATCCCAGTAAGTTGGTTCAACTTCATTGCGCATCTTCTAATGACACCAGACAAGTTTAAATGGACTGTCAATATGCTCAAATCTCCTTTATGGGAATTACTTGCTGAAGTTGAAGGCACTGAGGATTCCATTCTTTTTCACATACCTGACAAATGTTTAACAACTCAGGCTCCTATCTGCCAACATGCCATGGTTGATTCACAACAGCAAGACACAAACAAGGAAAATGTTGGTGATTCTTCCAACCAGCAGGACCTGGATTCTATGGCCCTTCTTCAGCCTTTTGGGGTTGAGAACACCAAAAAAAGAAGGGGAAGAAATACACCTCTTGTGGAAACTGAGGTAAGGAGTGACAGAATTAAAAAAGATAATGCTGGTTTTAAAAGAGGATCTTGCTCTAATAATAAGTGCCTACCTTGTAATGCTGTCCCCCCAATTGCTCAGAAATCTGTGGTTAAAAATCTCACAACCTCATTTTGCAAGGTGGCTGATCAAGATTTGGAGGAAAAGATCTCTAAGAAGCCCAAGAGGAAGGTGGGAGAAGAATTGGCTGGGGTGCACCCATCCAATGAGAGCAGGCAGGACTCCCCAAGTGTTTAGATGATCAAACTATGTGCTTCTTTAGTAGTGAGGGAGGGAATTTAGATGTTGGCATGTATCCCTGTTCCTTTTGGTTATACTTGCCATTTATGTGCCCACTGGACAAGTTGTTCTAGCTCATGTTCTCTTGTCAGTACACCTTGCTACCTTATTACCTTCAGGGAAATTATCTCTTTTGCAATCATGTGGATGATGTGGTTGTTCTATCTGCTGAATTTGCATGCTCTGATGACTTGTTTGTCATGCATCTTATGGTTGTGGCCAAGTGATGGTGCTTGGTTTCTAGGTTTACATCTTAATTCCTATCCATGAATAATCAAAACAGAAGCTGGAATATATTGAACTGGAACATCAGAGGGATTAACTCACCTGACAAGTGGCTTGCTCTAGGGCAAAAAATAGAGGAAAGTGCCTGTGCCATTCTATGTTTGCAAGAGACCAAGAGGGAAAATTTTGATGCTTCTTACATCAGAAACTTTTGCCCTAACAGACTTAATAAATTTGCTTTTCTTCCTTCAATTGGTGCCTCTTGTGGACTTTTAATCACCTGGAATGGGTCTCTCTTTGAGGGAGAGGTCATCTTTCAAAATAGATTCTCTCTCTCAATCAGTTTCACTAGTTTCTATCAAATCAATCTTGGATCCTCACCAACATCTATGGGCCTTGTGAAGAAGCCGACAAAATTGAGTTCATCAACTGGTTTTCAAACATTCATATGCCTCTGGACACTAATTGGATTCTAGTTGGGGACTTCAACTTTATTAGAGCTCCCTCTGACAGAAACAGACCAGGTGGAGATGTTAATGAAATGCTTCTTTTTAATGAAGCCATCAGTAACCTTGGATTAATTGAGCTTCCACTACATGGCAGAAAATTCAGCTGGAGTAATATGCAACAGAGCCCATTGTTGGAAAAACTGGATTGGTTCTTTACCTCTGCTTCATGGACGACCTCTTTTCCTGATACAGTTGCTATGCCACTCTCCAAGCCTATATCTGACCATCTCCCTTGTGTCATAAAAATTGGAACTACTATTCCAAAGGCAAAGGTTTTTAGATTTGAAAATTACTAGTTAAAACACTCTGACTGCAAAGAGGTTGTCTCTGCAGCTTGGAATATACCTGTGGGTAATCTTGATGCAGCAAAAAGCTCGAATGCCAAGTTCAAAAACCTGAGAAAGGCTCTTAAACTTTGGGCTAAAAATCTGTCTTGCCTTAAAGCTAAAATTGCAGCAATTAATGAGGTCATTTTCCTGCTTGATTTGTTTGAGGAATTCAGGGACCTAGAAGATTTTGAATGGAACTGCAGGCTGATTCTCAAGGAACATTTGCTCATTTTTCTCAAAAACCAAAAGTTTTATTGGAAGCAGAGAGGAAAGATCAAGGGTGTCAAATTTGGTGATGAAAACACAAAATTCTTTCATACAAAGGCTTCTATTAACTTCAGGCATAATCACATTGCAATGTTGAAAAATGATGACCAAGTGGAAATAACAGACCATGCAGGAAAAGCAGTTCTTCTGTGGAATGCTTTCAGGAAAAGATTAGGGCAATCTGAGAAAACCACAATGCACTTTGATCTAAATTCTTTGCTACAACATCAAGCTAATCCTTCAGACTTTGAGCAACTGGAAATTCCTTTCAGTGATGAAGAAATCAATGAGGTGGTCAAGCACTTACCATCAGACAAGTCTCCTGGTCCTGATGGATTTAAGAATGAGTTCATCAAGAACTACTGGGACATTATAAAGCCTGATGTTACTAGACTGATACATGAGTTCTATGCAGGGCAAATTTCACTGGAGAGTATCAACACTTTTTTCATCACTTTAGTACCCAAGGGGCCCACTCCAACTACTGCAAATGATTTCAGGCCTATATCTTTGCTAAACTATTGTCTCAAGCTCATCACTAAGCTGCTAGCAAACAGATTACAAAAAGTGATTCTCAAATGGTCCATATTAATCAGTATGGTTTCCTTAAGGATAGAGCTATCCATGACTGTCTTGGATGGACATATGAGTATTTGCATCAATGCCACAAGTCCAAAGAAGAAGTTGTTGTGTTGAAGTTGGACTTTGAAAAGGCTTTTGACCTAATTGAGCACTCTACAATCATTGACATCCTCAAAGCAAAGGGTTTTGGAGAAAGATGGATTGGCTGGATTAAAATGTTATTCACATCTGCCTCATCACAAGTGCTACTCAATGGCATTCCTAGGAAAAAGTTTTACTGTCTTAGAGGAGTAAGACTTGGGGACCCCCTCCCCCCTTCTTTTTGTGCTTGCTGCTGACCTCCTACAGTCAATCATGAAGAGAGCTATGAACCTGGGTCTTCTCACACCTCCTTTGCAAGTGCAGTCATGTCCAGATTTTCCTATAGTGCAATATGTTGATGACACTTTGATTCTCATGCAAGCTGATGCCACACAGCTCCACTGTCTCAAAGCCTTACTTCACACTTTGGCTGATGCCACTGGTTTAACTATCAATTACAACAAATCAAACCTCATTTCAATCAATGTGAGTGATGATAAAATGGAAATCTTGACTGGTACTTTGAACTGCAAGAAGGGATCATTCCCTTTCAATTACCTGGGCACGCCTCGAGGGATTTTAAAACCAACAGTGGAACAATGTTTGCCTTTAGTGAGCAGAATTGCCAAAAAACTGGTGGGTCTATCTTCTTTTATGACCCTTGCTGGCAGGTTGCTTGTGGTCAAGTCAGTTCTCAATTGTCTTATTATATATTTCATGGGCTGCCTTGATGTGCCTGTAACCATCAAAAGTCAGGTTATCAAATACCTAAGGCATTGTCTTTGGAGAGGACCAGATCTAGAGGATCACAGGCCTGCTATGGTAGCTTGGTCCATTGTTTGTAGACCTAAAAATCAGGGTGGCCTTGGAGTGATGAACATTTTTGTGCAAAATCAAGCTCTTCTTCTCAAAAACCTACACAAATTTTACAATAGGGAAAACATCCCATGGGTCAACCTCATTTGGGGGGCTTACTATGACAATGGCATCCTACCAGGGCAAAAATGGGAAGGATCTTTCTGGTGGAAGTGTAATTTGAGGCTCATTAACAGTTATAAATCCATGGCAAGATGCACAATTGGTGATGGTAAATCTGCCGTGTTTTGGTCTGACCTCTGGCACTCTGCTTGCCTGAATCAATTCTCTCCCCACCTTTACTCCTTTGCCAAAGACCAGAACTTTTCAGTGCAGAGGGTACTTCAGTTTCAATATTTGGAAGACTTGTTTCACCTGCCACTTACTGAGGAAGCTTTCATGGAATTTGAACTGATGGAAGAGATTTGTGACACATTAAGAGGATCTGAATTCAGAGAGCACTTGGACTCATGGAGCTATATGTGGGGTAATAATACTTTTTCTGTGGCCAAAGCTTGCAAAATTCTGATAGGAGAAATTGTTCCAGCACAGTTCAGCTAGATTTGGAAGAGTTCTTACTAGCCAAAGCACAAGGTATTTTTTTGGAGACTGCTACATGATAGACTGAATACCAGGAATCTGCTCAGGAGGAAAACTTTTCATCTGGACAATTACAATTGTGCTACACTCAGCTGTCAGCAGGAAGAAACTCTGCAACACCTTTTTTGGACTTGTCCTTTTGCTTTGGCTTGTTGGGACATCCTATGCCCCAGCAGACAAAGAAATCTAACCATTATGGAAGCACTTCCAGATCTAAGGGGTAATCTACAGCAACCTTTTTCTATGGAGATCATTATCATTACATCATGGGCCATTTGGATTATCAGGAATGATAAGATATTCAAAAACATCCCCACCAGCATTGACAGATGGAAAGCCATCTTCCTTTCAGAGCTCCACCTACTCAAATTCAGAATCAAGGAGAAATTTGCTACTACCTCCATTGCTTGGTTGGACAACCTTGTCCTGTAATTTGTCTAGTAGGCCTTTATATTTTTTTCCTTTTTTTGGGGCTTATCTCAAGCCTTGTATGATTGTATACTCTTTGTTTTATTAATAAAAAAATTGCAGTGGGGGTTTTCCCTACTGTGTATAGTCAAAAATATGGGGTATCATATCGATTCACTTGATATGTGTTTTGGCACTCAACTCGCGGATTTGCGAGGTGACATTGGGGTAATCTATGCATAGGGGTTGATGCATGTTCTAGTCTTTTGTTTCTCCGGTAGAAATCTTGGGGCACTCTTTGAGGTTCTTTGTGTTAGATTGAGTATTATGAATCTAAAATTGTTGGATGCATATCATATAATCAACTCATGGATACTCGCGATGACATTGGAGTATCTAGGTGACATTAGAGTTGGTTGATGTGTATGGTGTTATTTTAGTACGAACTCTTGGTTAGATTGATCGGAAATAATAGCTTTGTGTTATTTTAGTACGAACTCTAGGATAGATTGATCGGAAATAATAGCTTTGAGGTGGTTTCGTACCCTACAAACAATTTCTTCTTATGTTCTCCGCTAGATAGGAACTTTGGAGTGATTCTTCATCGCACGTTGAGGGAAGTTTATATGATCCAATTATATTAGCATTGTTGAGAGATTGCACTAGCAAAAGTATGGACCCTAGGCCTCATTTTCAAGCATTGCAATACCATTTGGCTCACTTTTGTTACTTGCTACCTTGCTGTTTTTTATTGTTCCTATCACAAAAATCAATATCTACTATCATTACTACGCTTTTATTACCATCTCTTCACCGATCTAGTGCACCTATACAAATTCCCATTGTATTTGGTGTCTTGGGGACACAAGAGACTTTTTATTATTTGGTTGCAGGGTTGTTTGAGAGAGACCATCTTCATCCTACACCTCCCACAGATTGATAAACCTTAGGTCATCCACTTGAGGGAAAATTGCTACTTTCCTACAAAACTCTGCGCTTGGAGGCCCAACACAAGTCTACAAGAACAAGTTGCGTAGTAGACATCAAGCTCTTTTCTGGCGCCGTTGCCGGGGAGGTGAGTGCTTAAAGGTATATCTTTAGATCTTGCAACTGAATCTTTTAGTTTCTTGTTTTATCACTAGTTTGGTTTGTAAAAGAAACTACAAAAAATGGAATTGAGGTGGTCTCATATTATTCATCTTTATAATGTATTTCATGAAAATGATGGAAAGGAAAATTGTGCTCAATTGATAGAAGAAGAATTCAATAGAATGTTTGGTATAAATGATGAGCATGATTGCAATGTTGTTAGTATGAATTGTTTGAATATCCATGATGCTAATGATATGCAAAGCCATAAGCTTGGGGATGCTATGTTTGATGAAGATGAATGTTTTTAGTCCCCCAAGATTTGATGTGCAAATTTGTTATAATGATTGCATGCCTCCTATTTATGATGATTATAATGATGAAAGTGGATTTGGAGAGGTCATGAGTTTATTTAGTGATGAATCCGCCATTTTGGATGAGGCTTCAATTGACTATGATAACAAAGTTGCTATCTATGGTGATTATGGTGATGACATGTATGCTATATTGAATAATGATAACCGTGAAACGTGTCATCATGATTTTAATTTTCAATCACATGATAGTTATTTTGTTGAGTTTTCTCCCACTACTATTCATGAGAATAAATTTGTAGGTGTGGAGAGTAATAAAAATTCTATGCTTGTGGATCATGAAAAGAATTCTTTATGTGATGGTTATATTGTTGAATTCATTCATGATGCTACTGAAAATTACTATGAGAGAGGAACTTATGCTTTCACATATTGCAATAATATCAAGTTTTCTCTCTATGTGTTGAAAGTTTTGAAGTTGCACTTGTTTTGCCTTCCTATGCTAGTTGATTATTGTGCCCATAAGTTGTTTGCTCACAAAATCCCTATGCATAGGAAGTGGGTTAGACTTAAATGTGCTAGTCATATGTTTCATCATTCTCTCTTTGTGTTTCAATTCTTATCTTTTATGTGAGCATCATTGAACTCATCATGCCTAGCTAAAAGGCATTAAAGAAAAGCGCTTGTTGGGAGACAACCCAACACTTTTACCTACTATTTTTGTGTGTTCATATGATTAGGCTACTGTAGTAATCATGTTTATAGCTTTTGTTTCAATAAAGTGCCAAGTAAAGCCTTTGGGATAGTGTGGATGATGGTTGACTTGATTCTGTGCAAAAACAGAAACTTCTGCGTCCAGTGCAGAAATTCCTATCTTTTACTGAAACGTGGAAAAATTCTGAATTTTTTTACAGTTGATGGGTATACAAATTTTCTACGTGTTCTTGATTTTTTAGAATTTTGGAGTTACAAAAGTATGACCTTAATTCGGATCTTTGCAGACTGTTCTATTTTTGACAAATTCTGTTTTCAATGCATAGTTTGCTTGTTTTATGGTTTCTATGGCTTATATTGGTTAATATAAATTGTGGAAATTGTATAGTACAGTAGGCATTGTGTGAGAACAATTATGAATCTTATCTTGACAGTACCAAAGTGAATGATTTGTCTTTCTCATACTAACCCATCTCACGAAGTTCCGCTAAGTTTTGTGTGATTGAAGTTTTCAAGTTTTGGATGAGATATTGATATGAGGAGAATAAGGAGTGACAAGACCCTAATCTTGGGGATGCCCAAGGCACCCCAAGGTAATATTTAAGGAATATCCAAGCAACTAAGAGCATCTCTAGCAGACCCCGCATCCCACCGACCTGCAAAACGTGTTTGCAGTTCACGGAAAACGCGTTTTAAGGGTCGGTTTTAGTTTGGCAGAACAGACCCCTTACACTTAGACTGTAAAATAGAATACTCTCGTATATTCTTCCTCATGTCTTCTTCTTCCTCTCACCCGTGTCCACGGCCATAGAGCTCGCTCCTACGAACCCGACGAACAGCGCACAAAGCGACCAAATACGATGCCGCCGGCGTCTAGCACGGCTCACACGGAGCGCCCCAGCGTCACCGTCACCGTTGCTGCTTGAATCACTCCAGATGGTGGCTAGCGTTGGCGTCGAATCGATCCAAAGCTAGCTAGCTAGCTAGCTTCCCTCGCCGTAGCTTTCATATACGGAGCCACTGGTGTCACAGGGCCGCCGCATCTCGTTCATGGAGTCTTCCAATGGGATCAGCCATGGCCGCAGGCACGCGCTCGATCCTTTTGCAGTGCGGAATTTTATTGAACAGGGAGAAATCGACGGCTGGAGACGGATGGTACAGACAGCGGCGGCGGAAGGATCCGGTTCGTGGCCTGTATACTGTCCTCAGACCTGTAGAACTAGTGGTTGCAGGCTCACGTTTTCAGTGGCCTGTAAAAAGTTTATAGTTCCGCGAACTTTTACGGGGTCTATTCTGGACACAAATTGGTCCGAAACCATAAATTCACCGGAATTTTTACAGGTTTGGCGTCTTTGCGGGGTCTGCTAGAGTTGCTCTAAGCTTGGGGATGCCCCGGAAGGCATCCCCTCTTTCGTCTCCAACATTATCGGTAACCTCACTTGGAGCTACATTTTCATTCTTCACAGGATATTAGTTTTACTTGGAGCGTCATTTTATTTTGTTATTATTTGCTTTCTGTTATTTATAATAATGTTTTGCATCTTTTACTTCAATAAAAATGTCAAGTATAGCCTTTACCATGCTTATTTTGCAAGTATATGAGTTGCTGTTTCAAAACAGAAAGTTTGAAGCTGTTGCAAATTTTTTCCAGAAAAGTTAGAATGTGATAAAATGTTGATTTTTTTGCATAATAAGCTATGATAAATTTTCTACAGTGTGGTAAATTTTCGGAATTTTTGGAGTGAGGAAAGTATGAGTAGAATTGCACTCTTTACAGATTGTCCTATTTAGACAGATTGCTATTATGTTTGCATTATTTACATATGTTTGCTTGATTAATGATTCTTTTTGAGGATAGGAGTATTAAATATGCAGAGCCATTTAGTATGCAATTTCAAATAATAATTTTAGTGATTTGCTACAGTAGAGAATTATAAGGTTTTGCATTGGTTTATACCAACTTATCTCACGAGTTCTTGTTGAGTTTTGTATGGATGAAGTTTCTGAGATTTGGGGAAACCGTGATATGAGAGGAATGAAGAAGACACAAGAGCTCAAGCTTGGGGATTCCCAAGGCATCCCAAGTTAATATTCCAAGAAGTCTCAAGCATCTAAGCTTGGGGATGCCCCGGTAGGCATCCCACCTTTCTTCTTCAATAATTATCGGTTAGTATCGGTTGAGCCTAAGTTTTTGCTTCTTCACATGAGTTGTGCTATTCTTGGAATGTCATTTTATTTTGTTTTGCTTGCGGTTTTAATAAAATACTTAGATCTGAAACTTTTAAATAAGAGAGAGTCCTCAATTAGTGACCCCTTTACTTAACTACTCGCTTGATCTTCACTTATATCTTTTTGGAGTAGTTTGTCTTTTACTCTTTTGCTTCACTTATATCCTATGAGTAAATTGTTGAACGAGAATATCATGAAGTTGAAATTATATGTCCATATCATGCCTAGTAGTGGCTTCACGTTGGGTTTAGAAAGTGAAATCTTTTGAAGCTTGACAATCACAATATTGGTCATACAAGCAATTCATGAATAATAGTATAAGGAAGAGAACTTTCACATGCAAATCTATTATCTTGGACATCTTCTATGATTGTGAATACCCATTAATTATTTTCAAACTTGAGCAAATTATTTGAAGTTGGACAAGGAAGACAACATAATGAGTTATGTTTGGGTATATTTGCATAGAAGTTATATTGTCATGGATCCTTCAACATGTGGTGTTTGCCTAGGATCTTTTGCTAGCCAAAAATTCATACTAAGTAGAGATACTACTTGTGCATCCAAAAACCCCTTAAACTCAGTCTATTGCCATGAGCGTTCACGATACCTACCTATGGATTGAATAAGACCCCTCAAGTAAGTTGTCATCGGTGCATAAAGCAATAAAAATTGCTCCTAAATATGTTTGATCTTTTATTGTAAGGGAAAATTGAGCGTTGTACAAACTTGTGATGGCAAAGGAATGAAAGCGACGGACTGCATAATAAAGGTTGCTATCATAAGGGGCAATATAACGCGACGTTCCTTTGCATTAAGAGTTTGGGCATCCAAATAAAAAGCGCATGACAACCTCTGCTTCCCTCTGCGAAGGGGCTATCCTTTACTTTTCAGTATTTACTTTTATGCAAAGAGTCAATAGTATAAATTCTCATTTCAACCTCAATTATTCTCTAGTTGGCAAGCATCATGTGGTGGGGAAAGATCTAGGCACATATGACCAGTCAAATATATTTGATCATGATTTATTATTGTTGACAATTATCTCTATGATAAATGAGTTGGGAGGCGAAATATTAAGCCCTATCTTTCTCTGTGTTTGATGGATGCCATTTATTCTAAGAATATGCTTTGAGTAGTAGCAATCATGGAAGACTATATGATGATTGAGTATGTGGAGCTCTTACTTAGACTCTATTGAATAAGTTGAATTGCAATTATTTGGTGACTAAGAATATAGGTTGTTAAGTTTCAAGAGAATTCATTGTTTGAACCTTAACATGTGCATTGGTTGCTACTTTATCATGATGAGTTTTTATGAGAAAGAGTTGATGTTATGATGCTAAGAAAAGTGATTGAAATTATCTTTGATCAAACTTATGCACTTTGCTATCATTCACACTTCATAAATTATTTCTTTCATCATTTACCTACTCGAGGACGAGTAGGAATTAAGCTTGGGGATGCTGATATGTCTTCAACATATCTATAATTTATGAAGTATTCATGCCATGTTTACAACAATTTTATATGGTTTTGGTATGATTTGCATGAAACTAACCCGGATTGACGCTGTTTTCAGCACACCTACCGTGATGTTGTTTTTGTGCAGAAATGAAAGTTCTCCAAATGAGCTGAAACTTTTTGACGGTTTTTTTGGTACAAAAGAGACCCCCGAAGCTTCATGGAAGGACCAGAAGGTGAAGGAATAGGGCACAGGACACCAGGGCGCGCCTGGGCCCTTGTCTGTGCCCCGGTGGGTTGTGCTCACCTCGAGGCCCATCTTAGCGTGAAACCAACGCCAAAAAGTCCTATAAATACAGAAACCCCTAGAAGTAACTCTAGATCAGAAGTTCCGCCGCTGCAAGCCTCTATAGCCACGAAAAACCAATCTAGACCCCGTTCTGACACTCCGCCGGAGGGGGAAATCATCACGGGTGGCCATATTCATTATCCCGGCGACCACCATGATGAGGAGGGACTAGTCCACCCTCGGGGCTGAGGGTTTGTACCAGTAGCTTTGTGTTTAATCTCTCTCTCTCTCTCTCTCTCTCTCTCTCTCTCTCTCTCTCTCTCTTTCTCTCTCTCTCTTTCGTGTTCTTGAGATGTCATGATCTTGATGTATCGCGGGCTTTGTTAATATAGTCGGATCATATGATGTTTTCCCCTCTCTATCTTGTTGTGAATTAAGTTTTCCCTTTGAGATTTCGTTTTATCGGATTGAATACTTTTATGGATTTGAGAACACTTGATGTATGTCTTGCTATGATTACCCGTGGTGACAATGGGGTATCATATTGATTCACTTGATATGTGTTTTGGCACTCAACTCGCGGATTCCCAAGGTGAATTGGGGTAATCTATGCATAGGGGCTGATGCATGTTCTCGTCTTTTGTTTCTTCGGTAGAAATCTTGGGGCACTCTTTGAGGTTCTTTGTGTTGGATTGAGTATTATGAATCTAAAATTGTTTGATGCATATCGTATAATCAACTCACGGATACTCGTGGTGACATTGGAGTGTCTAGGTGATATTAGGGTTGGTTGATGTGTATCATATGGTGTTACTTTAGTACAAACTCTTGGTTAGATCGATCGGAAAGAATAGCTTTGTGTTATTTTAGTACGAACTCTAGGATAGATTGATCGGAAAGAATAGCTTTGAGGTGGTTTCGTACCCTACAAAAAATTTCTTCTTATGTTCTCCGCTAGATAGGAACTTTGGAGTGATTCTTCATCGCACGTTGAGGGAAGTTTATATCATCCAATTATATTAGAATTGTTGAGAGATTGCACTAGCGAAAGTACGGACTCTCGGCCTCATTTTCAATCATTGCAATACCGTTTGTGCTCAGTTTTGTTACTTTCCACCTTGCTGTTTTGTATTGTCCCTATCACAAAAATCAATATCTACTATCATTACTACGCTTTTATTACCATCTCTTCGCCGAACTAGTGCACCTATACAAATTCCCATTGTATTTGGTGTGTTGGGGACACAAGAGACTTTTTATTATTTGGTTGCAGGGTTGTTTGAGAGAGACCATCTTCATCCTACACCTCCCACGGATTGATAACCTTAGGTCATCCACTTGAGGGAAATTTTTTACTTTCCTACAAAACTCTGCGCTTGGAGGCCCAACACAAGTCTAAAAGAACAAGTTGCATAGTAGACATCAGCGTATCATATCATGGGATTTGGATGCACAGGCAAAGTTTGCACCAACTCTCAAGGTCAGAAAGGGCAATGCACGGTATCGAAGAGGCTAGCAATGATGTAAGGGTGAGAGTGCGTATAATCCATGGACTCAACATTAGTCATAAAGAATTCACATACTTATTGCAAAATTTTATTAGCCCTCGAAACAAAGTACTAATACGCATGCTCCTAGGGGGGTAGATTGGTAGGACAAGACCATCTCTCGTCCCCGACTTCCACTCATAAGGAAGACAATAATAAATAAATCATGCTCCAACTTCATCACATAACGAGAGACCATACGTGCATGCTTCGGGAATCACAAATCTTAATAAAAGTATTTTTAGTAATCTACAATTACCAACTAGCATGAATCTAATATCACCATATTCATATCTCAAAACAAATGCAAGGAATCAAACTTCTCATATATTCAATGATCTTCATGATGTTTTTATTATATCCCTCTTGAATACCCATCGTATTAGGACCAAATTCATAGCCTAAGCAAATTGCCATACTATTTTGAAGACTCTCAAAATAATATAAGTGAAGCATGAGAGTTCATCAATTTCTTCAAAATAAAACCACCGCCGTGCCACTACTGCAGGATGCTGCTAAGGCGACACTATGATCAGAGACCCTTCGATGAAACTGTGTGCGATGCAATAATCGCAAACGGTTGTGTAAAAAACCCATCAAAAAGGTGCAAAACGTTTGCGATGACGGATGCATCAAACACGGTTCAGATTTTAGTTGCGTGTACGATGCAGGGCATATGGTTCAGTTCAATTAACTGTTTGCGATGAGGAGGAACAAAAGAAACGGGCAGCCAGATGAAGGTGTGTGCGATATACAGCAAACGGTTCACTCAGATGAACTGTTTGTGATTAGGCAACACAAAAGAAACGGTCAGCCAGATCAAGGTGTGTGCAATATACGCATGCGGCAAAAGCTCTTTCAGATAAAAAATGAGAATTATTTTCGTGAGCGCAAAGTTGCTGTCTTTTTCAGCAAGATCAAACAACTATCACCCAAGAAGATCCTATCGGTTCTACTTGGCACAAACACTAACTAAAACACAAAAAACACAATCATAACAGTAGCATAATTTTGTAACACACAAGAACAGAAAGCAAAAAAGCAAAAATAAAATTTATTCATTGGGTTGCCTCCCAACAAGCGCTATAGTTTTACGCCCCTAGCTAGGCATAATATTTCAATGATGCTCACACAATAGATAATAATCAACACACAAAGAGAGTGTCATGAAACATGTGACAAACAGATTTAAGTCTAACATACTTCCTATGCATAGGAATTTTATAGGAAAAAAAACAAGAAACATGTTGCATATGCAAAGGAGAGGAATAAAACTTTGACAATCTCAACACAATGAGAGGAAATTTAATAACATGAAAACTTTTATAACCATATTTTCCTCTTTCATAATAATTATATGTAGGATCATAATCAAATTCAATAATATAACTATCATATAAAATTTTCTCTTTATGATCCACATGCATGCAAAGTTGACACTCTTCCAAAATAGTGGGATTATCATCAAATAAAGTCATGAACTCTGCAAACCTACTTTCAAAAAAAATTCATAAGATTGAACACTCTCCAAATATGTGGGATTACTTTTAGCTAAAGTTGACACTCTTCCAGACCCACTTTCAATATTATCGCAAACATATTCATCATGAGGCTTAAATAAATTTTCAAGATCATAAGAAACATTATCACCCCAATCATGATCATTGCAACAAGTAGCGGACATGACAAAACAAGCATCCCCAAGCTTGGGGTTTTGCATATTATTAGCACAATTGACATTAATAGAATTTATAGTAAAATTAATGCAATCATGCTTTTCATTCAAGGAGCTATCATGAATCACTTGATAAATTTCTTCATCACAATTTTCAGATTCACGATTCTCTAGCAAAACTTCATAAAGATAATCTAGTGCACTCAACTCACTAGCAATTGGTTCATCATGATTGGATATTTTAAAAAGATTAGCAAGTGGATGGGGATCCATATGAATAGATTTTTAGCAAGCAAAGATGCAAGCAAATAGAAGACACATGGCAACAAAAGCAAACATGAGATCTGACGAGAAAACGACGAACAAAAAAGAGGGCGAATAAAACGGGAAATTTTGTGAAGTGCGGGGAGAGGGAAACGAGAGGCAAATGGAAAATAATGTAAATTGCAAGGAGATGAGATTTGTGATTAGGAACCTGGTATATGTTGAAGATCCTCCCCTACAACGGCACCAAAAATTCCTTTTGATGTCGCTTGAAGCTACGTCGGTATTTCCCCAAAGAGGAAGGGATGATGCAGCACAACGGCATAGGTATTTCCCTCAGATATGAAACCAAGGTTATCGAACCAGTAGGAGAACCAAGCAACACAACGTAAACATCCCTGCACACAAATAACAACCACTCGCAACCCACGTGTTAAAGGGGTTGTCAATCCCTTTTGGGTAACGGCGCCAGAAGCGGTGCATGGACGGGAGAAAGTTGTAATAGATTAAATAAATAGATCGCAAATAAATAAAAGTGCAACAAGGTATTTTTATATTTTTAGTTTAATAGATCTGAAAATAAAAGCAAGGAAAAAGTAGATCACAAAGGCAAATATATGAGAAAGAAGACCCAGGGGTCGTAGGTTTCACTAGTGGCTTCTCTCGAGAAACATATCAAATGGTGGGTAAACAAATTACTGTTGGGCAATTGATAGAACCTCAAATAATTATGACGATATCCAGGCAATGATCAATACATAGGCATCACGTCCAAGATTAGTAGACCGACTCCTGCCTGCATCTACTACTATTACTCCACACATCGACCGCTATCCAGCATGCATCCAGTGTATTAATTTCATGGAAAAACAGAGTAATGCAATAAGAACGATGACATGATGTAGACAAGATCCGTTTATCTATGGCGGTAGACATAGATCTCGTCTTTTTATCCTTAGTAGGAAAGATACATACGTGTCGGTTCCCTTTCTGTCACTGGGATCAAGCACCGTAAGATCGAACCCACTACCGGGCACCTCTTCCCATTGGAAGATAAATAGATCAAGTTGGCCAAACAAAACCCAAATATCGGAGAAGAAATACAAGGCTATAAGAGACCATGCATATAAGAGATCAAAGAAACTCAAATAACTTTCATGGATATAAAAATATATGACTGATCATAAACTCAAAGTTCATTAGATCCCAACAAACACACCGCAAAAAGAGTTACATCATATGGATCTCCAAGAGACCATTGTATTGAGAATTCAGCGAGAGAGAGAAAGCCATCTAGCTACTAACCACGGACCCAAAGGTCTACAAAGAACTACTCACGCATCATCGGAGAGGCACCAATGGAGGTGGTGAACCCCATCCGAGATGGTGTCTAGATTGGATCTGGTGGTTCTGGACTCTGCGGCGGCTAAATGAATATTTCGTCGATGCTTCTAGGGTTTCTGGAATATTGGGGTATTTATAGAGAAAAGAGGCGGTCCTGGGGGCACCCGAGGTGGGCACAACCCACCAGGGCACGCTTGGGCCTCCTGGCGCGCCTTGGTGGGTTGTCCGCTCCTTGGGACTCCCCCCAGGTGAAACCAGGGCCCAACTTCTTTCTTCTGGTGCATAAAAAATCACCGTAAAGTTTCGTGGCATTTGGACTCCGTTTGATAAGGATTTTCTGCGATGTAAAAAACATGGAAAGAACAGCAACTGGCACTTGGCAGTATGTCAATAGGTTAGTACCAAAAAATGATATAAAATAACTATAAAATGATTATAAAACATCCAAGATTGATAATAAAATAGCATGGAACAATAAAAAATTATAGATACGTTGGAGACGTATCACAACCTTCTGATCTATGCCGGGACGACTGATGGTGTACTAGAGGTCGATGCCGACCACCTTGTACTTGTCTCGAGCAAGAAACTGCTGAACGCTGTTGATGTAGTCGTCCACCACGGCCGGGTCGATGGTGTACACCACCGAGAGATCCGTCTCCCTCGCGTGGGTTGATACGTCTCCAACGTATCTATAATTTTCGATTGTTCCATGCTGTTATATTATCATTCTTAGACGTTTTATAATCATTTTATAGTCATTTTATACCTTTTTTGGTACTAACCTATTGACATAGTGGCAAGTGCCACTTGCTGTTTTTTGCATGTTTTTTACATTGCAGGAAATCAATATCAAACGGGGTCCAAACACCGCGAAACTTTTTGTGGATTTTTGATGGAAATCAATATCAAACGGGGTCCAAACACCGCGAAACTTTTTGTGGATTTTTGATGGACCAGAATACTCCCGATGGGCGAGAGCAGGACCTCGGGGGTGCCCCGAGGGGGGCACAACCCACCAGGGCACGCCTGGGGTCCCAGGCGCGCCCAGGTGGGTTGTGCCCACCTTGGTGGCCTCCCGCACCCCCTCTTCGCCCTATAAATTCCCAAATATTCCAAAACCCTTCGGGGTTAACCTAGATCAGAAGTTCCGCCGCCGCAAGGCTCTGTAGCCACCGAAAACCAATCTAGACCCTTTCCGGCACCCTGCTAGAGGGGGAAATCATCACCGGTGGCCATCTTCATCATCCCGGCGGCCACCACGATGAGGAGGGAGTAGTCCACCCTCGGGGCTGAGGGTTTGTACCAGTAGCTATGTATTGAATCTCTCTCTCTCTCTCTCTCTCTCGTGTTATTGAGATGTCACGATCTTGATGTATCACGGGCTTTGTTAATATAGTCGGATCATATGGTGTTTTCCCCTTTCTATCTTGTTGTGATGAATTGAGTTTTTTCCTTTGAGATTTCGTTCTTATCGGATTGAATACTTTTATGGATTTGAGAACAATTGATATATGTCTTGCAATTGAATACTCGTGGTGACAATGGAGTATCGTATTGATTCACTTGATATATGTTTTGGCACTCAACTTGCGGATTCCCAAGGTGACATTGGGGTAATCTATGCATAGGGGTTGATGCACGTTCTCGTCTTTGTTTCCCCCGTAGAAATCTTGGGGCACTCTTTAAAGTTCTTTGTGTTGGATTGAGTATTATGAATATGAATTTGTTGTGGTGTTATTTTAGTACAAACTCTAGGATAAAATCGAACAGGAAGAATAGCTTTGTGTTATTTTAGTACGGACTCTCGGAAAGAATAGCTTTAAGGTGGTTGCGTACCATACAAACAATTTATTCTTATGTTCTCCGCTAGATAGGAACTTTGGAGTGATTCTCCATCGCACTTTGAGGGGTGGTTATATGATCCAGTTATATTAGCATTGTTGAGAGATTGCACTAGTGAAAGTACAGACCCTATGCCTCATTTTCAAGCATTGCAATACCGTTTTTGTGCCTGTTTACTATTTTTCTACCCTGCAGTTTTTATTTATTCAGATTATAAAAATATATTTCTACCATCCATATTACACTTTTATCACCATCTTTTTGCCGAGCTAGTGCACCTATACAATCTGCCATTGTATTGGGTGTGTTGGGGACATAAGAGATTTCTTGTATTTGGTCGCAGGGTCGTTTGAGAGAGACCATCTTCATCCTACAACTCCCACGGATTGATAAACCTTTGGTCATCCACTTGAGGGAAAATTGCTACTGTCCTACAAAACTCTGAGCTTGGAGGCGCAACATGTGTCTACAAGAATAAAGTTGCGTAGTAGACATCAAGCTCTTTTCTGGCGCCATTGCCGGGGAGGTGAGTGCTTGAAGGTATATCTTTAGATCTTGCAATTGAATCTTTTAGTTTCTTGTTTTATCGCTAGTTTGGTTTATAAAAGAAAACTATAAAAAATGGAATTGAGGTTACATCATATTATTGGTCATCTTTATAATATTTTTCTTGAAAATGATGGTTCGGAAAATTGTGCTGAATTGTTAGAATAAGAAGTCAATAAAATGTTTGGCACAAAATATTTGAATGATGAGCATGATTGCAATGTTATTAGTATGAATTCTTTTATTATCCATGATGCTAATGATATGCAAAACCATAAGCTTGGGGATGCTATGTTTGAGGAAGATGATGTTTTTAGTCCCCCAAGTTTTGATGAGAAAATTTATTATGATGAAAGCATGCCTCCTATTTATGATGATTATATTGATGAAAGTGGATTTGGAGAGGTCATGACTTTATTTGATGATGAATCCACTATTTTGGAAGAGGTTGCATTTGATTATGACAACAAAGTTCCTATATATGATGATTATGGTGATGACATGTATGCTATAAAGAATAATGATAACCATGAAACTTGTCATCATGATTTTAATTTTCAATCCCATGATAGTTATTTTGTTTAGTTTTCTCCCACTACTATTGATGAGAATAAATTTGCTTATGTGGAGAGTAATAAAACTTCTATGCTTGTGGATCATGAAAATAATGCTTTATGTGATAGTTATTTTGTTGAATTCATTCATGATGCTACTGAAAATTATTATGAGGGAGGAACTTATGCTAGTAGGAATTGCAATAATATCAATTTTCCTCTCTATGTGTTGAAAATCTTGAAGTTATGCATGTTTTGCCTTCCTATGCTAGTTGATTCTTGTTCCCATAAGTTGTTTTCTCACAAAATACCTATGCATAGGAAGTGAGTTAGGATTAAATGTGATTGTCATGTGATTCATGATGCTCTCTTTATGTTTCAATTCTTATCTTTTATGCGAGCATCATTGAAATCATCCTGCCTAGCTAAAAGGCATTAAAGAAAAGCGCTTGTTGGGAGACAACCCAACCCTTTTACCTACTGTTTTTGTGTGTTCACATGATTATGCTACTGTATTGATCATGTTTTATTGCTTTTGTTTCAATAAAATGCCAAGTAAAGCCTTTGGGATCATGTTGGGTGATAGTTGATTTGATCTTGCTGAAAAACAGAAACTTTTATGCTGATGAAAATAATTCTCACTTTTAACAGAAGAGTGCTTTTGAGTTAATTCTTTTTTCAGAAGTTTAATATACAAAATTATCTACGTTTTCCTATTTGTTCAGAATTTTTGGAGTAACAGAAGTATGGTTTGAGTACAGATTACTACAGATTGTTCTTTTTTTGACAGATTCTGTTTTCAATGCATAGTTTGCTTGTTTTCTATTTTCTATGGCTTATATTGCTCAATATAAATTGTGAAAATTATATACTACAGTAGTCATTGTGTGGAAACAATTATGAATCTTGTCTTTGACAGTACCAAAGTGAAATGGTTTGCTCTTTATCATACTAACCTATCTCACGAAGTTCCGTTAAGTTTTGTGTGATTGAAGTTTTCAAGTTTTGGGTGAGATATCGATATGAGGAGAATAAGGAGTGACGAGACACTAAGCTTGGGGATGCCCAAGGAATCCCAAGGTGATATTCAAGGAAGATCCAAGCAACTAAGCATGGGGATGCCCCGGAAGGCATCCCCTCTTTCATCTCCAACATTATTGGTAACCTCACTTGGAGCTATGTTTTCGTTCGTCACATGATATGAGTTTTACTTGGAACGTCAATTTATCTTGTTAGGATTTGCTTGCTGTTATTTAGAATAATGTTTTGTATCTTTTATTTGAATAAAAGTGGCATTGATAGCCTTTACTATGCTTATTTTACAAGTCTACATGTTGCTGTTTGAAAACATAAAGTTTACCGCTGTTGCAAAAATTCCCTAGAAAAGTAAGAGTGTGATAAAATGTTGAAACATTTTTCAAAATAAGCTCTGATAAGTTTTCTACAGGGTGGTAAATTTTCATAATTTTTGGAGTTAAAGAAGTACTGATACTCTTGCATTCTTTACAGACTGTACTGTTTTGGCAGATTGCTGTTATGTTTGCATTGTTTGCATATGTTTGCTTGCTTAATGATCCTATTTGAGGATAGAAGTATTAAATATGCAAAGGCATTTAGTATGCAATGTTGAATAATAATTTTGTGATTTGCTACAGTAGAGAATGATAAGGTTTTTGCATTGGTTTAAACTAACTTATCTCACGAGTTCTTGTTGAGTTTTGTGTGGATGAAGTTTTTGAGATTTAGGAAAACCGTGATATGAGAGGAATTAAGGAGACACAAAAGCTCAAGCTTGGGGATGACCAAGGCACCCCAAGATAATATTTCAAGAAGTATCAAGCATCTAAGCTTGGGGATGCCCCGGTAGGCATCCCACCTTTCTTCTTCAACAATTATCGAATAGTCTCGGTTGAGCCTAAGTTTTTGCTTCTTCACATGATGTGTGCTATTCTTAGAATGTCATTTTATTTTGTTTTGCTTGCTGTTTTAATAAAGTACTTAGATCTGAAAGTTATTAAATAAAATAGGGTCCTCAAATAGTTGTTAGAGAGGCTAGGTAAACAGCATTCACATCCCGTCAACGAAGCTCTTTTCTATGGAATTGCTCTAGTGCTTCACTTATATCTTTTTGAGGATGGTATGCTTTAGTATTTTTGAAGAAATTCTCTCTTGCTTCACTTAAACTAATTTGAGAGAAAGAAATATTATGCTCATGATCTTCACTTATATTTGTTTGAGCTTATCAAAAGCAACACATGAAAATTAGTTCCAAAGTGATAGATATCCAAGAAGGATATAATAAAAACTTTCATGAAGATCATTGGACAAAATAAACTTGACTCCTTGTAATAGTTTTGAGATATGATGATGTGATATGTGAGTCATGTTGATGAGTAATTATGCTTTAGTAAGAATATTGGTGTTAAGGTTTGTGACTCCCTATGCAAGCACTGAAGGAAATATGCCCTAGAGGCAATAATAAAGTTGTTATTTATATTTCCTTATATCATGATAAATGTTTATTATTCATGCTATAATTGTATTAACCAGAAACTTAGTACATGTGTGAATACATAGACAAAACAGAGTGTCCCTAGTATGCCTCTACTTGACTAGCTCGTTAATCAAAGAAGGTTAAGTTTCCTAACCATAGACATGTGTTGTCATTTGATGAACGGGATCACATCATTAGAGAATGATGTGATGGACAAGACCCATCTGTTAGCTTAGCACTATGATCGTTTAGTTTATTGCTATTGCTTTCTTCATGACTTATAGATGTTCCTATGACTATGAGATTATGCAACTCTCGAATACCGGAGGAACACTTAGTGTGCTATCAAACGTCACAACGTAACTGGGTGATTAGAAAGATGCTCTACAGGTGTCTCCGATGGTGTTTGTTGAGTTGGCATAGATCGAGATTAGGATATGTCACTCCGATTGTCGGAGAGGTATCTCTGGGCCTTCTCGGTAATGCACATCACTATAAGCCTTGCAAGCAATGTGACTAATGAGTTAGTTACGAGCTGATACATTACGGAACGAGTAAAGAGACTTGCCGATAACGAGATTAAACTAGGTATGGTGATACCGACGATCGAATCTCAGGCAAGTAACATACCGATGACAAAGGGAACAATGTATGTTGTTATGCGGTTTGACCGATAAAGATCTTCGTGGAATATGTAGGAGCCAATATGAGCATCCAAGTTCCGCTACTAGTTATTGACCGGAGATTTGTCTCGGTCATGTCTACATAGTTCTCGAACCCGTAGGGTCCGCACGCTTAACGTTTGATGACGATTTGTATTATGAGTTATGTGATTTGATGTACCAAAGGTTGTTCGGAGTCCTAGATGAGATCACGGGCATGACGAGGAGTCTCGAAATGGTTGAGACATAAAGATTGATATATTGGACCATGTTATTCGGACACCGGAAGTGTTACGGATAGTTTCGGATAAAACCGGAGTGCCCGAGGGGTTACCGGAACCCCCCGGGGAAGTAATGGGCCTTAGTGGGCCTTAGGGGAGAGAGAGGGCAGCAGCCAGGAGGTGGCGTGCCCCCCCAAGGGGAGTCCGAATAGGACTAGGGGAGGGGGGCACGGCCCCTCTTTCCCTCTCCCTCTCCCTCTCCCTCTCCTTCCTTCTTCTCCTACTTGGACTAGGAAAGGGGGGGGGGGGTGAATCCTACTTGGAGTAGGATTCCCCCCTTGGGCGCGCCCCTTAGGTCCGGCTGGCCTCCTCCTCCCCTCCTTTATATACTGGGGAAGGGGGCACCCCATAGACACACAAGTTGATCTTTTAGCCGTGTGCGGTGTCCCCCCTCCACAGTTTTCCACCTCGGTCATATTGTCGTAGTGCTTAGGCGAAGCCCTGCGTCGGTAACTTCATCATCACCATCACCACGCCATTGTGCTGACGAAACTCTCCCTCGGCCTCAACTGGATCAAGATTTCGAGAGACGTCACTGAGCTGAACGTGTGCAGATCATGGAGGTGCCGTGCGTTCGGTACTTGGATCGGTTGGATCGCGAAGACGTTCGACTACATCAACTGCGGTCTATGAGGGTACGTGGACACACTCTCCCCGCTCGTTGCTATGCTTCTCCTAGATAGATCTTGCGTGATCGTAGGCAATTTTGTTAAAATACTACGTTCCCCAACAGTGGCATCCGAGCCAGGTCTATGCCTAGATGTTATAGGCACGAGTAGAACACAAAGAGTTGTGGGCGATAATAGTCATACTGCTTACCAGCAACGTCTTACTTTGATTCGGCGGTATTGTTGGATGAAGCGGCCCGGACCAACATTACATGACCATGTTCATGAGACCGGTTCTACCGACGTGCTTTGCACACAGGTGGCTGGCGGGTGTCTGTTTCTCCAACTTTAGTTGAATCAAGTTTGACTACGCCCGGTCCTTGTTGAAGGTTAAAACAACACACTTGACGAAAAATCGTTGTGGTTTTGATGCGTAGGTAAGAACGGTTCTTACTAGCAGCCCGTAGCAGCCACGTAAAACTTGCAACAACAAAGTAGAGGACGTCTAACTTGTTTTTGCAGGGCTTGTTGTGATGTGATATGGTTAAGACGTGATGAGATATAATTTTTTGTGTGAGACGATCATGTTTTGAAGTTATCGGCAACTGGCAGGAGCCTTATGATTGTCTCTTTATTGCATAAGATGCAAGCGCCATATAACTGCTTTACTTTATCGCTATGTGATAGCAATAGTTGGCGAGATGACCATGTGGCGACACATTGATAGAGATCAAGATGATGGAGATCATGGTGCCATGCCGGTGACGATGGAGATCATGACGGTGCTTTGGAGATGGAGATCAAAGGCACAAGATGATGATGGCCATATCATGTCACATATTTTGATTGCATGTGATGTTTATCTTTTATGCATCTTATTTTGCTTAGTACGGCAGTAGCATCATAAGATGATCCCTCACTAAATTTCAAGGTATAAGTGTTCTCCCTGAGTATGGACCGTTGCGACAGTTCTTCGTGCTGAGACACCACGTGATGATCGGGTGTGATAAGATCTATGTTCACATACAATGGGTGCAAGCCAGTTTTGCACATGCAGAATACTCAGGTTAAACTTGACGAGCCTAGCATATGCAGATACGGCCTCGGAACACTGAGACCGAAAGGTCGAACGTGAATCATATAGTAGATATGATCAACATAGTAATGTTCAGCATTGAAAGCTACTCCATCTCACGTGATGATCGTACATGGTTTAGTTGATATGGATCACGTGATCATTTAGATGACTAGAGGGATGTCTATCTAAGTGGGAGTTCTTAAGTAATATGATTAACTGAACTTTAATTTATCATGAACTTAGTCCTGATAGTATTTGCATATCTATGTTGTAGATCAATAGCTTGCGATGTAGATCCCCGTTTATTTTTTGATATGTTCCTACAGAAAAATAAGCTGAAAGATGATAGTAGCAATGATGCGGACTGGAGCCGTGATATGAGGATTATCCTCGTTGCTGCACAGAAGAATTATTTCCTTGATGCACCGCTAGGTGACAGATCTATTGCAGGAGCAGATGCATACGTTATGAACGTTTGATAAAGCTCGGTATGATGACTACTTGATAGTTTAGTGCACCATGTTTTACGGCTTAGACCTGGGACTTCAAAATGTTTTAAATGACATGGAGCATATGAGATGTTCCAAGAGTTGAAATTGGTATTTCAGACTCACGCCCGTGTTAAGAGGTATGAGACCTCTGACAAAGTACTTTGCCTACAAGATGGAGGAGAATAGCTCAACCAGTGAGCATGTGCTCAGAATGTCTGACTACTACAATCGCTTGAATCAAGTGGGAGTTAATCTTCCAGATAAGATAGTGATTGACAGAGTTCTCTAGTCACTATCACCAAGTTACTGGAACTTTGTGATGAACTATAATATGCAAGGGATGATGTAAAATGATTCCCGAGCTCTTCGTGATGCTGAAATTGGCGAAGGTAGAAATCAAGAAAAGCATCAAGTGTTGATGGTTGACCAGACCACTAGTTTCAAGTAAAAGGGCAAGGGAAAGAAAGGGAACTTCAAGAAGAATGGCAAGCAAGTTGCCACTCCCAAGAAGAAGCCCAAAGCAAGACCCAAGCTTGAAACTGAGTGCTTCTACTGCAAAGGAAATGGTCACTGGAAGCGGAACTGCCCCATATACTTGGCGGATAAGAAAGGCTGGCAAAGTGAACAAAAGTATATATGATATACATGTTATTGATGTGTACTTTACTAGTGTTCATAGTAGCCCCTGGGTATTGATACTGGTTCAGTTGCTATGATTAGTAACTTGAAACAGGAGTTACAAAATGAAGAGAGACTAGTTGAGGGCGAAGTAACGATGTGTGTTGGAAGTGATTCCAAGGTTGATAAGATCACCATCGCACACTCCCTTTACCTTCGGGATTAGTGTTGAACCTAAAATAAATGTTATTTGGTGTTTGCGTTGAGCATAATATGATTGGATCATGTATATTGCAATACGGTTATTCATTTAAGTCATAGAATAATTGTTATTCTATTTACATGAATAAAACCTTTTGTGGTCATACACCCAAGGTGAATGGTTTATTGAATCTCGATTGTAGTGATACACATGTTCATAATATTGAAGCCAAAAGATGCAAGGTTAATAATGATAGTGCAACTTATTTGTGGCACTGCCGTTTAGGTCATATTGGTGTAAAGCGCATGAAGAAACTTCATGCTGGTGGGCTTTTGGAATCACTTGATTATGGATCACTTGATGCTTGCGAACCATGCCTCATGGGCAAGATGACTAAGACTCCATTCTCCAGAACAATCACTACAGAAAAAATACACTTCCGTGATGATACGTGTTTGTCACAGTAGGTCACGTTTTCTGTCATGCATGTACATCCATGACGATTTTATGACAGAATCAAGATAGTCATACCTGTGCTATCATAGAAGTGTTCCATGACATTACCAAAATTATCATCATGGAAGTGTCCACTTCCATGATGATAAATCGCACGTCATAGAAGTGCTTTCGTCAAGGGTGACCGACACGTGGCATCCACCGTAACGGCTCGCCGTTAAGCTATCGGGTCCGGTTTTGGATCCGATAACCCGTTAACAGCCCGGACCAATGGTGATTTTCCACGTGTAAAATTCTCATTGGCTGGAGGAAACACATGTCTGCTCCTCGGTCGGCAAGATGTCGCCCGTCCATTGGAGGAGACATGCCTATGATACGTCGACACGTGGCAGGGCCCAACAGAGGCCCATATAGGTTAAATGGGTTGGCCCAACTAAAGGCCCACAAGATTTTGCGGACCATAATGGGCCGGCCCAACTAAAGGCCCCCAAGATTTTGCAGACCATAATGGGCCGGCCCAGCTAAAGGCCCACAAGATTTTGCAGACCATAATGGGCCGGCCTAGCTAAAGGCCCACAAGATTTTGCCGACCATAATGGGCCGGCCCAGCTAAAGGCCCACAAGATTTTGAGGACACTAGTGGGCCGGCCCATTCACAGGCTGCCATGTTTTGGGCCAAATGCCGACCCATATTTGATCCGGTCCATTAACAGCCTGCCACGTTTCGGGCCTAATAAAGGCCCATATGAGATCCTGCCCATTAAAAGCCTACCACGTTTTGGGCCAAATTACGACCCGGATAAGATCTGACCCTTTAAGAGGCTTTGGGCCAAATTATAGCCCATATCAGATTCGGCCCGTCAACTGGACGCTATACTTTTGGGCCCACTTGCTAAAGGCCGATTTAGTAATTCGGCCTGATATTAGTTTCGGCCTGTTAAAGGCCCGTTTAACATTTCGGCCCTATATTTATTTCGGCCTGTTAAAAGCCCGTCATATAGTTGGGCCTAACTACGGCCCGGTTTGCATCCGGCCTGCTCACAGCCGATAATCTGATTGGGCCAAACAAGGACCGAGACAATTTTGGCCTGTTAATGGCCCATAATGTGATTGGCACAATCATGGGCCGGGGTCTATTTCGGCCTGCAGCCGGCCTGTGAGCTGTTCGGCACGTTTCAGGCCCAACCTACTTTTCAGACTCCTAAAAGCCCATTGAGTTTTCTTTAGAAAATATGGCCGACGGTTTACTCGGCCTATTAAAGGCCCGAATCTACTTGTGGGCCAGTTTACATTTAGGCCTGTTAATGGACCAAGATGACTGGGCCCATGATGCGGATCATACATAGTGATTTGCATGACGACCCGATTATGTACCGTAATTTTACGGTTTGGCCGGTTTACTGCGAAGACATGATATATATACGGTAAAATAACTGCAGCATCGTGAATAAGAAAAAACCTAGACTACACAATAAAGAAATTACGGCATATTACATCCACTGGGCATCAAAGTTCGCCACTATGATAATAAAGCACAAGCAGACAACAGATTACATACACTGGGCATCAAAGATCGCCACCAGTGCAAATAAACACGCCGACAAAATAATATACAAAACTGTCAGCACTTCAATAGAGTTTAAGAAAGGTTAGCCTGCTCGGGAGCTGCGGCGCAAGCAGCTGAGCAAGCTGATGAGACTGCGCTTGTTTGGCACTTATATCCTCCTCACTCTGAAAGATAAACAAGCAGACAGATGACAGGTTTTGCACATATAAGTACGATTGCTGACATTTCATCACATTTTTACTGACGAATAAAGTGACACAGTTTAAAATAGCATTAACACACTATGGTATTGTTCAGGTCAAGACATGGCAGGAAATGACATTGTGGAGGAGTTGGCAACTTCACGACACCACTAGATTATAGATCAATAACTCATAAGTATCAATGGTTAGTGTGCTGTCAATTTATCCCATTTCAGATTGGCAAATAAAGAGACGGTTTAAATAATAGTAGAAGGATATGACATTGTTCATAGTTAAGACATTGCAGAATATGACATTGTGCTGTAGTGGGTAGGTTCACGACACCACTGGATTACGTTTCAAGAACAGAAGCATACATGCAATGCAAAACAAGATCACTTGCTCTGTATAGTTTAATTTACATGGTATGAAGAAGGAACTTGGTTGTACAACTGAAAACTTAAATTGAGAAGGACAAACTTTTGTTTATGAACTACATAATAAACTTTAAACATGCAATTTGATGCAAATACCAAAAATAAACAGCTGTTGCAGTCATGCCTAACCAAATATACACAATAAAGTTTGAAGGCTTGAGAAGGACAAACTTACATTATTTGTGAAGACAGGCTCTATAAAGCCCTTGTCCATGCTGATGGGGGGCAATTCAAGAAGTTTACCACATAATCTTCTTCATAAGCATTGCCTTTATTCTACATTTTGTTAAGAGTAAATATAGATGTGATAATATAAGAAAAAATGGAGAATATTTAAGATAAGATGAAGTGTGATGCTACATAACCAAGTAGCTATAAATGTAAGTACAGCGATACAGGCAAAAGGTACAGCCAAGAGCAATGCAGAGCTAAACTTCTTCAGTACCATCAGTGTTATCCAACCTTATGGTAAGAGTAAATATTGATCTGATGTGTAGAAAATGGAGGGCAAAGGAAAATAAGCTGCAGAGTGATGGTACATGTACAACTAGCTGTCAATATAAGTACACTAATAAAGGACATCAGGTTCTTAAAAGAACAATGCAGAGCTAAAATTTTTCATTGGCATTGGATATATTCTACACTAATGTAACCATTCATCTAGATCAGATAATTTGGAGCGAACAATTGATAAGCAAGCTGTCACATAATGAACCAGGTATGTATGCAAGTACAGTGATACAGGACAACAGGTACTAACAAGAGCAAAGCAGCGAGCAGCATATTTGCCATATCCTGTCGTCCTTTTCAAACCGGAATTCTTCTTCAAGCAGATTTCCTGCAAAAAAGATCTGTAAGGCACATGTGGAAAAGTAGAAGTTCAAATTGTCATGTGATATCATAGACAGTACCCCATCCTGGGAACGAGACCAGTGCATAACAAGGTTTTTCCATTCAATGTCTTCTAAATTTAGCACAGGTTCTGCTTCATTGCATACAGTGTTCGTTGCCCACTAATGATGAATCAGAGCGCCCAAAGAAATGCAATTCCATGCTGTCTCTCTATATGTGGCCACATGCATTTGGAAAATCAAGTGGGAGCATTACCTGACCAATAAATGTGTGTCTGTTAACTAATATCAGTATCATATCACAATTCGTATTTGAAGAAGTAAGCTTTGGACTTATGATTGGTGTGTTGTTTAGCTTCAAGAGTGGACTGCTGCTAGTGCGACACAAAGCAGCTACGCACATCATAGTGTAGATATAACGGGAAAATCGTAAGCATCACAAGTAAAATCAGCAAAGTGGAACTTGCTGGAATATATGTGCTAGTATTGCTGGTACGGCTAGAAAGGCTTCGGATACCAGCTCTCTTCAACTGAAGGTGCAGTACTGTTAATATCTATGTAACTCTCAAAGGCGACACAACTCCCCGCGTTTCCTTGCTAATCTTATAGGATTCAAGTGGGCAGGCCACTACAATTCCTATTCCTATGTTTACAAAATCCTACGAATCAAAGAGGCCCGAAGAGTTCAAAGTGTCCATCACAACCAACCATATAGACCTCTACACTGCAAATGTCCCTGCTCATCTTCACTACAAGGAACATACTGTACTACTATCATACTCCCTCTGTTCCAAAATATAAGTCTTTGTAGAGATTTCCACTATGGATCACATACAGATGTATACAGATACATTTTAGAGTGTAGATTCACTCATTTTGCTCCATATGTAGTCCATGGTTGAATCTATACAAAGACTTGTATTTAGGAACAGAGAGAGTACTTATTAAAGAAGAACGGAAGAGGAACATGCTAAAGAAGAGCAAGCAGATTTTGGATAATAAAATGTTTGTTGCGCAGTGCCCACACATGATGAACCAGAGTGCATTAAGAATGCAACTCCCTGCTGTCTCTCTATATGTGGTGCACGTGCTTTTCGAAAGTAAAGTAGGAACATTAGCTGACCAATTAAACATTATATGTTTTAGTAATATCAGCATCATATCAGATTCGTATTTGAGCAACAAGTTTGGAATTATGAGTGGCACGTTGTTTAGCTTGATGGATTCAGGAGCAGTGCTAAGCAGGTACGATGATGGTACTAAATATAAAGGCATGTCTGCATGCAAGTCACGTGACTTTTGTCATTTGGGTCAGTCGACCATTTCAGGCGGTTGGATGAAGATCCTACGTCTCCTAACCCTTCTTCTTTCTCGTCTCTGATTCTTCCCATACAGAACACCGCACGGGCCGCGGGCCGAACCACCGGCCCCCACCGCCTGTGTTCCTCCCCCACCACCACCCCACAGCCCCGCCCCCACCCGCGTCGAGTTTTCTTCGTTCGGCGAGGCCCCACCACCGCCCCCCACAACCACCGTCCCCACCCGAGCCCCTTCCTTCGCACTGGCGAACTCCGGCGAGCTCTCAAAAATCGACTGACCCAATTTTGAAATTTAGTCTACTGTCATTTAACTAGTGTGGAATATAAAAGGGGAAAACCATAAGCATTGCGAGTATAGTGTTGAGCGTGCCATGGCGGATCTGAAGGTGCAAACCGGACAAAGGCAACTTCGCAATCAATGTTTGCTTTCAACTAACAAGTAAGCGATGGACAAGAAATCAGAGTAAAGCAGTGGCGATCTATTTTCTTGCTGTGATAAATAAGTTGAGAAGATACGAAAGAGTATCGCCTCTGGTGCGGCGCCATGTATGCATCTGCTGAGAATTTGACGGTGCTACGGTAGCGATGGCTGTCGGTGGCGTGGAAGCAGATCTAGGAGGGTAGACGATGGCGGCGGGGCGCGGTGGACGAGATGGTCGTGGGAGCGGTGCCAGAAAGGTGGACGACGGCGGGGATGAAGCGAGAGGACGAGATGCAAGGATCCCGGTCCGAAGCCGTGGATGAGAGAGGTCGATCTCTTGTAATGGCCGACGGCGTCGGGGTATCAGCTCCGGCATGGTGAAGGAGGACGGCGGTGGATGGGGTGGCGGACGGAGGAGGCTGGGGTGGAGAGGGTGTTTTGGCGCCCACGGAGTACGAATGGGGAAATGGAGGGAGAGAGGAAGGGGGAACCATGTCTTCAGGGCGCACTTGTCTCAAATGCGAGGAAATTTACAAACTTAGCCCCATTTAAAATTTCCTACATCACAGCAATATTAGTCGATTGGGGATAGGACGGTAATCTCGCATACACCGAATATTTGCCGACGAGAGTTTGTTTTTGGCGCCCACCGTGTATGAATCGGGGAGGGAGTCGATTTCGGCCAAGGAGACACTGTGTTTTGGCGCCCACCGTGTATGAATCCGGGTGAGAGGCGGTTATGTCACGTTTGAGTGAAATTACAAACCTACCCCTATCGAAACCTATAGAAATCGAGCCGATAGGCTTTGCGTGGCAGGGATATGCAGTAATTTCCATCTCGCAGATTTTGGTTTCGGGCGGTTACTGCGACTTTCCCCGCTTCGTTCAAATTTTTCCAGAGCAAGAGTGCACGTTTACCGTGCCAACTCAATTCGAATCCAGTTTGTATTCTATTTTTGTTCGGGCAGGATCCATTTTCGATTGGAATAAAATTCTATATACATCATTATATATATATATATATATATATATATATATATATATACTTTCAAAAGCACAACAAAGAATTCTTCTCCTTTATATGTATAATATGATTTACAAATACAACGATCTCAAAATCATAAGGTTGAATTCAAAAAATTGAAACCAAATTATGTTCTACTAAAATGTATGGATCAGTAATATCTACATATTAAATAACATAGATGCGCATGAATTCATATGAGTATGCATGTTTGGTAGATCAATTTTTGTTCGAGTATGAATTACATGTATCATCATCTCGAATTCAAATATTTGAATCCCTTTTATGTTGACTCCTTTCACGCCCATCTCTCTCGCATGCATGCTCCTTCATGTAGCTTTCACTCTCTTTTCTCCAGTCACCCGCACGCTCACTTCATGTTTCTCCTATCTTCACAAACACGGTCTCTCGACGTCTCCCTTGAGAAGTGTCACACTCTCCCTATCGTTATACATTACACGGTTTTCATTACCTCTCACGTCTCTACCGTTCTCTGGTATCACTAGGTACCTAAGCTTTCTTTTTCACCGCCACACACACAGTCTCACTCGTCTTTCATTGTCTTTCTCTCTATGGGGTTCTCTCACACACCCTATATGTCTCTAGATATGACTCATACCGCTAAAATTACTCTCTGCTGCAGACACAACATTTGTTGCGGTCTCCTTTCCGTCTCCATCCCAGTTATAAAATTGACATTATTCATTTGTTTACTGATCAGACAAACCCCCCCCCCCTCTCTCTCACACACACACACAACTCCTGCTTCCACTCCCCTTCCCGACTACCGTCTCTCTCTCTCACACACACACAAAACTCTCGCTTTCGCACCCCCGACTCGTATTTCTCTCACAAACATTTATAGACTAGCCTCTAGATAGGTTTATACACCCGCACACTCATGCTTCCACTATCGCATACATGTCTCTCTCGCGCTCCTTGTATCTATGTAGATTTTTCTTCCCTTCTTGAGACACGCCCTCTCGATCGTGCACACACACACTATCGCCTCATTTTAAGCTGATACCTCTCGCACACACACTCTTTGTGTCTTTTTCATACATGCACTCCGTCCTCCTCCTCTCTCTCTCACACACACATGGGATTTTTGCAACAACTAGCAAGATGCCCATGCGTTGCACGGAACATCAAGATGCATTTGTATGAGTAGTTTATCTTGTGGGAGAAAAGGTTGAACGAGGGAAGGCCTTATTTGCAAATGTGGAGAGGGGTGTGGGTATCTTTTTGCAAAATTGCCATAGTTTCCTTCCTATCTGCTAGATATAAATCGGACGGCCTATATTGCAGGATGGCAGACACACCATCATCACCAACTCTGTTTTTATCTCTACTAGCAAGATGCCCGTGCATTGCACGGAACATCAGGATGCATTTTTTTACAAAACACTTGTTGTGACTGACCCATGCAGGAGTTATCTCATGTGTAAAAACTAATGATATCTCGAGAATTTCATCGAAAAAATGGTATCTCGAGATTTTCATCAAAAAATGATATCTTAAGAAAGATGAGAGATAAGGTGAGGAGGAGTGGGGCGTGGTGGTGATTGGTGGTCGGACTGAACGGAGGCATGGGGATCGACGACGCTGGCAGCGTCCACCATGCCAGATTGTTCCAGAGGCCTCCTTTTGTAATTGCTCAATAATGAGGTTGTGGGAGATAAGGATGAACGCACTACTAGAAAAAGGGCTATAGATGGGATTGACACTAATGGCGCACCAGACAAGCGGTGCGCCATTAGTATATACTAATGGCGCACCACCTTCTGATACGCCATTAGAGTTGAAACTACTAATGGCGCACCAGGCGCAGGGTGCGCCATTAGTATCAATTTTTTTTAACTAGTGCGCCTGTCCAAACATACTAATGGCGCATCCAGACACAGTGCGCCATTACTAGTTGTAACTAGTAATGGCGCACCTGGCCCAGGGTGCGCCATTAGTACCAATTTTTTTTTAACTAGTGCGCCTGTCCAAACATACTAATGGCGCATCCAGACACAGTGCGCCATTACTAGTTGTAACTAGTAATGGCGCACCTGTCCCAGGGTGCGCCATTAGTATCAATTTTTTTTAACTAGTGCGCCTGTCCAAACATACTAATGGCGCATCCAGACACAGTGCGCCATTACTAGTTGTAACTAGTAATGGCGCACCAGGCCCAGGGTGTGCCATTAGCATCAAAAAAAAAAATTAACTAGTGCGCCTGTCCAAACATACTAATGGCGCACCCTGGGACATTAGTAAGTGGGCAGCAACAAGATATTTTGGACAGCCTCTCCTACCCACACTCACTTTCTCCCCACTTCATTCTCTCCACCTCCTCCTTGTCTCGGGTGCCTCCTCTTTTTCACCTCATTTCCACCATAGATTCATTCAATTCATGGATGGCTATCGGTGGCAAGGTGATGAAGATGACTACGAAGTCGTCCATGGGGGCCGGGCAAGAAATGAGGAAGGGCAGCAAGACAACCACCGCGGCTCGGGCGGGCGAGAAGACGAAGAATCCCCAGGAGATGATCACGAAGGTGATGCTGTACACAGTCATCATGTAGAAGATGCAGGACATGATGATGAGGAAGATGCCGGAGCAGACGACGGGCATGATCATGAAGATGATGATGCCGGCGGAGCAGACGACGCTGGACCATCGATGGGCTGGGTGCAGGACCCTCATATTCAAGAGCTGCTTCTCAAGCAGACGGATAACGCAAGAGCTGCTGCCCGAGAGAAAGCCAAGATGGATCAACTTGAGTTAGACGCGGTTACTCCATTGTATGAAGGATGCAGGCCCGAGGATACCCGCCTGAAAGTAACGCTCATGGCTCTGGAGATGAAGGTAAAGCACAAAATGACCGAGGCATGCTTCGACGAGAACATGTCATTCTGGCACGAACGTCTTCCCAAGGGGAACAAGTGCCCGACCTGTTTCGAGGAGGCGAAGAAAATCGTGTGTCCTCTGGATTTACCGCACGTGAAATACCATGTGTGCATGAACAATTGTATCATTTATCGGGACGAGCACACGGAGTCTACCATATGTCCGGTGTGTGGCGTCACTTGATACAAGAAGAGGAAGAAAGCTCCTCGAAAAGTGGTGTGGTACTTTCCGATCACTCCTCGTCTGCAGCGGTATTTTGCGGACCCTAAGGTAGCAAAGCTCCTGCGTTGGCACGCGGATAGGGAGGAGAAGAAGCGAGAAGATGACGCAAATGATCCGGAGATAAATAAAAAAGACAAGATGCTGAGTCACCCTAAGGATGGGAGCCAGTGGCAAGCGTTGATCTTCGAACACCCATAATTTGGGAACGATCCAAGGAACATCGTGCTGGGCGCGAGCACCGATGGAGTCAATCCGTTTGGCAGCCAGAGAAGCACACATAGCACCTGGCCTGTGTTTGTGTGGATGTACAACCTTCCCCCCTGGTTGTGCATGAAGAGGAAGTACATTCACATGAGTATGCTAATTGAAGGGCCAAAACAACCAGGGAACGACATCAATCTGTATCTGGGGCTGCTGGAAGAGGAGCTAGACACGCTGTGGAAAACGCCAGCCAATACGTGGGACGCCGCAAAGAAAGAATATTTCCCTATGAGAGCCGCACTGCTCACGACGGTGCACGACTATCTCGGTTTCGGATATCTCGCGGGGCAGGTGGTCCATGGATTTTCTGGATGTGTCAGGTGCATGGATGACACAACGTATCGCCAGCTAGATAGAGATCCCGGGTCTTCGAAAACCGTGTTCATGGGCAAATATAGCTAGGGCAATTTTGTTGAGGTATAAAAAACAATAGCTACAATTTGTAAAAAGCATGAGCAACTGATCTGATTCATCTCATCCTCTCTCGATCTGCAGGATACAAGTGGAACAAGGCAGGGGCGTAGGTGTTGCTACTCAGGCACGGCGGCAGAGCCAAGCACACCCTCCTCTCCCAAGGTACCAACCCCTCTTCCTCTCCCCCTGTATATACTGCTGTCCAGTACATTTTTTTTGCTCAATTTGCTGCTGTCCAGTACATCTTGTTAAAATTGCTGCTAACCAGTACATCTTTGCAATATATGGTGATGTGTACCATTCTTGATAGGATGTATCAATTGTAGTAGATGGTCAAGAAGATGTATCAATTCTTGACATGCCAATGTATTTTCCATGTTGTGATGGAGGCCTTTTTTGCCTTGTCCACCCGAGAGGCCCTTGAGTTTGCCGGAATGTCGATTAACTTCCGTTCCGGCAAATTCGGGTACTCCATATGTCCTATTTTCAGCAAAGGTCATGCTGAAATTTTCCGTGAATTTTAGCATGACTTTGCTAAAAATAGGACATATGGGGCACTTCCGACTAATGCATGGGCCGGGGTATCTTAGTACTTAATTAAGTAGGATCAACTGCCTCTTGTGTTATTCATATAGAAGTGTGATATCTACTCATAGTTATTACTAATGTCAGTTGCTCGTCATCGATAAACCGTAATCTGGTAGGATGACCTACTAAAAAAGCCCATACCACATATTCTATTTGGATGGGCGTGTTTTCACCACACTGTGGATTATCTTATTTGACCCAACAGAGATGATGTAGTTTTGACTTATGAACATAGGAAATGTCGTCATCGGACGACGAAGTCTCTCGGGGGAGTGCGACTGGTGCCACGACGGTCGAGGTCTGTGCGACAGGCCTTACCTGGACGATGATCGGCGCTTCATCATTAAGCTCGAGGAGACCTTCGAAGTTGAAACGGTACGCAACGACAACAAGTGTTTTTTTCATAATTAAGCATGACTTCAACTATTCCAACGTGTAATTTCATCTTTTACAATTCGAGTATAGTTTATCCCATGCCATGCAAGACGCTATGTCTTGGAGAGGATGGATTTTGAAGATCATGAAAATTTTGAAACGAAGAAAATTCACCTAAGGACACATCATGATGTGGATTTTGAAGTAAATCTGTATAATGCTGAGAGCATAACCCATTTTGGTTGCAAAAATTGGGAAGCATTTTGCAAGATGTATGGTTTTGATGAGGGTATGCTTGTCACCATGGATCTTGGTGATCCTGGCATCGACCAAGACAATATGGACATTTGGGTCCTTGTTGATACGCCTCCAGTTCTACCGCTATGTGAGTTTCTCAAACATAGTTAATTATTAACTAATCTATATTGTTTATTTCAAAATAGTTGACAACTTATTTCCATTGACAGCTTATTTTGATTGTTCAAAAAATGTGCGGAAAATGGTAGACAAAACCCACTACACCGATGGCTCCGAGTTAACTTATCAGGAGAAAAATCATCTGGTCGGATTTTGTACTGATCTTGAGAATTACAATATCTACAATCAAACTCCTCAACATTATGGTCAATACGTGCCACTAGTGCACGTGTTGAACTACGGTAACTACCATGGAGATACCCTGGTAAGATTTCTTACTATTACGACATCCGTGCATCTTTTGCATACTTCTAAAACTAGTACATCATTGCTAACTATGAAGTTATTACTATGTTTTTCAACAGAGAATCCCAGAGGATTGTGTGCCTCATTTGATGTATCAGAATGGCAGCCTTCAAGTTTTGAACTTATATCCAGGTCATCCTACAAATCTCAACTGTCCATACCGGATTTCTAGAAGAAGTGGAGACATGCTAATCAGAGAATGGAAAAAATGTATGGACAGTCGTAAGGAGGTTCTTGGAAGCAAAAGGAAGCGCCGCGCAAGAATTGGAGACAGGATGATCTCCATTCTCCATAATGGAGAGTCATGGTCTATATTGTTTTATGCTATTTTACCTTAAATAGGGTATTTAGGTCCTGCCTAATACTGATAATCATGTGCTAAGAACAATTAAGTAGGGTTGGTTCGATGACTATCAGGATGATGATCGTATGACTTGTTATTAATAACGAGTAGAAGTTGTATGATGATGATTAGTAGGACTTGTTAGGATTAGTATTAATTTCGACAAACTCGCTACTCGCGGTCTCGAGACTTGTAATGTTCTATCTTTGTTCGGTCTTTTGATTTCGGAGACTAATATGATGAATTGTATTCGGAGCCTAAAATGATGAATTGTATTCAGAGACTAATCTTCTATTGTATTCGATGAATCTGTTGTTGATGTGTGCTGTCTATATTTTGTCCAATTATACATTTTGTAACCTGTGCAAAAAACAGAAAATAAAAAAATAAAAAAACCTAATATTCATACTAATGGCGCATCACATCATAGTGCGCCATTAGTATGCCAGAGGATACTAATGGCGCATCACTAAACAGTGCGCCATTAGTATGCCGAAGTTACTAATGGCGCATCCCTTTGTTGTGCGCCATTAGTATGCCAAAGCACCTGGGTATAGATGGCCCCCTGGGAGGCATACTAATGGCGCACTGTTGTATATACTAATGGCGCATCTGGGGTGCGCCATTAGTATACCAGTGGTGCGCCATTAGTAAAATATACTAATGGCGTGCTACTAACGGCGCACCACTAATGCGCCATTAATGGCCAAATTAGGTGTGCCATTAGTAGGCCTTTTCCTAGTAGTGACGAGGGAATGTCTTATCTGCAAATGTGGAGAGAGGTGCGGTATATTTTTGCAAAATTGTCATAGCTTGCTTTCTACCCGTCAGATATAAATCGGACGGTGTATATTGCAAGGTGGCAGGCACACCATCATCACCAACTCAGTTTTTTTATAAGAGTAGATAGACTCTTATAAAAAGCATAGTCGGTGATGATGGTGTGCCTGCCATCCGGCAATATAGGCCGTCCGATCTATATCTAACGGATAGGAAGGAAACTATGGCAATTTACCCGCACTCCTCTCCACATTTGCAGATAAGGCCTTCCTTCGTTCATCCCTTTCTCCCACAAGATCTTGATGTTCCGTGCAACGCACGAGCATCTTGCTAGTAAGAGTAGAAATTAGACATATACCACTTCTCGAATCTTGAAACCAACAACATTCCTCCCTTATCTCATCAAAACCGCCAAAGGAATATATTTTGAGTGAAACATAACATATTTTTAGTGATATACCTATTTCAAAACTAGACTCTTTTTCTATCAAATCGGTGAATATGTATTAATCAACTTTGATCGTGTGGCAACACATCGTTCCACAATGTACTGCCTATAGATTTTTTAAGAAGTCAAACTTTGCAAACTTTGACCAAGTTTGTAGAGAAAAATATTTATATCTACAATAGCAAAAATATATAATGCGAAACTACATCATATGATGAATCTAGTGATATATGTTTCGCACTCTAGATGTAAATATTTTTCTCCACAAACTTGGTCAAAGTTTATGAGGTTTGACTTTTCAAAAAATCTATAGGCACTACATTATGGAACGGAGGGAGTAGTTATTACCACTGTATAATTTTTTGGACACCAGACAAACGGTGGAGTACATATACGAAGAGAAGGGGCGCACGCACGCAGTCGGTCTCTCGCTGTCTCGCACACATGAGAGTTACGTAAAGGAACCGTTAACAAATAAACCCAAAAATCTAGGTGCATGATTGTTGCATGCGCTGGTACCGGCTACGTGGTGGAGCGCACCTTTGTATGAATAGTCAGCTCGCGTGATAATTTGATCCATAGGAGTTAATGGTCGGGGCCACAGGTGAACGACCTGGAGGCGGTGGCTCGCCAGTTGCCACAGATCGAGTAGCCACGTTTAAAATATTATTTTTTAGCGGGGTAAGAGTTCCGATATTCAATGGCGCGTTATAAGTACTAAGTAGTTTTTAGAACGATTGGTATGGAGTGAAAATGGAATTCATAACTACTACCTCCTTGGCGTATGGTTGTATGGGTTTATGTTGCGAGATGTTGAACCTGGTAGTTCTAGGTCAAATACTATGGCTTAGATGTTGGTTTTCAGTAATGAAAATCAGAAGGGGGAAAACCTTCTTTGATAAAAAAAACTACTACCTCCATTCCAGTTTACTAGTCCCCATCATAGTTTGGGTCAAAGTTTATCCATGAATTTTACTTGTAAAATGTAAATGGAAAACGAATTTTTTTATACCCAAACAAAAAAGGACTGGAGGGAGTGATTGCTCTGACACGGACACGACCTCTCATAGCGCAGGCATTGAACCGGCACGCCGGCCAAGAGAGCCCCACTCGCTGCAGGCCCGGCTGAACACGCCTCCTCGCCGCATGCAACCGGCTTCAGACTGCCCCGCCTGCCTCCATTGAATCCGCGCGTGTGCCGGCAACACGTCCTTCCGCGAGCCGGCCGGCATTTTAGAACACAAAAAATGACCAAAATATAATTAATCACGCATGGCCTTGACTTGTTGTGCTCGCAGTGGTAGAAGGAACTAGAGGTTTTTCTTTATTTATAACTCTCCTCACATTTTTTGGCTTTGAAGTGAATCATGGTTGTGGACATTATCTATGAATGTGCAAATATCTGCGAAAATGAGTTTGATGTGGAAGTTGAACTTGGAATGTCGGGCTTGCACGTGAACTATACCATGTCCAATGCTTTATCTGTTATTTTTTGGAAAGTAATTGCTGTCATTACATGACCCGAAAAAAATTATTTTGTGCCACATCAGTAGATGCACGGACATCACAACAGGCATGCTGACTAGATAAACATTTGAACTAGCTATTATGAAGGAAATTTTGTATTGACAACAGTTTTAGATAGCAGGAGACGCCTAGCCTGCTCTGCCTCCGCTAGCTTATTTCTCGCTTCTTCCATCTCTTCTTTGGCTTGGGTGAAGAGAGCATCTGATTGCTCTTTTCGCTTCTTCAGGAACTCAGCTACATTCTCAAGGGCTGCTGCATGCTTTCTTTCAGCCTTTACTAGAGCCACGAGGACACGAATAGCTGACGACTCCACCTGGCTTGTGTGTAATCCAGCATCATCTGGGAATTTGCACCTTGTGTCTAATCCAGCATCATTAGGGAATTGACACCTTGTGTGTAATCCAGCCTCATTTTGGAAGCATGATCTCGAGGTTGACCATATTACTGCATCCTGACATGAAGTTACTTCTTTTTTAGATCAATACTCAGAGCAACCCAGATCCATTTAGTAGAAGCCAGATAAACAGGACTCGCAGAAGTGAATTCAAAAGAAAAAATATATAAAAACAGACTACAAGGTGAGAACACCCACTTCCTACATCAGGCTAAAAACGAAAGCATTAGGATGATTAAGACTCTTCTTATTACACATCAAAGAACACGAGGCTAAGAGAAACATAAACTACAACATATACACATCGAAGAACACGCGGCTAAACGAAAGTAATTGAAAGGTACCAAAGCACATTTTACAGGTTCGGTGCAGCTCCTCTTTAACTTGCCACGCTCCTTGAAGATGCCCCCAATATCCCGTGTTTGGTCTTCATTGCTCCTCTGCATGTTCGCATCGTGGTCTTAAAATCTCAACATGGCAAGAAAAATATACTACTAGTAATACTCACACATCTTGTGGGCAACATTAAAGCACTCGTCTGCCATGTTAGAGCATCTCCAACAGAAGCGCAACGCACGACGCTTTAAAAAAACGTTTACAGTGCTGAGATCGAGAAGTAGAGATAGAGAGTAGAGGATAGTTCTCAGCATAGATATAGCATACATAGATAAAAAATAGATAGTTCAACTACTCCTCGTTGTCCGATTCCTCCTGGATGATGTCCTCCTCCGACTTCTCAATGTAGGCGTGAAGATATCGATCGTCGTCGGATTCCCAGGGCGACGCTGCTCCTAGCCTCACGTTGAATTGAGCGTCCACTTTTTGCGTATGCTTGTCCTCGCAATAGGCGGCTCGCTCCGCCCTCCTCTTCTCCCTCTCCGCCCTCCTTTGCGCGTAGAACTCGCGCTCGTTGATGATGTTCTGTGGGAAGCGTTGGCGCCACAGCGCCATGGCTTCCTCGTCCATCTCGGCGATGCCGAGACGGTGCTCCCGCCTCCGGTTGTCGCGACGATCCTCGTCGGTGATAAGCCACGGCAGAGGCGCGAGCTCCTGCGCCTGCTCCCGCGTCGGCACGTTGGGGAAGTTCAATGTTCTATGAGGCCACCGGAGGCGCCACGCCGCTGCGTCGTACGCGCGGGCGGCCTCGTTGGCGGTGTTGAAATTGCCGAGGCCGAGGCGCATCCCGCGGGACCGGATCTCGGCGGAGAAGCCGCCAGAGGGGCGCGCGCGGATGCCGCAGTATCCCCAAGTTTCCTGGCGACGCGGCGGCATGGTGGCGCGGCGGCAGCGAGGCGATAAAGAGCGGGAAGAGAGCGGTGGCAAGGCACAGAGCGGTGGGAGGGCGTTGGATTTTATAAAGCGCGCCGGACGCCGCACGAAAAAATAGCGCGTGCCCGGCCGATTTTTCCTGTGCGTGCGCGATCCTTTCCCGACGTCCCTGCTATCTCTACTCTCTTCTCTACTTTTATATTTATTTTATATTTTATATTTATATCTACTTCTCTACTCTCTACTCTTTTTTTCTCTACTCTTATAAAAAAACAGAGTTGGTGATGATGGTGTGCCTGCCATCCTGCAATATAGGCCGTTTGATTTATATCCGACGGATAGGAAGGAAACTATGGCAATTTTGCAAAAATATACCCACACCCCTCTCCACATTTGTAAATAAGGCCTTCCCTCATTCATCCTTTTCTCACACAAGATAAACTACTCATACAAATGCATCTTGATGTTTCGTGCAACGCATGTACATCTTGCTAGTTTCTTTTTCTCTACCCTTCTAAAAATAGAGGTTGTGATGATGGTGTGCGTGCCATCCTGCAATATAGGCCGGCCGATTTATATCCGACGGATAGGAAGGAAACTATGGCAATTTTGCAGAAAGATACCCACACCCCTCTCCAGATTTGCAAATAAGGCCTTCCCTCGTTCATCCATTTCTCCCACAAGATAAACTACTCATACAAATGCATCTTGATGCGTGCAACACATGGGCATCTTGCTAGTTCTAAAAAACTTTTCATCATTTGCCACACTACTGGTTGCAAATGAAGAACCTACCCAAGCACAGCGCGATACAGGAGCGATGCACAATTACAAGCTGATATTCTGTTGGACAATTGAGGCTATAACCAATTACTTTTACGGGAACAATAGCAACCAGGAAATTTGAAGGGTAGGTATGAACAAAATTGGAACTGCACATGTACTGCTAAGTGATTCAATACACACATTACCAATCGAGGAGGAGAACGATGGTCAGGGCGGCCTCTGTGCATCATGGTCGGCAATGGGAGTCAGTTCATTTTCCACGACGGTGGTGCTTCTGTGCTTGGCGTCGGCTTTCGGGAAGCAGATCCGAGACCGTGGAAGACGGTGCCGGGGAAGAGGCTCCATGTACGATGACGATGGTGGACCGGCTCCAGTGCGGCGTAGGATGTCGTCGATAAGGGAGATGCGCTGCGGTGGACGAGTGCGCCGATGTAGAAGGGGAGGAGCACGAAGGCTGCGGTGCCGTGGAGAAGTCTATTTTGCGGTGGGTATAGAAAATGGGGAGTATTCTGGTGTACTACTCTGGGTGACGGGGTGGGGTTGGCTGGGTAGGTTGAACCTAAAGTTACGAAAACAGCCCCCTACAAGCGTCATCCATAGGCCTATTCCGAAGGCTATGATGGTAACTTCGCACTGCTCGAATCAGGGTCGCGGGAGATTTTCCCGCCGACCTCAAAATTTTGTGACACTGAACTCCCCGTGTGGCGTGATGGGTGATTGGGCTAAGCAACTAGCGGGTAGTACTAGTAACTACTGGTACTCCCTCCGTTTTTAGTAACTTCGCATATTAGGTTTGACCGAAGCCAAACTTCCTAAAGTTGACCAAGTTTATAGAAAAATATAAACATTTACCACCGAAGTCAAACTTCCTAAAGTTTGACCAAGTTTATAGAAAAATATAAACATTTACCATAACAAATATGTATTATGTGAAAGTACATTCAATAATGAATCTAATGGTATTTATCTGTTACTGTATTGTATATGTTAATATTTTTTGTTATAAACTTTCTGGGAGTTTACAAAACTTGACTTTGACCAATGCTAATACGCGGACTTAAATAAAAAACGGAGGGAGTACACATTTGTTTTCTTAGTTTGTACTGAATTAATTATTTGTTGTAAATGTGAAATAAATATATTAGGCTACTGACTTCGAATGTAATGGTCTATACAATTCAATAGTTGCAATCATTGTTGAATTCCAAGATGTATACGGGGTCTATAGTACTTCACAATATGCTCAAACTCACATAATCCCAGTCAAATGAGAATCTAAATGCATTTCATAGTTATTACTTTGTAGGATGCAAAAAAACCCAACCATAACTCTACATCATCCATTATAAAAAGCAACATTTTGAACACATCCCAATGTGGGAATGAAACGTGTAGAGAGAGCTTGCGAAGATGGAGCAGATAGGGCGGGAAAGATTGTATGTATGTGGACGAGAGAGTAGGAGACAAACCTAATGAGACAGAGAGAGATAGAGAGAGGAAGAAGTTAGGTCTGTGAGAAAGATGGAGACATGTAATATACGTGAGATGCGTGTGCATCGGGATTCTGTACACGTGGAAGGAGAAGAGACAACATGTTTGATGAGAGAGCTGGAAAAACATGGACAAGAGGGGAAGGATCTCGTGGGTTGAGGGATTGATCATTTTGTGCGGGGGAGAGAGGGATTGGTAATTTTGTGCGGGAGAGAGGGGCGAGGAGTCAGTCAGCTGTCGTCACATCATCTTGCTTCCAAATGGCCCCGCATTCTCTAGTGCAGTGTGGTCGCTGTCTTTGATCTCCTCGATGCCCTCTTTGAAGATTGAGGTGTTGTGCATGCTGGGGTGCAGAGAAGAACAAGCGAGAGTGCTCGCCATATAACCTTGGATGGGGATGAATTGTGTGCTCGGGGGAGGGGGTGTGTGTGTGCGGTGTGTGTGTGTGTGTGATATTGAGAGAAATCAAACCTATGGAGAGAAATGTGTGTGTATGTGATGGAAAGCTACATGCTAAATAGGGTTTTCACGAAGAGATTGTGCATGCGAGATAGAGAGCGATGTGCGGGCCTTGAGGTGGGCAGGGGCCGGGTGAGGGTGTCAAAATGTGTGCGTTGATGCATGTGTTACATGCGATCGTGCGAGGGACAGACGAATCGAGAGAGATGGTTGTTGTGTTACGGATGCTCCCCCCCCCTCTCTCTCTCTCTCTCTCACACACACACAGTAAAATAGAAGACCGTTCTCTCATGTATACACAACGTATCGGCATCTGTCTATGTCTCACTCATGCATGATCATTTGCACATTCACACCTCTCTATGTTTCTATCACACACACACCGTCTCCACATTGCCCTTCCGCCACAACACACATATGGACACATACACACGTTCTCTCTCAGTCACACACACAAAATCAGTATTAAAAAAAACTAGGGCGCACCTAAAACGTCCAAATCCAAATAAACACGAACTGGAGCTAAATTCAAATATATGGAAATATTGTAGCGTCAAGAACTTTTCCAGGGAAAAAAAGTTGAGTAATATTCGGGGATTGTTTTCACACACACAAAAAGGTTTGGTGGATGTCCTTCGAGCGCGACACGGTGACGCACCGTTCGATCGACCACGCGGCCGCGGTTCACGCGCTTGCACAGGATTCCGTATCGTGGCTGTGGTAACTAATATAAGTGCTGCCTCAGTCTAATGTTTACGTGTACTAGTACGGTTTTCTTTTAAGTTTGACCAACCCTATATAAAACTAAACTAAGCTCCCATATGCGCACTCATCAATATGCCGCCGCCGCCGTTGCGCATGCCGGCGCCCGCCTGCTCCGGCCAACAATTTCTCTCCCATCACCGACGTGTCGCCGCCATCCCTGTGCCATGAAGCCAAAGGCTCGCCCGCTCACGTCATCTACAGTCCCTCCTCGCGATGCCGCCGCGCTGCCAAGCACACGAGCAGCTGGTGGAGCCGCGTCTATGCACGCAGTGTACGATGAGGAGGACGAGCGCGTGCTCCAGCACGCCGGCAAGGAGGAACTAGCATGTCATTATCGTCTCTGCCCGCGCGGAGGAGGCATGCATGGTGGCTGTCGCGGCGGAAGCCGGTCGAGCCCGCGCCAAGCCCGCAAACCGGGTGCGGACGCGGAATCTACCTTCGAGACCTTGAATGCCACGTGGATCCTGCAATCTGAAGGAGCAATTTGGGTCAGTCGACTCTTGTGAGCCGTTGGATGCAACATGGATGGCCAGAAGAGCTTCTTCAACCTTCGAAACTGATGCACTGTTCATCTTCTCAGCCCACCACATGCCTAACCGCCTGCCGGCGCCGCCCCGCCCTCCCCTGAACCGCCTGCCACTGCCATGCTCCCCCACCCCCGCCATCCGTTTAACCCCAGGCACGATCCATTTTTTCCGGCGAACTGTATTCCACACCCAACACTCATAAGATAGATCATGGGTACCCTGCCACCCTAATATAGATACTGGGGTAGCTTCTCTGCCGTCTTCTTCCTTCGCTGTGTCGAACTTCTTTCACAAATCGACGGACCGAAATTATACTACTAGTACGAACATATTAAGTACAGTAGGAACACGAAGATACGAGCAGTAGTACCAACTGCAAGAAGAATAGTAGTAAGACATGGTACTAGTACTACTGTACGTACTAAAGAGTTCAAATAACGAGCAAGAACATAAAGTTCAAATAACGAGAAAGAACATAAACATAGTTCTGCTGGGGGCTCAACACAACACACCCCTGAAATAAAACTAAGCAACTAGTCCGCTTGACACTGCAGTAGAACCAGCATGAGCGACGACACTGCCACCTTACTCGGAGTCCGAGTCCGCGCCCACGTCCTCGACTTCGTCCTCGTCCCTCTTTCTCTTCCTCTTCGTCGACGCTTCTTTGCTTGAACCGGACACTAGGCTCTGCTTCTTCATCCAACCCTTGTAGATATTTAAACAAAGGTAGGCATCCATTGCTGCGTACAGGATGTGATCTTCATCTAATGTCTTCGACTCCCATGCATGATGAAACTCGTGGTGAGGTTTCTTCAGTTTAGCGTACGAGGGATCAATCATGGCTGCTGCTAGGGTCAGCATTGAAGGCTGAGAGGAGGACACCAGGCTTACCTTCTGGAGATCGAAGGGCTGGCCTACAACGAGGCCTATCCGACCCAGGACATCCCTGTCATTCCTAAAGTCTATAGTAACGAATTTCACTCTTTCTTCCTTGAGGAAGTTCTTAAAATCCTGGCACTCAACATCGGCATGGCATATGTGATAGACCAAGCACACGTTATGTACGCAAACCTAGATCACGGCGGGCTTCTTCTTCTCTGCCTCCTTTAGAATCTTCTCTCTTTCCAGGACTGTGGTGTACTCAACATCTAGCCCAGCGACCCACTCATCCTTTGAACTGTTGAACATGCGTAGGAAGCGAGCAAGGCATGCTTTCACCGTCGCGGATCCACGTGTGTAGATGACGATGAACTCATCACCGTGATGGCTCTAACCTGGTACTCAGCGGCGACCATGGATTTTGGAGGAGGGTTAGCAGAAGTTGAACTGGTGTAATGTGAAAGGACGGGACGACTGGGAGCGAACTGTTGTAAGGTAGTAGTAGAAGACGGGGATGAGTAGGGCGTGCGAACGGCGTGGGGTTGTTGGCTTGCCCGATGGATAAACGGCTGCAAGCCCCCAAAGAGTTCTCGAGTACTATGCGGGACCCACTAGATGTCATGTCTACTAGACCCATATCGTAGGCCTGACGGTATAGCTTCTGCCTGTTCGCACGCCATGCCAGCACGTGGATGTAACTTCACTTAATTCCGTCATCCGTCACACCTCCCATGACCTTTGCCTCCCTCGTGCGGTCACGCCCTTTGAGACTTCGACCGGCTATAAATGAGCAATTTTTTGCCTAGTCCGCATGCATCATACTCCCTCTGGTCCTTTTTACTTCCGTCAACCATTTGCAAAGTGTTTGGCCAAATTTATACTAAAAATATCAATATCTACAATACTGATTATAATGAGTATAAGAACTACGTTTCATAATGAGTATAAAAATATTGATTTGACATTGTGAATGTTGATACATTTTTCTATAAGTTTGGTCAAAGTAGAGGTACATTGACTTCAGACAAAACTTAAATGCACAATGCAGACTATTAGTTCCTCCGTCTAGGTGCGTGCCATGTCCTATCTAGTCATCATAACAAGGTTAGCTATTAGAGTACTACTACCTCCCTTCTACTTTAAAGGACTCGATTCAAAATTTTCACCTACTCTTACCAAGATAGAGGCGGTGGAATATTTTTTGTAGTATGCAAAAGTACTCAACTAATGTTGTCGTTCTTCACAAAAAATATGTGTTTACCAATGCATTATCGCATTGCATGCATGCATGAACACTAGTTTTACTCTAACCCCCCTCTCTTCTTTAATTCTTTGCCACATCAGCATGTTTTCTATTCCCGTGTGCATGATACCAGCTAAGATACCACCATTATGGCCAGCCTTAATCATCGCATGCAATAATTTAGTGCACCTTGAAATATGAACATGTGTGGGGCGTGTATGTTTTTAATGACTTGAGACTATACCTAGCCCAACATGCAAGATGACTTATTATGCACCGTTCCCCATACCTGCAGGAAGCCCGTTCGTCTCCAAATCTTTTCCTCTCCATGTGTGAAAACAATATGCCTGCTTGACTCTCCTTCTCCCTCCGGCGGTCCCACCACTCCACCCCATGTGGAAAAAATCTGCATGCATGACTCTCCTCCCCTCGCGCTCGTCCAATCCGTTGTGACCAGCAATATTTCCATCCCTTCCCTCCCCCGTAATTTGCTCCAACAAATATGCCCACGTAGCTGTTACGTTAATCATGCAACATATCTTACGGGACGCTGCTTCAGTTACTTCACTGCATGTGCATTGGGTCACTGACATATAGGCCCAACAGGTGTCTGGCCCACATGTCAGTGACGCAACTGGACCTGCAGTTAAGTCAGTGCAGCTCAGTCCATATCTTACGTAGGTGTGCCATTGCTCGCTATAAATACTGCGCCTCCCACGGCATTCGGAAGAACACTCACGTTCATCGCTATCTCCTCCCCCTCCCTCTCATGTCGACCACCATGGCATCGCCCCTCCCAAGCCCTAGGCGCCCCTCGCTGCACCGCGCAGACGGTCACGCGTCGATGTTCCATTCCTCGCCGCCACTAGTCGAGGAGGACGCGTCGGCATTCCGCTCCTCGTCGCGATGCGTCGAGGTGGACGCGTCGGCGTTCCCAATCTCGCTAGCATGCGCGTCGGAGGACGCGTCGGCTCCCCGCTACGAGGAGAACGCCGCGCCGCGCCGCCCGCCGAGCCCCCCCCCCCCAGCCTTGAGGAGCTTTGGAAAGAAATGGATGTCGCCTTGTGGGAGGCTTTGCCTCCAACAGAGCATGCCAAAATAGAGGCGGAGAAGAAGGCCGAGGAAGAGAAGCACGCCGCGGGACAAGCTGCCTGGCAGGCCTATGTCGCATCCGAGAGAGTCATGCAATTGGCTCTTTGGCAGAAGGCTCGTGTGAGGGCCGTGAGGGTGGCGGAGGATTCCCGTGCCAAAGCTCTGAGTGCAGTCGGGCCCAAGCGCCTCATCTACGCTTGGCGGTACGTGGACCAGGTGCACGCTTGCAGCGAGGAGGAGTACCTGTTGGCGCCGGATCACCACACCGGTGAGATCGCGCTTGCCCGCCGGCAAGCCGCCAATCAGCACCTCGCGAGTTGCGAGGCTGAGGAAGAGGCATTGTGTCGGCGCACTGGGAAATGGCCGCACACCAGGGCACTCGTGGCGCGCCGCAAGCGCTCCTGCGAGTGCCGTGGCTTTTAGTAGGAGTATAATTTAGTTTCGTAAGGCGATCTCATTAGTTTTGGGACGCAAATGATAAATCCTGAACGTTCAGGAATTATTAGCGTCCTTAATTAAGTATGTAAAAGGGAAAGTTTGGAAACCTTGTGTATCCGTACACATTTTGTAAGTACGTGCATATAGCACAAACTTTACTACTCCTATATACTATTGCACTACACGTCTCTCTCTATATATGCTTGCAGACTGTGCTACTCCCTCCGTCCAGGTGAATAAGTCATCTTTGGTTGTGCACCGTGACCAAGAAGGAGGGAAGTCTTATACACCTAGGCGGAGGGAGTACTACTATTACTTATGTGCGTGAAAATGCACATTTTAACATTACGATGCTGTTTTTGTAAAAGTAGAAAAACAACACTAGTCAAGCTTGTGAAACGATTCAATGCAAAACAAATGCAAAAATGCTCGTTTGATTGTTTACTTTTAGCTTCCTTCTCTGTGGTTATTTCTCTGTCGTACTTTGTACGGAGTATCTCACTGGTCGGAAAGGCATGCAAATTCCCAAACCGCTTCCTACACCCTGTATCGAATTTTTTGCCTAACAAGTTGTGCCGTGCAATTGGAATTCCAACTTGAGTACTACTACTAGTAGGAGTACCAGGGGCCAGTTCTTTTAGGCTTCTAGATTAGTAATCCCATAACTACTACCTCCGTCCTGGTTTATTGGTCCCCATTGTAATCTGTGTCAAATTTTGATCATAAATTTAACTAATGAAATGTTAGTGCATGTCACATGCACTCACATTTTATCAGTTACATCTTTGGTCAAAATTTAGCACAAATTACAATGGTGACGAATAAACCAGGACGGAGGTACTAGTAGGAGTTTAGAGGCCCAAATAAATGAGTGAGGCGCCTTAGGGGGTGTTTGTTTCCAAGGCTTTTTGGTGTAGAGACTAGAAAAAGTCCTTCTTAGAGACTTTTTAACCAAACAGGAGGGACTACTAGGGACTAAAAGTTTCTTTTTGGGACTAAATGAAGAAGACTCTCAAGGAGAGTCTTTTTTGGGACTTTTTGAGACTTTTCCAACAATGCCCCTCCCTGCACCAATTGCCCCGCCGGCCCATGGTGTTGTTTGGTTGTTATTTTTCTATATACTAGGGGTAACATGGTCATTTAGGGGTTGTTTGGTTCCTGGCCACAGTTTGCCAAGCCAAAATTTGGCAGCTATAGTTTAATTGGCATGTGTTTGGTTTGTGCCACACTTTGGCTTGCCACACTTTATTGCACCTATGGCCCACTTGTCATAGAGACTTTTTTTCCAACTTTTGCCAAAGTTTGGCGTCCAATTTCTCAGCCACACTTGTGTGGCTTGCTATACTTGTGTGGCTAGCCACACTTTGGCTTGGCCACACTAGTCTCCAACCAAACAGGCCCTTAATAACCTCCAGGGAGGGACTAGGGACTTTTTAGTCCCTGGAAACAAACAGGGAGGGACTTTTTAGGGACTAGGGACTTTTTAGTTGGGACTAGAAAAAGTCCTAGGACTTATGAACCAAACAGTGCCTTAATGTTACTCTCCACTGTGACTAGTCTTATGGGAAAAGCCGGGGAAGAGATGACTTATTTTTTAGCCGCCAAAAGAACTGGCCCTAGGAGTAGTAGCTAGGGATCGAGTGTGCGAGATGAACGGGAGAAAGTAAATGCTAAAAAAACAAAGGGATGTGATGCAAAAAAGACAGAGGGATGTGATGGTTGCTTGTCCGTTTATTTTACCAGGCCACTTATTACTGGGAGTGGTTCGTTTTTGTGATATGACGGCTTTACTGCCACGCCACGAGCGGGGTGAGACTCGCGTGCAGCGCCGCCCTCTACACTAGTACTACATCGGTCGTGGTTTATTAGTCCCCCATTGAATTTGACTGAAGATTTAACTGACAAAATGTTAGTGCATGTCAACAAAAACTATATCCTTGGATTCATATTTGAACATAGTTTTCAATGATATAACTTTAGGTGACATGCATCAGCATTTATCGTACTATATATATTGTTAGTTCAATTTTTGGTCATACTAATCTATAGTAAGGTTCCCGTGCGTTGCACGGAACAGTGAAATGGATTGATCGGGGAGTTGTTTATTTTGACAAAGGATGTGGGGGTCATCTCATGTGTAACGGGTATCGATAGGTTTCTTCGGATATTATTTCATCTCTAGAGCTCACAAACATCCGAGTGAAATAGATAAAAAAGTATCTTTTGCAAACAAAAGCGTTCAACTGTTCAACCTGCATCCAAAACTTGTGAAGAAATAACACTTATTGTGCTTTGCAAGAAATGATCTTTAAGAATTAGTTTTTGAGTATTGATTGTTATACATGTTGGCTACAGATGACATGACACTTTCTTATAGTCAACAGTTGGCTATATTATTAAGTATTAACCATGCCCTTATACACCTAGACGGAGGGATTAAATCAGGATGACTTGGAAGGGAGCAGAGGAGATGTAAGAAATGGTTCATCATAAGTCTTTCACCAGTACTGTAGTAAAAATTCATACATGGAAGATTCTAGACTAAACCATAAATGGATACACTTTTATTCATGCGTGATACTCCAATAGAGCAAGATCATGCATGGAAGTCTCCACATGCTTAGACAGCGGATTACATTGAGCGAAGACTAATGATCAACATTTAACTTGGTGATGCATATGTCCAGGTGAACCTCCTTGGAGTCCTCGTGCACATTGTTGGGGATCAAATCATACCATGCGTCTTCCATGTCCACATCGGCGGGAAGGTCCCAGCTCGGCACAGTCCTAGTCAGCTTGACGTAGCCAGTGTCGCCGCCCACGTACCTCCGAGGGGTAGTAATAGTGAGCACGCACCCGTACATCGGCCTCGTGTCAGCGTCAGCGGCGTCGCCCCTGACGCACACTACAGAGACGGGGCGGCGGCCTGCGCGGGCCTCGCCGGTGCCCACGATCAAGAGGAAGACGCTGTCGTCCTCCTCCGAGACTAGCAGGCGGCGGTGATCCTCCAGCGACTCCGGCATGGTGAACGGGTAGCACGTCTCGTACTTGATGTTCTTCGCCACGGGCCAGTAGTGATAGACGGACGCCTGCGTGAGGTGATGCACGAGGTCCGCCGGCGAGCCCCAAAACAGCATCGGGCACTCATAGCAGTAGATGAAGGGCTCCTTGGAGGCATCGACCAGCCGTCCATGAAACGGGAGTGGCTGTAGGGGACGGTGCGCCAGTTGAATATATGAGCAAGTTACTACGAGATTTAGTCTGAATAAGCACAAAATAAATCATGACGGCTATAGCAGAGATTAAACTAATCATGTGGACTAGCATAGTAGATGAACAGATCGAATCTAGGACACAGACTAGAAACATGAATTCTACCACGATTTCGAACAGGAAGGAAAGAAACACATACGGTGCAACGGAAGCAGCACCGTTGGTGTTGAGGTTATCGCCCATGTCGTTGAGGAAGAGGTTTCCGAGGTCGGGGAAGAAGTCGTCGCTGCCAGTAGTCGCGAGAGTGCGCTCCCCAAATTTCAACAGCGCCCGCCGAATGGAGCGCAGGAGGGAGTGGCTGTAGGGGACGTTGCGGCCACCAAATGGAGCACAGGAGTAGCCCACGAAGCAGTAGATGGTGCTCCTCCCTAGTCTATAATCTTATCTCTATCTCTACTATACTTCTTTGTTTTTTATAATATACTAGTTGTAGCTGTCAAATCGAATAGTACTGCACCGTCCGCTGCAGCCCAGCTGAACACGCCCCCTCGCATCCATCAAACCCCTCCGTTAAACCCGCATGCAAACCGAGAAACCTACTCCGGCCCGCGGGAGGAAATTTGCCGGTTGCCGTTGGAGAATAATAGAGTCACATCCAATCCATTTGAGTTAATTGCGTGTATGATTCTCCCTCTATAAAAAGTTAATCCATCCTTAATCTTGTATTCTAAGTACTCTGTGGGTTCCACTGTCAGTACAGTGTCCATGACTTGCAGGCTGGCTACAGATTCATACGGAAAGTTAAAACGAAACAAATCCATCCTTAATCTTGTATTCTAAGTACTCTGTGGGTTCCACTGCCAGTACAGTAGCGAAAGAAGTATATATTAAAAAATATAAAAATCTAAAGTTTAGGACAGAAATTTGAACTCAGGTCATCGCGCTGCGAGCATCCGGGCCGGACCGGTACACTAGGTGTTCGTTGCGGACAATGCAAGAGATAAACCTTTATAACAATGAGCCCGTCTGTTGCAACGGATCCAAAGTAGAATAATACATATTCACAAATTTGAAAGAAAACAGTTTAGTTTTGATATACATATCACTAAAAATATCTTATGTTTCACTCCAAATATATTCTTTGGGCTGTTTTGATGAAGTAAGGGAGGAATGTGGTTGGTTTCAAGATACTAAGGGGTTTTGTGTAAACTGGAGCAGAGAAGTGGGAATTGTTGCAAAAGGCCACAACTTAAATCACAGCCGTTAGATGCAGATCTAATGGTCAGAAATGGCGGATGGCAGACACACCATCATCACCAACTGAGTCTTTTATAGGAGTAGGAGTAGAGAAAAAACCGAGTTGGTGATGATGGTGTGCCTGCCATCTTATAATATAGACTGTCCGATCTATATCTGACGGATAGAAAGCAAACAATGACAATTTTACAAAAGATACCCGCACCTCTCTCCACATTTACAGATAAGGCCTTGCCTCGTTCATCCTTATCTCCCACAACCTCATTGCTGAGCAATTAAAAAAGGAAGTCTCTGGAACAATCTGGCATGGTGGCCGCTGCCGGCGCCGTCCATCCCCATGCCTCCGCCCAGTCCGACCACCAGTCACCACCACGCCCCACTCCTCCTCACCTTATCTATCATCTTTCTCGAGATATCATTTTTTCGATGAAATGGTCGACATACCATTTTCCGATAAAATTCTCAAGATATCATTAGTTTTTACACATGGGATTACTCCTGCATGGGTCAATCACAACAGGTGTTTTGTAAAAAAATGCATCTTGATGTTCCGTGCAATGCACGGGCATCTTGCTAATTTTTCTGCATATAATTCCAAACACCACGTAGACACGGTCTTTGACCATTTTACAACTATGTTAGTATCATTGTTAGTGGTCAGCCGGTGCAAGTTATAGCCCCGGGTGTTTTAACCTTTTTTTAGTAATGATATCTGGCGATTGTTCGCCACGAGCTCAATCCTGGCAAATCCCACGTAACCGTCAGATTTCCATCCGACGGTGGCCTGTTTTTAAGCCATAGTATTTGACAAAACCGCCACCCTTACACACGTACTGTAACTGCGTCGCGGGCGTTTGCAACTGCCATGTCTCCCAGCGAACGTTTGCTGGGGATTGGAGTTAGCACCGATGGCGGTTCGTAGTCGTTCCACGCTCGGGCATTGAACTTTGTAACTATTTTAGATTAGAATATACTACTCCTCCAGTCCTACTCCACTACTACTCTACTCAAGCAAGTTAGGGCATAGTAGTAGGTACTGTAGGGAGTACCAGTACTGTGATCACTCAAGCAAGTTGTCTGGCATCGATATGACCCTACGCTGCTGGTATGTGTCTCGTAAGTCAAGCGGCGTGCTGTAGTCATCATCACCTGTCCACTTCCCGCAGCACATATTCGCTTCTCCATCTTTGTCCGCACATAATCTCGTCCAATCTTCCATCCCCGCTAAGGCGCCTCCCCCCTCGTCCGAAACCCAAGCACTAACAATGGCAGAACCGAGCAGCGTCCGCCGAAAGAGTGGCTGGAATTCGCTCCCCACAGAGGTAATCAAGCTCATTGTTTCGCGTGTGGACAATCTCAGTACCATGCCGCTCGCCGCGTGCTCGTCGGGGCTGTACCGTTTACTCAAAGCCCTCAGGCCGGAGCTTTTTAAGCCAGCTCCTTGCTTGCTGATGCCGCCTGATCTTCAGAAACGGCGTGTCACGCAGCATAACGATCGTAGGGTGGCGAGCATCAACCCCCTTGACTGCGATCCGATCCCCGTCACCCTCAACTACATTAACGGTATGTACTGGGTCGGCATGAACACGTCTTGGATGGTGCTCGTCGACGGTCGCGGCAGCTGGATGCTCGTGGAGGTCTACACCCGGCGATTGATCCCCCTTCCTTCGATTAACACTGCACTGCTTTGGCACCGCGGCCCAGAATACTCGGAATCTTACAGTAGCCAACATGATACCAAGTTTGATTTGCTCAAGGTTGTAATCTGCCAAGTGCCCACAAGATCTGCGAATTATAAAGACTTCAGGCTAATTGCGTTCTTCAACCGCGGTCTCGCCTATCTGACAGGTCACTGCGGTAAGTGGATAAATCTGCACGTCCATCGCAGGATCATACATCCTCCATGGTTCTCTGATGCCATTGAACACAAGGGCTTCATTTACGCTGTCGACTCCTTCTATGGCTGGACGTATTGCTGGCCTACTCCAGTCATCGCTACAAACGGCTGTTACAGCAGTATGTTACTTTCCTATGATATCATGATGGCTTGCTTATATTACTGTCAACATTTACTGAAAAAATATTCATGCTCATAACATGTTGTTCTTAAGATTGACTACATTAAGAGCCCTTTTTTATTTGACTCCAACTTGATATGATGTTGTAGGCCGCCTGGTGTCCCTACCCTTCCTAATCCCAGAACCTTTCAAAGAAAAGCGGCATGGCAGTTGCAGGTGGTTCCTGGCTCGATCAGACGACGGCGAACGATTGATGATCGTTCGCACGTACCGGACGTGTTGTTTCGCGGAATACAATCACAGTCACTGCAAGGTCTTTGAGCAGGATCCCAGCTTCTCTGGGCCTTCAGGAATTTTTGACTGGAGGCTGGTAAGTAGCCTTGGTACACGCTCTCTGTTTCTCGGACTGAATTATCCGATTAACCAGGAGATAACCGACGGCAAGGATCATGATGGCAGCGCGGTTTCGTTCATCAGGCAAAACTGTGTGTACACAGCGTACCATGCGTCTCTGCATGCACCATACCCTGATATGTGCCGCCACGCTCTGCAGCCCAAAGTAGGAGAGAGGGTCGCAAGTATCAGACTTCGACCTGCTGGCTGGAGTTTCCCCCGTCAGGCACCCATCTGGTTCAAGCCGTCAGCCAATCTCCACAGCTTAATAAATAGTAACGTCTAACTGAGCCAGTTAGTTAGATGCGTACACTTGGTGTAGTAGGATCTTTATTTAGTTTGATGCATACACTTGTTCTTTTTTGGTAGCCCTTTTGTAATGATGGCTGATGTTTGGTTTGGAAGAGAGAGCTGCGTCTTTACTCTTCTGGCCTGCTTACTGCTTCTGTTGCACCCCCAGCCCTGGTTGCTGCTGCTGCTGTTTTCAATGTACAATCAGTAGTATATTTCGTCTGTTGGTTGAATAAATGTGTTGTTAGAACGACAAACACAATGTTTTGGAAGTCGTTGCACGGTCCGATCCTTTAGTGCCCCGTACCGTACGTAGCGCATACTATTTTTGGTACGGAACACATTTTCCACTTGTTGATAACATGCAGCCCACTGATGAAGGCCCAATAGAGGAGCCCATAATTAACTGGAAGGGAGGCTCTCACATGAATCCGGCCCAGGTACATGCTCATGTTCCCCTAAACATAAATAAGTAAATAAATAAATAAAGCTAAATGCTCATGCACCAGTTCTTTAAATTCACGATTTAACAGGAGGATATTATTTCCTATGATAGTGTCGTTACATTCAGTCGATATTATTCTTAGGCAAAGATAGCGACCAGTCTTCTTTCTCCCACCATTTTCTTCCTGCAACCAGCGGACCCATGCAAATCGTAGTCAACGTCGTAAATAGTTCCGGTCCATTTTTATTTTTCAATAAGAATGTCCAACCCAGCCCAGCACATTGGCGACAACACTTTATCCTCCGCCTTGGTGCGCTCGCCGCGGCGCCGCCGTCCGGCCCTGTCAACATAGTGAATCGGGAGAGGACTGTAGTTGTGAGTATGACAGTACGGACCCACCAGGTCCACTCCCGAACACAAGCAAGCGCCTCTTTTACTACTCAGATGCACCCCTCGTTTTTTACTCTAATCCACCCTGCTGATATCTGGGACCCACATCATTTTCAACGTATAGTCAATTAACGACAGAATTGCACAACTTTTTTTGAGTAGTAATTCGGAGGAGCAGGCTATAAACTGGGTTGTGCGGTCTCTGCGGCCCGTCTAACAACATGACCAGCCCAGCAGTTTTTTCTTTGGGAAAATAGGTAGCCCAGTATTTCTTTTTGAAGAATACCCAAGCTAGGCCTATTTGTTTTCTCCGACTTACTGGGCTGCAAATCTTTCAAGACGAGGAGGGATGCATTCCGGCCTGGCCAAAGAGTATGGTCAGTGTCTGTTAAAAGTAATATCAAAGGGGTTGAAAATTCCAAAAAAATTATAGCAAATGGGAAATTAGTTTCTTTTTTGTTTTTGTTCTTCACTGATATTTTATATTTCATTGGATTTAACATGACATAGTACTAATTTATTTTTAAATTTGTTTTAGTATGGCTACTAATTTTTGGATTAAGAATATTTTGTTCCCCAGCAAAAATTTGCGAATTTTCAAAATTTCGCACATATTTAGTTCAATTTTTTAACCCTGGTACTGACCAGAAAATGGGCAGCAATTCTAAAAATGGAAAATGGGCTGCAATAAATTCCATATGAATTAGAAAATGAGTAAAAATTATAAAAATAATAGCAAATGGGCTGTACACGCCACAGATTTCGAGGCTGACTTGTTTACGCAAGGCTTTGTCAGTCAACACACGATTCTAGCAGCAGTGACTGTTGGATGTCCATCCAACGGCCGACGTGCTTCTTCAATCTCTGATCTTCCTGCTCCAGCCGCCTAAACTAGCGCCGGCGGGACTGCCTGCTCCCACCTCTTGTGGCCCGCTGTGATGCCGCGCAGGCTTCACCGGCCCACCCTACTCCCTCCGCTGGCCTGGCCGCACGCAATCAACTGCCTCCTTATTACGCGAAAAAAATGATTCCTCCCACTGACATCTGGGGCGCACCGGTTGGGAGGCTGACCTGTGGGCCTACTAAGTTGACGCGTACGCAGGGCTTGTCAACTTAGTCAACAAACGATTCTAGCAGCAGTGACCGTTGGATTTGAATCGAACGGTCCTGCTGCTTCTTCAATCGCTGCTCTTCTTGCACCAGCCGCCCAAACCAGCGCCGGCGAGACCGCCTGCTCCTGCCTCCCGTGGCCGGCTGTGCTGCCGCGGAAGCCTCACCGCCCCCTACTACTCCCACCGCTGGCCAGGCCCTGCAGCGATGGCAGCCTCACACCGCAGCCAAACCAGTGAACCCTCGTACTCCTCTCCGCGTGGGCATCCACTGCCGCATCTTCCCCGGCTCTGCATCGTCCCATTCCTAGGCCTCGCCGTCGTCCACCGCCCTGGTGCTCTCGGCGCGGCGTGGTCAACGTGGTCAAAGAACGACTTCCATCGGAAGAGTACTGTACGTGGAGAGGCTTACAGCTGGGTCCACGGCCGCAGCAAGGAAGTGCCTCCTTATTACACGCAAAATAATTATTCCTCCACCTGACAGCAGGGACCCACCAGATGGGCCACCGTATTTTGCAAAAAAAATGTTTCCCCCCTGACTGCTGGGACCCACCAGCTACATCTTCGCACGCAAGGAAGTGCCTGAAAGTCGGAACCCACCTAGTCGAAGCGTACGTAGCGATGTCATTCTGGTCGCGAACGTGTACGTACATACTGGTCGATGTAGAGGCGGCACGTGTCGTAGTAGAGGCGTGCACATAGCATGTACACGTACGTACAACGGCCAGGGTGCAAGAAAGTAAATACAGCCACGTACGTACATACGGGTGGGGTCTCGAACGCCTACTCGCGCATACGTACGGCCAGGGCTCGTGTACATGGCTGTGGCTGGGTCAGAACGGAGAAACTGCGTCGTCGTCGTGTTCATGGGGAGGCAACGGAATGTGTCGTGTTCATCGGGAGGCAACGGAACGTGTGCTGTTCATCAGGAGCCAACCGGCTTGGACGGAACAGCCGATGGAAACGAGGCCTGGCGTACCGCAGAACGGAGGAAATGGCCTTGTGTTCGACCGGCCACGGTGGAAACGGGATCCTGTTCATCGGGAGGGGTCTGGCGTACCGCAAAACGGAGGAAATGGACCTCCTACGGCCGCAACGGGGTCCTGTTGATCAGGAGGGGTGTGGCGTACCGCAAAACAGAGGAAACGGACTTGTGTTGGAGCGCTACGGTCGAAACGGGGTCATGTTCATCGGGAGGGGTGTGGCGTACCGCAAAACCGGACTCCACGGGATACTGTTCATCTCCACCGTCGACCTCCTCCAACCTCCACGGGCTACTGTTCATCCACCGTCGACCTCCTCCAGCCTCCACCGGCGACTGTTCATCCACGGGCTCGTGTTCATCCAGCCTCCACCGCGTGCTCCTCCATCGGCTACTGTTCAACCAGCTCTATCCACGGGGGTCCTGTTCAACCACCCCTCCACGGGCTACTGTTCATCCAGCCCTGCACCGGCTACTTTTCAACCAGCCCTCCACCAGCTACTGTTCAACCGGCCCTCCACGGGGTCCTGTTCATCCACTAGCTCGATTGATCGGGGTACTGTTCATCCAGCAGCAACGGCCTCTACTACCACGGGGTCCTGTTCATCCAACCCCCACCGGGAACTGTTCATCCAAACCCCCCAACAACGCTCATTGTTCATCAAGGGAAGGAGGCAGCAGTGTTCGATCGGCTTCAGTTAGCAGTAGTAGCGAAGGAATCACTCGGGTTCAGTTAACAGCAAGGGACCGATCGATCGCTCAGGTTCAATAACGCGTAGCCTGCAGTGCAATCGCTCGGGTTCAGTTAGAGCCCAACGCCTCGCTCGGGTTCAGTTAGAGCGCAACGCCTCGCACACACGCGTGTACGTATGAGAGAAACGCGCATCGCTCGGCCCCCAACCACCCACCGTAACCAGGAACTCCCCGATATTTTCTCGCCCTCACTTCTACCACTGTTTTTTTCGTCATGGACGGCCCAAAGAATGTCATGCAGCTGCGTCTCCGGCCCGCCCAGGATGAAAAGCCCATTTTCTGTCATGATTTTCTGTCATAGAAGTAGGAGCCCACCACATCTATGATGATACCGGGTTTTATCACAATTATCGTCATAGAAGTGTCATAAGTATGACAGAATTTTTTTTCGTTCGGCCCAAAATGTCACGAATGTGTCTTTTTTTGTAGTGAATGGAGCGAGCCACTGACTTATTGGAAATAATACATACCGATGTATGCGTTCCGATGAGTGTTGAGGCTCGCGGCGGGTATCGTTATTTTCTGACCTTCACAGATCATTTAAGCAGATATGGGTAGGTAAAACTGTGTCTACCATAGCTTGCCACAGAACTAGTTAAGGGTCGCTAAAGTTTAACTGTTTAAAAGTTATCAAAAAATATGAAATAAATATGGGAGCATCTCTCTAATGTAATAAGATGATCCAACGGAGGGATTCTCAAAATATGCATCTATGTGTCCTCGCAAAAATAATAAGTATTTCAGCTCAGTGCGACATAAATATATACTGAACTATTTGTTTTTTTGTCCAGGACGCATACAGTCGTATTTTTTTAATCCCTCCGTTGGATCATGTTATATTATACGTGTGTTGGTTCATTATTTTTTTCAGAATTTTTGAGAACTTTCGCACCGTTGAAACCCTTAACTAGTTTTGTGGCAAGCACTTGTAGAAAATCCTACTCTGATATGGGTATATCTACTTAATGAAACACAAGTCTGAAACATTTGAAAAGTTCAAAGAAATTCAGAGTGAAGTTAAGAATCATCGTAACAAGAAAATAAAGTTTCTATGATCTGATCGCGGAGGCAAATATTTGAGTTATGAGTTTGGCCTTCATTTAAAAACAATGTGGAATAGTTTCATAACTCATGCCACCCGGAACACCACATAGTAATGGTGTGTCCGAATGTCGTAATCGTACTTTAATAGATATGGTGCGATCTATGATGTCTCTTACCGATTTACCACTATCGTTTTGGCATTATGCATTAGAGACAGCTACATTCACGTTAAATAGGGCACCATCTAACCGGTTGAGACGACACAGTATGAACTATGGTTTAGCAAGAAACCTAAGCTGTCGTTTCTTAAAGTTTGAGGTTGCGATGCTTATGTGAAAAAGCTTCAGCCTGATAAGCTCGAACCAAAATCGGAGAAGTGCGTCTTCATAGGATACCCAAAAGAAACTGTTGGATACACCTTCTATCACAGATCCGAAGGCAAGATCTTTGTTGCTAAGAATGGATCCTTTCTAGAGAAGGAGTTTCTCTCGAAAGAAGTGAGTGGGAGGAATGTAGAACTTGATAAGGTAATTGTACCTTCTCCCAAATTGGAAAGTAGTTCATCATAGAAATCAGTTCCAGTGATTCCTACACCAAAGTGAGGAAGCTAACGATGATGATCACGAAACATCGGATCAAGTTACTACCAAACCTCGTAGGTCAACCAGAGTACGGTCCGCACCAGAGTGGTACGGTAATCCTGTTCTGGAAGTCATGTTACTAGACCATGACGAACCTACGAACTAGGAGTGATCTGAAGTCTCCTGTTACCATCGACCTTAGACGCACAGCTCGGGACCCCTTACCCGAGATCCGCCGGTTTTGACACCGACATTGGTGCTTCCATTGAGAGTTCCACTGTGCCGTCCTCAAAAGGTTCGATGGCTCCTTCAATCATCTACAACAATGCTGTCCAAGGGGAAGTCTTCCTCCCCGGACAGATCTTCGTGTTCGGCGGCTTCGCACTACGGGCCAACTCGCTTCGCCATCTGGAGCAGATCGATAGCTACGCCCCTGCCCGTCAGGTTAGATTCGGGAGCTTGAACTACGTCACAGATATCTGCGGAGACTTGATCTTCGACGGATTCGAGACCCCGGCAGCCGCTTCCCGTCACCACGATGAACATGACTTAAATCTGTCATCGGACCACACCCAGGGGATAGCACCTGTGACTGCTCTGGCCTTAGATCCGGAGCAGATCGCGCCATCCGAAGATGGGAAGCTCAACCCCGCCACGGATGCCGCAGTATTCGCGGCGTCAGAGCCGCACACAGACCCAACCTCGAGTGGAATCTGTGTTACCGGAGCCTCGGACTCGTTTCCGGCTACAGGCTCCGAACCATGTGTGTCCACAAGCGTCGAGCTCGATCAGTCATCGATCGTTGAATTCAGCTCCGTGGATATTTTTCGGCACTCGCCTTTGGGCGACGTGTTAAACTCGTTAAGAGCACTATCCCTAGCGGGGGGCTCGCAGCCGAACACTATCCGGTTCGAACTGGAGGCTGATGACGGGGAATTTTGCTTCCCACCCACCGCCCACTTCATAGCCACTGTCGAAGACCTAACTGACATGCTCGATTATGGCTCCGAAGACATCGACGGTATGGACGACGATACCGGAGAAGAGGAGGCCCAAAACCCGCCGTTTACCGGACGTTGAAAGGCCAGCTCCTCGTATGACTTATACATGGTGGACACACCTTAAGAGAACAAGGGCGATAACAAGAAGGATCTAGTCGAGGATAAATCTCCTGAGATACCACCAAAGCGCCGGTGTCAACGGCGCCGCTCAAAATCACGCCGCAGCAAAAATAGTAACACCGGCACAGGAGAAGATAATACTCCGGACAGTGCTGAAGATAATGAAGACCCCGTTGAAGCAACTTCTGAACAAGAAGAACAGGAAGATGGGCAAGTTAGCCCCGATGAACAGGCCATAAACGAAGACTCGGAGGACAGTAATTATCTTCCACTCTCCGAGGAGGAGGCGAGCCTCGGCAACGAGGATTTTATCGTGCCTGAGGAACCCCTCGAGCAGGAGCGCTTTAAGCGCCAGCTAATAGCCACTACAAGGAGCCTGAAAAAGAAGCAGTGGCAGCTTCAAGCTAATCAAGATCTGCTAAATGATAGATGGACTGATGTCCTGGCAGCCGAAGAATACGGCCTTAAGCGCCCAGCCAAAAGTTATCCGAAGCGCAAATTGCTACCTCTGTTCGATGATGAGGCACCGGAGCCCGTACCATCATCGCGCAATGTGGCTGACTGACCACCACGTGGTCGGGACAAAGCGACAACTCAAGCCGAACACCAGACCGCCCCACCTCGCCGTAAATGCAGAGATAAAACAGCTCGGGGTTATACATATGACCTGCGGCAGGACCTGGATAGTAGAGCAGGACATACCAGATCGATCTACGGATCGTGAAGACGTGCCCCGATACGTGACGACGGCTATCTATTCGTACGTGACAAGCCTAGCCACGCCCAAGCCGAAAACCGCATACGGACTCCATCGGAGCTACGTCGCGATGTGGCCCGATATAGAGGTGCCGCACACCCCCTTTGCTTCACTGACGAAGTAATGGAGCATGAATTCCCAAAAGGGTTTAAACCCGTGAACATCGAATCATACAATGGAACAACTGATCCCGCGGTGTAGATCGAGGATTTTCTTCTCCATATCCATATGGCCCGTGGAGATGATCTCCACGCCATCAAATACCTCCCGTTAAAACTCAAAGGGCCAGCTCGGCACTGGTTAAACAGTCTGCCTGAAAACTCTATTGGCAGCTGGGAGGATTTGGAAGACGCCTTCCGCGACAACTTTCAAGGTACATATGTCCGGCCACCAGATGCCGATGACCTAAGTCACATAGTTCAACAGCCCAGAGAGTCAGCCAGGAAATTCTAGACTAGGTTCCTAACTAAAAAGAACCAGATCATCGACTGTCCGGATGCCGAAGCCCTAGCGGCCTTTAAACACAGCATCACGACGAATGGCTCGCCCGCCACCTTGGCCAAGAAAAGCTGAAGTCCATGGCAGCCCTCACGGCACTCATGACCCACTTTTGTGCGGGTGAGGATAGTTGGCTGGCCCGTAGCAAAAACACGGCAAGCGAAGCGGGCACCTCCGAAGTCAAAAACAGCAACGGCAAGCTCCGACGCAATAAGTTCAAACGTCGAAGCAATGGTGATAACACCGATGACACTACAGTCAACGCCGGATTCAGTGGCCCCAAGTCCGGTCAACGGAAGAAGCCATATAAAAGAAATAATTCAGGACCATCCAGTTTGGACCGCATACTCGACCGTCCGTGCCAGATCCATGGCACCCCAGACAAACCAGCCAATCATACCAACAGAGATTGTTGGGTTTTTAAACATGCCAGCAAATTAAATGCCGAAAACAAGGAGAAGGGATCGCAAAGCGAGGACGATGAAGAGGAGCCCCGGACACCGAATACAGGGGGGCAGAAGAAGTTTCCCCCTCAGGTCAAAATAGTGAACATGATATACGCTACCCACATCCCCAAGAGGGAGCGTAAGCGCGCACTCAGGGACGTCTATGCAATAGAGCCAGTCGCCCCAAAATTCAATCCATGGTCGTCATGCCCGATCACCTTCGATCGCCGGGATCATCCGACCAGTATCCGTCATGGCGGCTCAGCCGCATTGGTCCTTGACCCAATAACTGATGGATTCCACCTGACGCGAGTCCTCATGGATGGCGGCAGCAGCCTGAACCTGCTATATCAGGATACAGTGCGCAAAATGGGCATCAACCCATCACGAATCAAGCCCACAAGGACTACCTTTAAAGGAGTCATACCAGGTGTAGAGGCCCGCTGTACGGGCTCAATCACACTAGAGGTCGTCTTCGGATCTCCGGACAACTTCAGAAGCGAAGAGCTAATTTTTGATATCGTCCCTTTTCGCAGCGGCTATCATGCACTACTCGGACGAATCGCATTTGCTCGATTCAATGTGGTGCCACACTATGCTTATCTCAAGCTCAAGATGCCCGGGCCACGCGGCGTCATAACAGTTAATGGAAACACGGAGCGCTCCCTCCGTGCCGAAGAGCACACCGCTGCCTTAGCAGCAGAAGTATAGAACGGTCTTTTCAAGCAGAACCTCAATTCGGCGGCCGAGTCCCCGGACACTGTCAAGAGAGTCCAGACTATTCTGCAGCAGGACAGCTCAGCTCGTCAAGAGCTCGACTAGCAATTTGGCCTCCATCCCAGTCCCGATCAAGTAGCGACGTTCGTACCGCGCGTACATAACTACGCACTCAAAATACCATGGGTATAGACGGAGGCATAACTAGCTTGTGATCCACAATACGGCTCGACCGCTCCCGGACACACATACTCTCACTGTTTCCTTTTTCTCCTTTTCAGGTTTCCTTTCCACAAGTCTTCCCTGATGGCCCAATCACTGGTCCTTTCGAAGGATAAATACACCAAGACGGCAGTAAGCATACGTATAGGGGAAATTCTAGGTGATCTCTTAACGATCACTCTACCTGTTTGCAGGACCCACACGCAGCTCTCCCTTGGTTGTGGCATATTAAATAGCCTGTCGCTTATTGCACTACCTGTACAAATGCGCTTTGACGCATTAATCAAATTATAATGGAAAAAAGTTTGCGGCCAATATTCTGCGGCTCTAGCTTACTACCCTTCCTTTTTTATATAATCTTTTCAAATAGCACCCGTACACTTTGGTACGTTTCACATTTGCCAGGGGCTTCATAGCGCCCCGCACTACGGCAACAAGGTCCGAACACTTTTCGCAGTACAATTCGGCACCCCGAATTTAGCACTATATGCATTGGCTCCGAATCATGTCTTTGGTCAATAGTTAGGTTGCCCGGCTCCTGTGCTTGCTACCTTACGTTCCGCTATATCGGCTAAGGTAGTAAAGGGAGAACTACTGCGATTGTGCCCTGGTTTACCCGGATGAGCACCTCAGTAGAGAAAGCCGAAAACTGACTGTCATGATGCGGCGAGAGCCGGTCAGCTCTTCGGAGGTCTCATATCTTTAGAGTTTTTTTCCGCATTACGCAAAGGATTGGTACTTGCCCGATCAGGTGTTTACAGCATCCTAGTTCGGATACTAGGGGCTACGCCTAATTTTTTTATTGTCAAACTCCTATGGCTAAGTGAGGGTGTTCAAGCTGGATAGTCTGATTGCCTGGTTTGTTGCGCTAAACACCTCCTTCAAGGACCAAACAATTGGATCAAGAGTGTTTAGATTCCATCCCGAACACCCCCGTACTACCTACATGGGGGCAGAAGCCGACGACTGGCCGACTCTCAGATTTCATACAACACGGCCGCACATGAGGTAAATTTTTTAAAACACAAACATTATATTACATAACAACTTTGTTTCATCATACAAGGCAGAGACAACATGAATACATTCATTCAAAGATAATGTCTTGCGCACATTGCGTCGCCACAATGCGAGACCCCTCCAGGACGTCTTCAAAATACCGCTCGGGCGTGCGGTGCTCCTTGCCTTTGGGTGGCCCCTCGGTCACAAGCTTGGCGGCATCCATCTTCGCCCACCACACCTTGACGCGGGCGAAGGCCATGCGCGCGCCCTCAATCCAGGCCGACCGCTTGACAACGTCTAGCCGAGGGCAGGCATCTACCAGCCGCTTCACGAAACCAAAGTAGCTACTAGGTATAGCTTCGGCAGGCCATAGCCGGATTATCAAATCCTTCATGGCTAGCTCGGCCACCCTATGCAGCTCGACCAGCTATTTTAGCTGATCGCTAAAGGGCACTGGATGTTTTGGCACAAGATATTGTGACCAGAACAGCTTCTCCGTTGAGCTCCCTTCTTCGGCTCGGAAGAACTCCGCAGCGTCAGACACACTGCTCGGCAGATCCGCAAACGCCCCTGGAGAACTCCGAATCCGGGTTAGTAAGAAATACTTCTTCTTCACATACTTGCTTTGCATAATAAACGCCTTACCCCCATGATTTTCTTGGCCTCTTGGATCTCCTGGAGGGTGCCCTGGGCTTCAACCCGGGCCTCTTCTGTCACGACCGGTTTTCCAATAAAAATATTTATTGAGAGACCGATCCCTTTTATGGACCAGTGAAGAAGAATCCCTTCTCACTGGTAGACAATATCTTGGTCATAGAAGAAAAATACCAGGAGTACTGAATATAATACAAGGTTGAGCGGAGACTGCTCAACAATTTATTACAAGCGTGCCGATAAAACATAACGGCGGATAGGGTGGCAAAACTACTAACTCACGATAAAAGGCGGTGGTGGATATATCACAGCGAAGTGGGTGATAAGACTCCTGAATCTAACAACTCTTCGAGCGTCGGAGTGAGGCTCGAGGAGACTTATTGCGGGTAGCGGAAGCATATAATACAAGTGACCAATATCCAGGGTCGCACGGGACTGACTGGGACTCCTCTAGGCGTCGGACTCACTATCAAACTCTTCATCCATGAGATCGCCTTCGTCAACATCTGGCCAAAACAACAAGCTAGGTGAGTACTATGAAAGTACTCGCAAGACAGTTCGGACATAAGATATAACAAATGTAAACATGATGCATATGAACAGATTAACAAGTGCACTCAAACATAGGGATAATAATGCGTGGGAAACAGAAGAGAAGTCGGGCGGTAGTCCTCCCGAAATCCCAAAGTAAGATACTGAGGGCCAAACGAGTGTCTGAATGACTCCTCGAGAGAAAAATACAAGAATAACAATGCCGCAGTCGGGCGTCAAGGCGACACCACATAAAGGGCTTACAATGGGAAATGAATGACAGTGCGTGCCACAGTCGGATGTCTGAGCAACATCACATAAAGGGCTTATATTGAAAGTAAACAATAAACATGCCACAGTCGGACATCTGAGCGACGTCACATAAAGGGCTTATATTGAAAGTAAAAGACAAACATGCCACAGTCGGACGTCTGAGCGACATCACATAAAGGGCTTATATTGAAAGTAAACGATAAACATGCCACAGTCGGACGTCTGAGCGACATCACATAAAGGGCTTATATTCACAACTTAGTAGCTCATGAATTTAAATCATATCAAGAGAATAATCAGGTATGAGATAAACAACAGGGTTAGTCCGTCCACAGGAATAATGTTTAACCAAGTTTACCACTCAAGTTTGTTTACCGGGGATATTACCACAAGAATTTGACATGGATAAGGAAGCACTGGTCCCTGACCATGGATACGATGACTCGGAAAGATTTGACTCTGCAGAGTTTGTACTTTAACCACAGCCAACGGATTTCAGTAGTCACGGGGACTAGTTCCGTTTACGTTGTTTTGGAAGAAACACATCTAACCAGTACACACCCATTCAACATTCCGAAGCCAGGAATCACCCTCGGCAACGTTCAAGAAAAACCTTGAGACGGGGAGGCTACAACCTCGCGTAGCATGGGATTAAATTTATATACGCGCGCTCTAAGGGGTGCCCCCCTCTCGGTCCCAACCGGAAACACCCATGCCCCCTGACCGGATGACTGGCTTTAATCCAGGGCCATGGAACCCTCATCCCGGCCCCTCTATTTGGTGTGTACACGGAAAGAGGTTACCAACTTACTAAACCGCATTCTGGCCGAAAACATGTGGTAGCACGGAAGGGTGAAGAACGATAACGTGACTCCGTCCACGTTAACGTCGGAATTTATCGGATGACGTAAGGCTGGCATGCTACAACAGTACCACCTTACTGCCCTTCATGTCACCACATGACTAGGCCATCTCTCATCAGAAATCATAGTAACTTCGAAACACACGGGTAGTTGCCTTACATGCAACGAGATACTCACCGATGCTCATATGCCATGCACAACCATTCACGCAAACATGCAAAACACCTATCATATCAAAGGTTCAAACATGCTTGCCTGGTTCGGAGAAGTCGGAGTCTAGCTCGGCGAAGTTCGCGACTCCGTCACCTCTTCCGGAACCTACGGTATAGCGAAAACGTATACTAACGTGAAAATCAACGCGTGCATAAAAGTTGTCCCAAACATTTTCCAAATAAATACTATAAAAAACTAGACAAAAATATAAGACTGTCAGAAAAAGAATCACTCAAAAATCACTTTTTATTAAAAAGTTATAAGGGTTTTTGTCCCGGGACTAATCTGTGATGAAACAGAAAAGATCCAGGGACTTAACTTAGAAAACAAAAAATGGTTCGAAGAGAAACGCGCCAGCCCACAAAGAAAACGTACTTGCCCGAAGGCGCCAACAGAAAACGCTTTGGGGAGAGAAAGAAGAGAGGCTGGCGTGGGGGTCCCACATGTCAGGTTCAAATCCTCGCCGGCGCCCGAAGGCTGCGGTGGTCACCGGCGTCGAACCACGGCGAGTCAGGGAGATCGGAGTGTACCAAGAGGTTCAGCGTGTTCTTCCGCGTCGGTGGGTGGTGGACTTGGTCATCGGAGAGCACCACGTCGACAGCGACACTTTCTCCGGCGGACGGCGGCTCGGGCGATGGTGGAGAACTTCGGTGGTTGCTGCAAACTCCGAATTGAAGCGCGGGTCAGGAGAGTGAATGCATAAGGAAACTACTGGCAAGAGCTGAGAGGTACAGGTGCACGCACGAGAGCGAATCAAGCTGGATCCCGTCGCGGGTCGCGGCGGCCAGAGTTGAGGAAGAAGACTCCCTCGGGGCTCTCCCAGTGGCTAGGCGGGGTGTTGGAGGTGTGCAGAGGTGGTGTGGGTTCTAGTTGGAGCTCGGGGCCTCTATTTATAGGTGATTCGAGGGGGTGGCCGTGAACGGGATCGCTCCGGCGAGCAATTACGGCGAGGCAAAGGCTTGGCAGGGAGCTTAAGTGGCCAGGCAGCATCAGGGAGGTGTACTGGTGCCGTTCCCCCGCTAATCCTGGTCGGGCTTGGCGTAATGGCGCCGGTCCACGGCGGGGTGGCCGTACGGGCACGGCGGCGGCAGAGAGTGCGCTCCGCGCCTAGTGGTTCACGACGAGGGTGGCAGCGCGCACTAGGGAGTGGAAGACCACGCGGCGGCCTCCGGTGGCTTGGGCGGCGCTGGACGGCGCCGTCTGCGCTGCGCCTTTCTCTGGCGGCCGCAAAGCCGCCGCTACCGTCGGTCACGGGGCGGCGCACCTCCTCCTGCTCGTCGCCGACGCCCGCAACCTTCCAGGCGCTCGTGCGGTGCAGTGGACAAGGGGAGGGGACGGGGAGCAAGGCGCCGCAGCGACACTGGCGAGATCGACAACGGACACTGAAGAAACGACAGTAGTTTCAGACACTGTTAACTGAACTTGACTGAACAATATAGAAACAGTGTCCAGCAGGTGTTCGATGAAATGATTTGGCAAGAAGAAAAATTTTCCTGGAGCTGGGACTTGGTGAGGTGACCTCTCAATGCTCCCAGAGGCTGCCTGGTTTTTCTCAGATTTTTAGGAGAAGAATTCAAATGAATTTCATCAAATTTGGCAAATGAGGTCCAAACTTGCAGCAAGTGTAGTTTGAAAATTTTGAACTGGAGACCAGTGGATCTTCATGGATCCTGGTTGAGGGCTCAAAGGACTAGGTAGGGAAATTTGTTTGGGGGCAAAAATCAAAACAGAAAGGGTAGCTCCTTTGAAAACCTCCAAGGATCAAGATAGAAGGCAGAAATTGTTTTTGATGAGAAATAAATGGAAAATAAATATATGGAGAGGCTCAACTTGCTGTAGTTGAGGTACATCATGATCCAAAGGTGGGGAAAGGTTTATGAGAGGGGATTTACACTTAGGTCATGGCAAGAGAGATTTTTGAAAGTGGAAAGGATCATTCCAAAAGTCATAGGATTATTTAAAAGAATTTTCAAAAGGAGTTTTTTCCCAAGTGAAAGGTATTTTGGTTTTGAGTCCAAATAAAATGGGGAAAACCTCCAAGACCAAAAATCAAGTCTTGGGTAAATCCAAAACAAAATACTTGTCATAAAATAAAACATTTTGAGAGGGAGAGTTCTTTAGAAGTAAGAAAAATTTTAAAACACCTCCCTCAAATCAAATAAAAGTTTTGAAAAGGCCAAATCAAATTTTGGGTGTCACAACACCTACCCCCTTAGGAAAAAGCTCGTCCTCGAGATTTCAGCTGATCCTCAAATAGATACGGATACTCTGCCTGGAGAAAATCTTCCCTTTCCCATGTAGCTTCATCCTTAGTGTGGTTGCTCCACTGGACCTTGAAAATTTTGGTCGTTTTCTGACGGGTCCTCCTTTCAGACTCCTCCAAAAATTTTACTGGCCGCTCTCTGTAGGTGAGGTCTGGTTGCACATCAATGACTTCGTGAGATACATGCTTCTCCGGTTTACTTACACATTTTCTCATTTGTGAGACATGGAACACGTCATGGACGTCTGACAGCTCCTTGGGTAGGTCTAGTTTGTAGGCCACTGTGCCTCTTCGTGCCACTATACAGAATGGTCCAATAAATCTCGGGGCTAGCTTCCCCTTAATTTTGAACCGTTGCAGGCCCCTCATAGGAGACACTCGTAGGTATACGGAATCACCGGGTTCAAAGCTGACCTCACGATGTTTTTGATCGTAGTAGCTCTTTTGTCGGCTTTGTGCTGTCTTGAGTCTGTCCTTGATCTGCTTAACTTTCTCCTCGGCCTCCTTGAGCATGTCTGGGCCGAAGATACGACTGTCACCTGTTTCTGACCAATTCAGTGGGGTACGACACCTCCGTCCGTACAATGCTTCAAAGGGTGCCATTTGTAAGCTGGCTTGGTAGCTTTTGTTGTAAGCAAACTCGGCATACGGCAAACTTTCTTCCCAACTGGATCCATAGGTGAGCACACAGGCTCTCAGCATGTCCTCTAAGATTTGGTTTACGCGTTCCGTTTGTTCATCAGTCTGAGGGTGGTACGCTGTACTGAAAGCTAGTTGCGTGCCCAGAGCTTGTTGCGGGTGATCCCAAAATTTAGAGACAAATTGGGTGCCTCGGTCGGATATTATAGTCTTTGGGACTCCATGCAAACAAACTATACGTGAGAGATAAAGCTTGGCCAGCCTTTGTGTGGAGTAGGTCGTCTTTACGGGAATGAAATGTGCTACCTTAGTTAGCCTATCTGTGATGACCCATATGGCATCATTACCGCGTTGTGATCGAGGTAGTCCGACGATGAAGTCCATTCCTATTTCATCCCATTTCCACTCTGGTATCCTGTTTGGCTGGAGTAGCCCTGCTGGCTTTTGATGCTCGACCTTGATGCGCTGACATGAATCGCAACAAGCAATAAATGCGGCTATATCCCTTTTCATACCGTGCCACCAAAATCTTTCCTGAATGTCTTTGTACATTTTGGTTCCTCCAGGGTGGATCGAGTATGGAGCGGTGTGGCTTTCGGTTAGGATTTGTTGCTTGAGTTCCCCAATGTTAGGTACGCAAAGTCTGTCTCCGTACCATAATATTCCTTCACAGTCTGTGGCGAACTCCGAAGCCTTACCAAGGTTCATTTTCCTCTTTATACCTTCGATGCTGGGATGTCCCTGCTGAGCCTTCTTAATTTGTTCCACTAGGGTGGGTTGTATCTCCAGATTTGATACGGTGCCCTCAGAGACTAACACCATGTTGAGCCTAGCGAACTCTTGCTGAAACTCAGGCCTCAAGTTTTGTGGACCGTCGTTGTCCGGGCTGGGGTTCCGACTAAGGGCATCAGCCACTACATTTGCTTTCCCTGGATGGTAATGAATGCCGACATCATAGTCCTTGACCAATTCCAACCAGCGTCGTTGGCGTAAGTTTAGCTCTGGCTGTGTGAAAATATATTTAAGGCTCTTATGGTCCGTATATATTTCACAACGATTTCCCAACAGAAAGTGCCTCCACTCCTTGAGTGCATGGATGACCGCTGCTAGCTCCAAGTCATGAGTTGGATAATTTTCCTCATGTTTCCGCAGCTGCCTGGAAGCATACGCAACCACTTTGCCATCTTGCATCAGTACACATCCGAGGCCCTTCCGGGATGCGTCACAATACACTTCAAAACTCTTGTGTATGTCTGGCACAGTTAAGACCGGTGTGGTTGTTAGTTTCTTCTTGAGTTCTTGGAAGCTTTTCTCGCATGCTTCCGTCCATACTAATTTCTTGTCCTTTTTGAGCAACTGTGTCATTGGTTTTGCCACAGTGGAGAATCCCTCAATAAATCTTCTGTAATATCCGGCCATTCCCAGGAAACTCCGCACATCTGTCACGTTGGCTGGTGGTTTCCAGTCAAGTATGGCTTTGACCTTTTCTGGGTCTACGGCCACGCCTTCTTGGGTTAATATATGGCCTAGGAAACCAACTTGCCTTAGCCAAAATTCACACTTGCTAAATTTGGCGTACAACTGATGTTTCCTTAATTCTCCCAAAACAATTCTGAGATGCTCAGCATGCTCTTCTGGTGTCCTTGAGTAAACCAGAATATCGTCAATGAACACCACAACAAATTTGTCCATGAATTTCATGAACACTTTGTTCATGAGGTGGACGAAATATGCGGGGGCGTTCGTCAGTCCAAAAGGCATCATTGTGAACTCATATAATCCGTATCTGGAGGTAAATGATGTCTTAGGGATATCTTCTGTTCGTACTTTTAATTGATGATATCCCGATCTCAAATCAATTTTTGAGAACACCTTGGCTTGCGCGAGCTGATCAAACAAATCATTTATCCGTGGCATCGGATATTTGTTTTTGATGGTGACCATATTGAGAGCTCGACAGTCTATACACAGTCTCAGTGTCCCATCCTTTTTCTTGGCGAATAATACTGGCGAACCCCAAGGTGAGGAGCTGGCTCGAATAAAACCTTTGTCCAGTAATTCCTTTATCTGCTTCTTCAATTCTACCAATTCTGAGGGTGCCATTCTATAAGGTTTCTTATAGATGGGGGCGGTGCCAGGTGCTAGTTCAATGTTGAATTCTATCTCTCGGTCTGGTGGCATGCCTGGTAGTTCTTCAGGAAATACGTCCGGAAACTCGCACACCACTGGAACTTTTCTCAGTTCTGAAATGTCCACTTTGTTCAGCTTTGGTTGCCGTGACCGTGGTCTCTCTTGGGCGGTAACTTTTATCGTCTTGCCGTGATGATGAGTGAGGATCACAGTCCGATTGAAACAATCAATAAATCCCTTATTGGTGGTCAACCAGTCCATCCCTAAAATGACATCCAGTCCTTTATTTTCCAACACGATGAGATTAGCTTGGAACTTTAGTCCTTCGAACTCAATGATCACTCCTTGGCAGTAACTCTGAGCGATCTGCTTATTTCCGGGGGACTTGATGATCATAGATTTTTCCAAGGGAAGTATCGGAAAACCATGTTGCAAAACAAAACTCTTCGAAATGAACGAATGGGAAGCTCTAGGATCAAACAAAACCGTGGCAGGTACTGTGTTGACAGGGAACGTACCGAGCACGATGTCTGGGGCATCCTGCGCTTCTTCCTTGGTCACATGGTTCAGGTGACCCTTCCTGTGGTTGTTGTTGGGATTGAAGTTGTTGCGTTTGGGGGCTGGATTGTTCCCACCATTGTTCGGTTTGGGGGCTGAGTTCCTTGGCTTTGGGCACTGTTTGGCATAGTGCCCTTCTTCACCACAAGCATAGCAAGTGACCCCTGGATGGTATGTGAAGTCCTTGTCCCTGGGATGAAACTGTCTGGTTGGCCTTACAGCAGTAGTCGTGGATTTCCTTGCTTCAGTCCTCTAAACATCAGTCTTGCTTCGGTTGTTGCGCGCAAGAGTCGTCTTATCCCTCTTTCGCTTACGGATATCTTCCAGACTACGGCGCTCATTCTCCAAGGTAATGGCCTTGTCAACCAGAGTTTTAAAATCTGGGAAAGTGTGCACAACCAGTTGGCATCTTAGTGCCGGTGCCAGGCCGTCCAAGAATTTCTCCATCCTCTTGTTCTCTGTCATGTGCTCGTCGTAGGCATAACGAGATAGCTGGGTAAACTGGCCATTGTATTCTGTCACTGGCATGCCTCTTTGCTTGAGGTCATCAAATTCTCTCTTCTTGATTTTTATGATGCTCCTGGGGATGTGTGCCCCACGAAAGCCTTCCTTTAACTCTTCCCAGGTGATGTTGTGTTCACTGGGATGCATGTGTAGGAAGTTTTCCCACCATGCTGCAGCTGCTCCAGTAAGGTAGTGTGGTACATAAAGCACCTTCTCATGATCTGAACACTGAGCAATAATCAGCTTCCTTTCGATGTCACGAAGCCAATCAGCGGCTTCAAGTGGCCTATCGTTGTGAGCAAACGTTGGGGGGCGAGTCTTCTGTAATTCAGACAACTTGGAGTGTGGTTGATAGGGCTCACGGTGGTTTCCCATATTGATGACGTGATTCATCATCTCTTGGTGTTGTTGTTGGCTTTGTTCGAAAAGGCGGCATACTTGAGATAAGGCCGCTTCGCTGTCCTGTTGACTAGACTGTCCCTGAGTGAAGTTGTTGCTAGTTTGTGTCCCATAAACTTCTTCTGGTTGATTGGGCATGGAACGAGTCCACGGATGAGACATTTTTCTACTCTGGGGTATTATTTAGCAAAACTCATGAGAAGAACTGTGTGGCACAAGGAAAATCTTGTAAAGGCAAAAATAAAACATGAAAGACCTCAAGATTTTTCAAGAAAACATAAACGATTTTGCACGGAGAAGATCTGCTTAGCACATATCTTACACGCGAAAAGCAAACACACGATACAACACTCAGGATGTGCGTACACAATCCTGACATGTTATTAGACTAGCACACCCCTCTGGGACGCAGCGAACACAACTTACTACAAACTAACGTACAGATAAAACACATCATACATGCAGACATAACGCGCGGCTACTCGGCGCTCTCAGTCAGAGATGGTGACAATGTCCTTTCCCTTCCCGAGGGCAAGACTCAGCGGTGCAGGAGACTCAACCTCCACCTCCTCTCTAGCAGGCTCCAGACGTGTAGCACTGCGCTGCGGTGATGGTGCGGGAGAGACGGGCGGCAGTGCGGGTGTGGCAGGCGGTGCAGCTCTGACTGGAGTAGAAGCGATGACTCTGTCGAACTCCTCAGTGGTAGGCAGACGGCGAGCAGTGGCTAAAATGGCCGGTGCATAAGATGCTGAGGACGAGACGAATGTCAGAGGCGGTGCCATGTGGAGAAGCTCCTTCCTGCTGGCAGGACCGCCCCGAACTAAGTCCATGCGGGCATCCACAAGATCGTCCACGAGGTTGTCGAAAGATTCCTCCAGAGCCTTGAGGTACTCAACAACCATCTCGATGGCTTCATCTCGCTCTCCCCTAGGGCAGGCGAATGCATAGTGACAAGTATATGGCGAGCTATCGCCTCACGGGCAGCCATCTGCATGGCATGCCTCTCCGTAGGCATGGCCCTTCCCACAAAACGGAAGTGGCGAGATGCAGAACGTCCTCCCTTGAATTGTACCACGGCCTGGTGCATAGACACGTTGTCGCTGAGCTTGTGCTGATAAAGCATGAACTCCGGACGAGTCGCTGGCCCGATCGCGAGCTTGGTGATGGAGACGAGGAGTTTGACAAACCCCTCGGGCACATTCGTGAACACTCGAGTCTCGCAGTTGCTGCCAGCCATCTACAAAAGTAGGCAGAAATTCTAAGTAGTCATGTCATAAATTTATGATGACCAACAGAATATAGCTACATTTGCAAAAATGCTGAAAAAGCACAAAGGACGCTAATAACCGATTAGCGATCGCACCTAGTGGCTTCCTACAGTCAGCCTGGCTCTGATACCAAGCTTGTCACGACTGGTTTTCCAATAAAAATATTTATTGAGAGACCGATCCCTTTTATGGACTAGTGAAGAAGAATCCCTTCTCACTGGTAGACAATATCTTGGTCACAGAAGAAAAATACCAGGAGTACTGAATATAATACAAGGTTGAGCGGAGACTGCTCAACAATTTATTACAAGCGCGCCTATAAAACATAACGGCGGATAGGGTGGCAAAACTACTAACTCACGATAAAAGGCGGTGGTGGATATATCACAGCGAAGTGGGTGATAAGACTCCTGAATCTAACAACTCTTCGAGCGTCGGAGTGAGGCTCGAGGAGACTTATTGCAGGTAGCGGAAGCGTATAATACAAGTGACCAATATCCAGGGTCGCACGGGACTGACTGGGACTCCTCTAGGCGTCGGACTCACTATCAAACTCTTCATCCATGAGATCGCCTTCGTCAACATCTGGCCAAAACAACAAGCCAGGTGAGTACTATGAAAGTACTCGCAAGACAGTTCGGACATAAGATATAACAAATGTAAACATGATGCATATGAACAGATTAACAAGTGCACTCAGACATAGGGATAATAATGCGTGGGAAACAGAAGAGAAGTCGGGCGGTAGTCCTCCCGAATCCCAAAGTAAGATACTGAGGGCCAAACGAGTGTCTGAATGACTCCTCGAGAGAAAAATACAAGAATAACAATGCCGCAGTCGGGCGTCAAGGTGACACCACATAAAGGGCTTATAATGGGAAATGAATGACAGTGCGTGCCATAGTCGGACGTCTGAGCGACATCACATAAAGGGCTTATATTGAAAGTAAACGATAAACATGCCACAGTCGGACATCTGAGCAACGTCACATAAAGGGCTTATATTGAAAGTAAAATACAAACATGCCACAGTCGGACGTCTGAGCGACATCAAATAAAGGGCTTATATTGAAAGTAAACGATAAACATGCCACAGTCGGACGTCTGAGCGACATCACATAAAGGGCTTATATTCACAACTTAGTAGCTCATGAATTTAAATCATATCAAGAGAATAATCAGGTATGAGATAAACAACAGGGTTAGTCCGTCCACAGGAATAATGTTTAACCAAGTTTACCACTCAAGTTTGTTTACCGGGGATATTACCACGAGAATTTGACATGGATAAGGAAGCACTGGTCCCTGACCATGGATACGATGACTCGGAAAGATTTGACTCTGCAGAGTTGTACTTTAACCACAGCCAACGGATTTCAGTAGTCACGGGGACTAGTTCCGTTTACGATGTTTTGGAAGAAACACATCTAACCAGTACACACCCATTCAACATTCCGAAGCCAGGAATCACCCTCGGCAACGTTCAAGAAAAACCTTGAGACGGGGAGGCTACAACCTCGCGTAGCATGGGATCAAATTTATATACGCGCGCTCTAAGGGGTGCCCCCCTCTCGGTCCCAACCGGAAACACCCATGCCCCCTGACCGGATGACTGGCTTTAATCCAGGGCCATGGAACCCTCATCCCGGCCCCTCTATTTGGTGTGTACACAGAAAGAGGTTACCAACTTACTAAATCGCATTCTGGCAGAAAACATGTGGTAGCACGGAAGGGTGAAGAACGATAACGTGACTCCGTCCACGTTAACGACGGAATTTATCGGATGACGTAAGGCTGGCATGCTACAACAGTACCACCTTACTGCCCTTCATGTCACCACATGACTAGGCCATCTCTCATCAGAGATCATAGTAACTTCGAAACACACGGGTAGTTGCCTTACATGCAACGAGATACTCACCGATGCTCATATGCCATGCACAACCATTCACGCAAACATGCAAAACACCTATCATATCAAAGGTTCAAACATGCTTGCCTGGTTCGGAGAAGTCTGAGTCTAGCTCGGCGAAGTTCGCGGCTCCGTCACCTCTTCCGGAACCTACGGTATAGCGAAAACATATACTAACGTGAAAATCAATGCGTGCATAAAAGTTGTCCCAAAAAATTTCCAAATAAATACTATAAAAAACTAGACAAAAATATAAGACTGTCAGAAAAAGAATCACTCAAAAATCACTTTTTATTAAAAAGTTATAAGGGTTTTTGTCCAGGACTAATCTGTGATGAAACAGAAAAGATCCAGGGACTTAACTGAGAAAATAGAAAATGGTTCGAAGAGAAACGCGCCAGCCCACAGAGAAAACGTACTTGCCCGAAGGCGCCAACAGAAAACGCTTCGGCGAGAGAAAGAAGAGAGGCTGACGTGGGGGTCCCACATGTCAGGTTCAAATCCTCGCCGGCGCCCGAAGGCTGCGGTGGTCGCCGGCGTCGAACCACGGCGAGTGAGGGAGATCGCAGTGTACGAAGAGGTTCAGCGTGTTCTTCCGCGTCGGTGGGTGGTGGACTTGGTCGTCGGAGAGCACCACGTCGACGGCGACACTTTCTCCGGCGGACGGCGGCTCGGGCGATGGTGGAGAACTCCGGTGGTTGCTGCAAACTCCGAATTGAAGCACGGGTCAGGAGAGTGGATGCATAAGGAAGCTACTGGCAAGAGCTGAGAGGTAGAGGTGCACGCACGGGAGCGAATCGAGCTGGATCCCGTGGCGGGTCGCGGCGGCCGGAGTTGAGGAAGAAGACTCCCTCGGGGCTCTCCCAGTGGCTAGGCGGGGTGTGCAGAGGTGTGCAGAGGTGGTGTGGGTTCTAGTTGGAGCTCGGGGCCTCTATTTATAGGTGATTCGAGGGGGTGGCCGTGAACGGGATCGCTCCGGCGAGCAATTACGGCGAGGCAAAGGCTTGGCAGGGAGCTTAAGTGGCCAGGAAGCATCAGGGAGGTGTACTGGTGCCGTTCCCCCGCTAATCCTGGTCGGGCTTGGCGTAATGGCGCCGGTCCACGGCGGGGTGGCCGTACGGGCACGGCGGCGGCAGAGAGCGTGCTCCGCGCCTAGCGGTTCACGACGAGGGTGGCAGCGCGCACTGGGGAGTGGAAGACCACGCGGCAGCCTTCGGTGGCTTGGGCGGCGCTGGACGGCGCCGTCTGCGCTGCGCCTTTCTCTGGCGGCCGCAAAGCCGCCGCTACCGTCGGTCACGGGGCGGCGCACCTCCTCCTGCTCATCGCCGACGCCCGCAACCTTCCAGGCGCTCGTGCAGTGCAGAGGACAAGGGGGAGGGGACGGGGAGCAAGGCGCCGCAGCGACACTGGCGAGATCGACAACGGACACTGAAGAAACGACAGTAGTTTCAGACACTGTTAACTGAACTTGACTGAACATTATAGAAACAGTGTCCAGCAGGTGTTCGATGAAATGATTTGGCAAGAAGAAAATTTTTCCTGGAGCGGCGACTTGGTGAGGTGACCTCTCAATGCACCCAGAGGCTGCCTGATTTTTCTCAGATTTTTAGGAGAAGAATTCAAATGAATTTCATCAAATTTGGCAAATGAGGTCCAAACTTGCAGCAAGTGTAGTTTGAAAATTTTGAACTGGAGACCAGTGGATCTTCATGGATCCTGGTTGAGGGCTCAAAGGACTAGGTAGGGAAATTGGTTTGGGGGCAAAAATCAAAACAGAAAGGGTAGCTCCTTTGAAAACCTCCAAGGATCAAGATAGAAGGCAGAAATTGTTTTTGATGAGAAATAAATGGAAAATAAATATATGGAGAGGTTCAACTTGCTGTAGTTGAGGTACATCATGATCCAAAGGTGGGGAAAGGTTTATGAGAGGGGATTTACACTTAGGTCATGGCAAGAGAGATTTTTGAAAGTGGAAAGGATCATTCCAAAAGTCATAGGATTATTTAAAAGAATTTTCAAAAGGAGTTTTTTCCCAAGTGAAAGGTATTTTGGTTTTGAGTCCAAATAAAATGGGGAAAACCTCCAAGACCAAAAATCAAGTCTTGGGTAAATCCAAAACAAAATACTTGTCATAAAAGAAAACATTTTGAGAGGGAGAGTTCTTTAGAAGTAAGAAAAAATTTAAAACACCTCCCTCAAATCAAATAAAAGTTTTGAAAAGGCCAAATAAAATTTTGGGTGTCACATCTTCCGCGCTTTCGCGAGCCTTGGCGAGTTCGGTCTCTCGAGCCGAAACATCACACTCCAAGGTCTCGCATTTTTTCACAGCGTCCTGGAGCTCTTGCTGGACCTCATTAAGCCTGGACTTGAGCTTCTTACGGGCGGCTTGTTCCTTGGCAGCTTTTTCCTCGGCATCGGCCAGGGCCTTTTTAAGGACCTCGACCTCGGTCGCCGCTCCTACAAATACCATGACATTATGGTCATTACACACCATTCATTATTTCTGAGTAAACAGCTAGCCACAACATACCTTGCTTGTCCTCAAGCTGCCTTTTTACAAGGCCGAGCTCTTCTTCGGCCTGCTCCAGACTCAGCTTTAGTCCGGAGGCCTCCGCTGCTTGAGAGGTTGTGGCCAGCAATGACGCCTGCTTACTCACATAAGACACATTTAGTTAGTTTCCTGCAAAAATGAATTGATCCTCTGTCCGGCCTTTCTTTCCGAACACCGGACAGTGTCTCAGGGGCTACTGTCTATATGGGGATTTTCTCTTTTGCGTCGCTTACCTCAAAACCTGTCAGCAGGCTGCTGTAAGCCTCGGTTAGTCCGCTCTTGATGGACTGAACCCTCTCAATCACTGTACCCATAAGGATACGGTGTTCATCCACAATGGAAGCGCCGCGTAGCGCTTCCAGCAGATTATCCGGTGCCTCTGGTTGGATAGAGGTCACCGGCGGGATAGGCACACCTCCTTCTCTCGAAGGAGGCTGCTCGCCGGATTCCAGAGCCGTATAGGTCTACGGAACCGTATCCGGTTGGGGGCCCAACTGAACACGGCCCCCATCGCCGGTCTCCATGGGGGTCTGCTCCCCCATCTGTCCGGTGACTGAGGTTTCGCCCTCCGGCGCCTCCCGGACAGTCTCCTGGGCTTCCCCCTGGCAGGGGAAGGTCCTTCGACACAGCACCTCGGCGTCGCCCTTGGCCTTGGGAGAGTGAGCGGCTGGCGGTGACTCGCTGCCCATCACTTTTGAATCCAACAAACCTCCTGATGAGGTTCGTAGGGAGCTGTCGTGGGCCGGACTGCAGTAGCATGATTAAACATATTAATACCATAAAGAGGAGAGGCCGGATACATGGATGCATATGGGCTTTTTAGTACTTACGATGCGGCCAGGGGCTTGCTTCGGGGGCATCGCTCTGAGCTGTTGTCGACGTCCCACGCAGAGTTATCCGGGAGGGGGCCCTTCCCCCTCTTGGGCGCCTCCGCCTCCAGATTTGTGGAGGCCGCCCTCTTCTTCCTCCCCCCATTAGGGGGAGAGTTGCTTTCCTCCTCCTTGTCGTCATCTTCGGCGGCAGAGGAGTGAGTCTTGTCTTCGGATGTCACGTCCGAAGGGCCCTTACGGCGAGGGCCACCTTTGGCCCCCTTGGCCTTCTTCTTGGCCTTCTTATCCGATGCCTTGTAGGGCGCTAGAACCAGCATCTTCGCCAGGAGCGGGATGACTGGTTCCTCGGGCAGCGGATCCGGACACCGAATCCGCTCCGCTTTCTCCGTCCATACCTGGAAGAATGAAATAAGTAAGGTTTAGATATCCTCCTTGAACAAGCAAGTAGAGGATGCGCCTTGAGACGTAACTTACCGCACTGGCAGGATGGGCAAGATCGTGCCCGCGGTCCGAGTCTATGTCCGACGGCGTCTCGTTGCCCTTAAAGAGCAACTTCCATACATCTTCGTGAGTAGTTCCGAAGAGTCTTTCCAAGGTTTGGTGCTTCTCCGGATCAAATTCCCATAAAGGGCATGTTCGTCTCTGGCATGGAAGGATCCGGCGAACTAGCATCACCTGGATCACGTGGACGAGCTTGATGTTTTTATCCACCATGCTCCGGATGCGCGTCTGCAGCGCTATCAGCTCGTCCGACGAAGACCAATTTGGGCCCTTCTTTAGCAAGGAGGTGAGTCGCATTGGGGCCCCAGACTTGAATTCGGGAGGCGCGGCCTAGGTAGCATCGCGTGGCTCTGTGATATAAAACCACAGCTTCTGCCACTCCTTGACAGTCTCCACAAACGTGCCTTTGGGCCATGTGACATTGGGCATCTTGCTCACCATGGCTCCTCCGCACTCCGCGTGTTGGCCATCCACCTTCGGCTTCACGTTGAAGATCTTGAGCCATAGTCCGAGGTGGGGAGGAATGCGGAGGAAGGCCTCGCACATGATAATGAATGATGAGATGTTGAGGAAGGAGTTTGGGGCTAGATCATGGAAATCTAGCCCGCAATAGAACATGAGTCCGCGGACGAAAGGGTGGAGAGGAAACCCTAATCCGCGGAGAAAATGGGGGATAAACACCACCCTCTTATTGGGCTTCGGGGTGGGGATGACTTGCCCCTTTGCCGGAAGACGGTGGGCGATTTCCTTCGCCAGATACCTGGCCGCCCGAAGCTCAGTGATGTCCTTCTCCTTGACAGAGGAGGCCATCCACTTGCCTTACCCTCCAGATCTGGACATGGTTGAATGCTTTCTGGAAGCGAAAAGGATGAAGACTTGGGCGCTGGAGCTCGAGAATGGAAGGGCAGAGAAAGAGAAGGCGTGGGTGAAGAAGGGGAATCCTTATCTCCTTATAAAGGCAGTGAATATCAAGAGCCTCCCCACTCGCCTTAAAACTCGCCTATTCCCAAGGGCTGTGCAAACGGTACGGTTGGATTACCCACGCCCGTATTGATGAGAATCCCGCAATAAGGGGACACGATCTCTGCTTCGACAAGACGTGCCAATGAAAACCGCGTCTCGAAACGTGGAACGACAGCCAAAAACGGTTCGAAATAATGACCGGGCAGACGTGATGTCACATTACAAAAAGTTGTCAGCGGATTGGACTCGTGAAATATTATACTCTCTGCGGTTGTGTGTGTGGTACTTGTGTTGTAGATTCGGACACTTTCATTGCGTCTGAAGACTATCTTGGAGTATTTGGAAAGGGGAACCCGCCTTGCAATGCCGAAGACAATCTGCACGCCGGGCACCTCGTCATTGAAGCCTGGTTTAGGGGCTACTGAGGTTGTCCTGGACTAAGGGGTCCTCGGGCGTCCGGCCTGTTGGACATGGGCCGGACTGACGGGTTGTGAAGATGCAAATACCGAAGACTCTACCCGTGTCCGGATGGGACTCTCCTTGGCGTGGAAGGCAAGCTTGGCGTCCAAATATGAAGATTCCTTTCTTTGTAACCGACTTTGTACAACCCTAGTCCCCTCCGGTGTCTATATAAAATGGAGGGCTTAGTCCGGATCAGCAGACAGCCATACAGGCTAGACTTCTAGGGTTTTAGCCATTACGATCTCGTGGTAGATCAAATCTTGTAATACTCATATTCATCAAGATCAATCAAGCAGGAAGTAGGGTATTACCTCCATAGAGAGGGCCCGAACCTGGGTAAACATTGTGTTCCCCGTCTCCTGTTACCATCGACCTTAGACGCACAGTTCGGGACCCCCTACCCGAGATCCGCCGGTTTTGACACCGACGGTATGGTAATCCTATTCTGGAAGTCATGTTACTAGACCATGACGAACCTACGAACTATGAGAAGCGATGATGAGCCCAGATTCGACAAAATGGCTTGAGGCCATGAAATCTAAGATGGGATCCATGTATGAAGAACAAAGTGTGGACTTTGGTTGACTTGCCCGATGATCAGCAAGCCATTGAGAATAAATGGATCTTCAAGAGGAAGATGGACGCTGATAGTAGTGTTACTATCTACAAAGCTCGAATTGTCGAAAAACAATTTTTTGACAAGTTCAAGGTGTTGACTACGATGAGATTTTCTCACTTGTAGCGATGCTTAAGTCTGTCCGAATCATGTTAGCAATTGCCACATTTTGAAATCTGGCAAATGGATGTCAAAACTACATTCCTTAATGGATTTCTTAAAGAAGAGTTGTATATGATGCAACAAGAAGGTTTTGTCAATCCTAAAGGTGCTAACAAAGTATGCAAGCTCCAGCGATCCATATATGGACTGGTGCAAGCATCTCGGAGTTGGAATATACGCTTTGATAGTGTGATCAAAGCATATGGTTTTATACAGACTTTTGGAGAAGCCTGTATTTACAAGAAAGTGAGTGGGAGCACTACAGCCTTTCTGATAAGTATATGTGAACTACATATTGTTGATCGGAAATGATGTAGAATTTTATGGAAAGCATAAAGGAGTGTTTGAAAGGAGTTTTTCAAAGAAAGACCTCGGTGAAGCTGCTTACATATTGAGCATCAAGATCTATAGAGATAGATCAAGACGCTTGATAAGTTTTTTCAATGAGTGCATACCTTGACAAGATTTTGAAGTAGTTCAAAATGGAACAGTCAAAGAAGGAGTTCCTACCTGTGTTGCAAGGTGTATAGTTGAGTAAGACTCAAAACCCGATCACGGCAGAAAATAGAAAGAGAATGAAAGTCATTCCCTATGCCTCAGTCATAGGTTCTATGAAGTATGATGTGTTGTGTACCAGACCTATTGTATACCTCACCATGAGTTTGGCAAGAGGGTACAATAGTGATCCAGGAGTGGATCACTGGACAACGGTCAAAATTATCCTTAGTGGTATAAGGATATGTTTCTCAGTTATGGAGGTGACAAAAAGTTCATCGTAAAGGGTTACGTCGATGCAAGCTTTGACACTGATCCAGATGACTCTGAGTCTCAATCTGGATACATATTGAAAGTGGGAGCAATTAGCTAGAGTAGCTCCGTGCGGAGGATTGTAGACATAGAAATTTGCAAAATACATACGGATCTGAATGTGGCAGGCCCATTGACTAAACTTCTCCCACAAGCAAAACATGATCACACCTTAGTACTCTTTGGGTGCTAATAACATGGCGATGTGAACTAGATTATTGACTCTAGTAAACCCTTTGGGTGTTGGTCATATGGCGATGTGAACTATGAGTGTTAATCACATGATGATGTGAACTATTGGTGTTAAATCACATGGTGATGAGAACTAGATTATTGACTCTAGTGCAAGTGGGAGACTGAAGGAAATATGCCCTAGAGGCAATAATAAAGTTCTTATTTATATTTCCTTATATCATGATAAATGTTTATTATTCATGCTAGAATTGTATTAACCGGAAACTTAGTGCATGTGTGAATACATAGACAAAACAGAGTGTCCCTAGTATGCCTCTACTTGACTAGCTCGTTAATCAAAGATGGTTAAGTTTCCTAACTATAGACATGTGTTGTCATTTGATGAACGGGGTCACATCATTAGAGAATGATGTGATGGACAAGACACATCCGTTAGCTTAGCACTATGATCGTTTATTTTATTGCTATTGCTTTCTTCATGACTTATACATGTTCCTATGACTATGAGATTATGCAACTTCCGAATACCGGAGGAACACTTAGTGTGCTATCAAACGTCACAACGCAACTAGGTGATTATAAAGATGCTCTACAGGTGTCTCTGATGGTGTTTGGTGAGTTGGCATAGATCGAGATTAGGATTTGTCACTCCGAATGTCGGAGATGTATCTCTGGGCCCTCTCGGTAATGCACATCACTATAAGCCTTGCAAGCAATGTGACTAATGAGTTAGTTATGAGATGATACATTACAGAACGAGTAAAGAGACTTGCCGATAACGAGATTGAACTAGGTATGGTGATACCGACGATCGAATCTCGGGCAAGTAACATATCGATGACAAAGGGAACAACATATGTTGTTATGCGGTTTGACCGATAAAGATCTTCGTAGAATATGTAGGAGCCAATATGACCATCCAGGTTCCGCTATTGGTTATTGACCGGAGATGTGTCTCGGTCATGTCTACATAGTTCTCGAACCCGTAGGGTCCGCACGCTTAATATTCGATTTCGATTTGTATTATGAGTTATGTGATTTGATGTACCGAAGGTTGTTCAGAGTCCCAGATGAAATCACGGGCATGACGAGGAGTCTCGAAATGGTCGAGACATAAAGATTGATATATTGGACCATGTTATTCGGACAACGGAAGTGTTACGGATAATTTCGGATAAAACCGGAGTGCCGGAGGGGTTACCGGAACCCCCCGGGGAAGTAATGGGCCTTAGTGGGCCTTAGGGGAGAGAGGGGGCAGCAGCCAGGAGGTGGCGCCCCCCCCCTCCCCAAGGGGAGTCCGAATAGGACTAGGGGAGGGGGCGCGGCCCCTCTTTCCCTCTCCCTCTCCCTCTCCTTCCTTCTTCTCCTACTTGGACTAGGAAGGGGGGCGATTCCTGCTTGGAGTAGGATTCCCCCCCTTGGGCGCGCCCCTTAGGGCCGGCCAGCATCCTACTCCACGCTTCCGCTTTCGGTCTACGAGGGTACATGGACACACTTTCCCCGCCCGTTGCTATGCTTCTCCTTGATGAGTCTGCATCCTAGAAGCATTTTGATCAACTTTTAATGGAGGCATTTATTGGTTCATGCAATTCAGGTCATTCATAAGTCATGATCGAGCATGAACCGTTGGTTGTTCAATTTGCCTTTATCCTATATCAGCATGCATTTTTTTAAATAAAATATTTTCTAATCCTAATATTTTGTTGTGTTCCTTTTTCAAATATCAATAGCCGCCGTCATCCACCACGATGAACATCCAGTATATATACTACTGACAACCAATGTTGCCTACATTACTTACTCCCTCTATTCTTAAAAGAGTGTACTTCCAACTTTATTGAAAAGTCAAACTTTTTTTATGTTTGACCATATATATAAAATAATAGACCAACATATATGCCATCAAATTAGTAGCATTACATTCATGATAAAATATATTTTCGTCATATACCTATTTGGTTTCACAAATATTGACATATTTTTGCATAAGCTCGGTCAAACTTTAAGATAGATTGACCCTCCAACGAAGTTGAAACTACACTCTTTCAAGGACGGAGGGAGTATCATCAAAGGGCCGTGTTCAGTTGTAATATAGGAATAGTTTGCTCTTCGGATCTATATAGAAATAGAAAAAACAAGGTATGCCATTGAATCTTTTAATTACTTAATCATTTATGCATCTTATATTACGAAATTTTTCACGGGATGTCATTTATTTTTCTATACATATAAGTAGATAGACAAATATAAAATTTGTCATCCGTCTGTTCCATAACGTCAAACGTTTTTTAAGCTATACATCTTACATTATGGGACGAGATTTTTTAAGTAGCGTTGGCACCTCTGTAAGATGAAAGAGAAATGCACCGTATTAGCAGTGCAGAACAGCATAAAGTAACTATAATTTCTTTTTAAAAAAAGGTAGAGTACTAACTATAATTTCTTCTTCCATTTCTGTGAAAATAACAAATTTATACACACTTTCTGATTCTCATTGCTCGTTCGATATTACTATGTTTACTTCAAAATTACCATTGACAAGAGCAAAATAGTAATCTCGCTATATTACAAGGGTCGGATGACATTACATGAACATGACTCGTATCATTTAGTCGTCGTAATCATCGTTATCCCTGCGGTTGAGGAACCGCCGGACGGCGCCGACGACCGCCCCGCCCACAATGAACAGGACGAGTGTGTCGAAGCCGCCACCGACCCCGAGGGCGACGCTCGGGCCACCGTAGAAGCCGAACGGCGACAAGCCGTACCCGCCATAGCCACCGTAGCCGTAGCCGCCGACCAGCGGTGGCGCCACGCCGGGATTGACGTAGATGTTCGTCCTGCGAGCACGCGCGCGAGCATCACAAAACAAATCAGAATTGCATCAGGCTATTGCTACGTTAGATCTGGCCATCTGGCAGATGTTTAATTGATGGTTACCTCGAGTTGTTTATCCTTGGACCGGACGAGCGCGGTGCCGCGGACCGAAACGCCTTCCCACCGATCCTGCCGCCGGACTTGCCCGCCATGGCGTCGTCGACGGGCGCGAGTACGAGCACGCCGGCGGCCATGGCGACCATCGCCAGCTTCCCAAGATTTTTCAGCTCGAGGTTTCCGGCCCACGACGGAGGCGCGTCCTTCTGGTCGGACGCCCTGCAAGAGAGCCTCGCCGATGCCGGCCTAATTGACGACCTCGTGAGCTGCGGGGCCGTGCATAGGGGCCTCCCTGTGAGGAAGCTCTGGAGAGATGTGGGGGCTAACGCCATGGCCGTGATCTCTCCCTGGGCTTCTAGCTTGCTTGCTTTGCTTGCTCTTGCTATGTCTTCTTCCTTCTCTGAGTTTCTTGATTGCTTGCTGCAGTTTGAGATGGGAAGTGGTGAAAGAAGGGTAATCTTGTAGCTTTCAGGGATTGCCGCGTTTTGGCTGGAGGAGGAGGAAGGGCAGTAGGAGACTAGAAGGCTTATCTTGAGATGAGCAAGAGGCCACTTGGCCGAATGTGAGCGGCCGGGTGAAACCTCTAGAGGAGAGATATCTTTTGAGCGCTTGTTTGTTCCGTAGCACAACTTTTTCCGAACACACAAACATGCAGCTGTGCGCTTGGCACACGGTTGAATCTGGTGCTTTCACATTTCAGTTTCTCCAGCCATTCTCTTTTCGGTGCAAGAGCTCTGCCGATTTTTTAATAAGGTAGGAAAAGGAAAAAAGAATACAGAGGGAGTGTTGGGTTCCTCTCCGCTCTCTTAACTCTGCTCCCGGAGCGGACCTCACTTTAACGGAGCTGCGAAGACCGAGCTCCACCAACTCCGCGGAGTGGGAGCAGAGAGATTACGAACGGGGCCAGAGTCACCATTTATGAGGGAAACGAGGATCCAAGCAAATAACCTAGCATGACTTCTACCCGAATTAACTGAGAGCGAGATTTTCAAAAGTGCCTTCGATAAGGGAAGCAATGCCCAAGAACTGACATGATCAATCACCGTCAAGCACAAAGCTTTCGCCCAGATACTCACACAACCGGGCCACCGGACCTCGAATGCTGCCCTGCCAACATCCACCACCGCAGCTCTAACTCTGATCGAACACGGCCAATGATAGCGGTGTACTCTTCGCTAATGTATCCAAGGAGGGGGCGAATGCCGATGAGCATGCTCATCACCGATAATGAGCCCTACCAAATAGAAAGCTTCCGCCCCGGACCTAATGCTTCACCTCCTTTACATGCCTATGGAGGGAGCTCAACCCTAGCAAATCTGTGAGAGCGAGGCATAACTCCACGCGTACGACCACACGTTTCTATGGTGGCCTGCCATGAAGCGCCCACATCGGTTCCAGGGACCGCGGGCTAGGCAGATCAAGCGCAACCACTTCAGATCTGCACGCCACATCCCGAGGTCATCGCCCTGGCCTTCCTGCTCCGCCACATTGGCCGCCCACATGGCCTAGAACACCCAGTTGCATCGTCTGTCAGCCTGAACACACCAACAAACCTGAGCCCATCGGATCTGAGCACAAGGCCCCTGAATCTTCTACCCCGCGACGCACATGCCCCCATGATTTTGTAGCTTTTGGAAACATTGTCTCAACAGTTTTGACACATGACTGGGTACAATCACCAAGGTGGGATTGATCATCAATCACACTTAGCTCTTCTTCTTGATTAAAGTGAAATGTGTCACTAGTCCATTACCTCAAACTAATTGCATGCTTTAGGCCCACAACTCCGGATTTGATCAATTTAGGTCGTAAACTCGTTTATTTGATCAAATAAGGCCAAAAATAGTTTAAGAGGAAAAAACCGACCACATGGCTGCCACGTCAGTGTTTCTTCTTTGCCACTCGAGAACTAACTTTTTTTTACTGGAACAAATTTTTGAAATGGCTGATTTTTTTCTCACAAGCCTGCTAACAGCGTGTGGAGGTAAACATTTAACAAGAAACTTACACTGCCCGTGCAATGTGAGTTCTTTTTCCTCCAGACACCGTCAGCATGGTTTATGAGGAAAAAAATCAGCATATTTGCAAATAGACCCCTATAAAAACATTTAGTTCGTGAGTGGTCAAAGGAAAGCTGATGTGGCAGCCCTCACTACCGGAACAGGGCGCTACCCCGACGGCCGAAACAATGTCGACAGCCCCCGTCGGCCTATTCAGAGCTATGCCGACAGCCAGGTCTAGGCCGTCGGCGTATCCAGGCCGTCGGGCTACCCCAAGATAAGCCGACGGCCACCGTCGGCACAGAACGGTCGTCCGCCTAGCTACGAGCACGCCGACCGCTGCCGTCGGCATACACGGGCTGTCGGCATACTTGTGGGCCCGTCGACCCCGCTCGTGACGGGTGGCTAACGGCGTCCGAACTATGCCGACGGTGGAGACGGGCGGCCGTCGGCATAGGTATGCATGCCACGTCACCGATCCGGGGCGCACCGACCAACATATATGCCGACGGCTGCCGTCGGCATATCTGCCATGTCACCGATCCGCGGCATGCCGCCCGCCTAAACCCTGGCCGTAGCTATGCCGACGGCAGTCCGCATAGTTATATTTTTTTCGTTTTCATACATAATTTTTGATGTTTTTTATGTATTATTATTTGATTTTTTTTCGTTTTCATACATAATTTTTGATGTTTTTTATGTATTATTATTTGACTAGTAAAGGTGCCCGTGCGTTGCAACGGGCATATTTGAGTGATTCAACATCATTGGTATCTAACATATGGATATTCATGCGGCCTTCTCGACTTTCTTTCACCGTTATAGCATTAGTTTCCTTGTCCTCCTCCTTTCCACTCGCAATCCCATCTTGAGTCCTCGACCTGCACTTCCAAACACGTGACCATTGCAATTTGGTTATATTTCAAACCTATCTTCTATTTGTACCATCGCTAGTCTTTTGTTCTGCAATTAACATTGTAGAGCAGAATACCAAATTAATTTAGGTGAACAGATGCAACACATTCAATATTATTCGAATGTGATGTGTTATTTGCTCATCCACTCCTATAGGCTTCTTCCAGAATATATGTGCAGATATTATATCAGTGTGCTCTATATAAGTGCAACAGTCAGTAATTGACCATCGACATGAGCTTTGACTCCATGGTCACTACGTAATACAGGAAAAAGAAAAGGCCAATATTGCATTATTGCTTGACTGTTACTGAAATTTGACAGGAAATCAAGTAGCGCTACCTCATCTTCTTTTAGACTCCTAGAGCATATACAACAGGAACAGAACAAAAACTAACCAAGAATATACATATCCATGTGCACCACTTTCAGAATATATGACATATTGACTCTGAGATATCTAACTCTTTTTGTTTCCATGCATTCAAGAAGCGCTCTATTACTTTCAGGATCTTATTCCAAGTTTAACTTGTTTACAAAGATTAAAAATTATGCTGTAGCATGATTTTTCTATGACATCCAAAAAAATTATGGTTATTCATATCAAACAGGCAACGCAAGTAATTCTTGGTCCAATTCTAAAATGGACAGGTTTGGATCTGCTAAAGAACACTTTGTTTCTCTTGTTCCATAACCTAATGACCACACTTAAGCATAGATAGGTTTGTATATATGGTAGAAGAACAGCAGGCTCGAAGTAATAAATCACAGGCAGGGAGGAAGCAAGGTAGATGATGGGGGCTTAGCTTACTTGTCAGCGTAGAGGAGGTAGAGGTAGGTGATGGAGCTTCTGCACCTCGGGTGACTGCACCTCCATGTTCATACAACCTACGGCGCACGCAAATAAGTCTGAATATACACGGCGCGAGAGGACAGGAGGATTCGACTATGACCACACCACATGGATGTTGTTGGAGTCTGACAAGCGCTGGCCGTGATGGCAGGTCGTCCTACAGGTGCTCATCCGTACCCTCCCTTCTCTAGGCTCTCTCAGGCCGTGGCGGCGGAGATCCGTAGGGGACGAACGGCCACGTCTCCAATCACTGAACCCAACGATGCCCAAGCCCGACCGCCGTTGCGTTCGTGCTCCCGAGACATCCTGAGCAGCCCTTGGATTCTCCTGGAAATCAATCAACACCTGCAGACAACAAACACCTCAATGTTATCGCACCGTTCGCCAAACCAACCTCTGGCTCAAGAAAGAGGAGTAAACAGACATCTGATGATGAACTTACCTGCCGCATCACAGGGTCCGTCAGGATGTTCTGGATTTCAGGGTCCTGCATAGCTTTGCCCTGTCTGTCTCAGTTCCTCTGGGGTAAAGTTTGCCTCTGTTCGCCTTGTTGATCTGCTGAATATATCTGAGAACGGACAGCAACGGTTAGGAGCTGTTTGGTGGAATCTAAGATGAGAAACCATTGACTGATTGGCGATCTCTTTCAGTGCTACTTACCTCTTTACACCATCAAGCAGCTCCTGGTTACTCGGATCATGCTTTAGGCCTTCCTGATAAGTTTCCATTGCGTTGTCATACTCTTTCATGAAAAACTGGATTGTGCCTTTCCTGATGTATCCCTTGGAGAATGTAGGATCTAGCTCGATGCACTTCTCGGCATCCCTTCAGGCATGGCACCCAGCTTGGTGTAACAGGCAGCCCTGTTGCTGTATACCTGAAATATACAATCCACGCAAACAACAACTTCGCAGTTATACCAAACCCACTACAGGACAAATCTATACTGCAGAAGCACCTGATGCACCAGTCGTCATCGACAGGCTAATTCAAAAGGCATATATATACACAGTTCAGTATGTTCTCTGCATTATTGGTTAATCTTATGCGGGTTCCCGTCAGATTAAAAAAAATTCTTTCGAATATAACAGTGAAATGGTTTCAACTAATGTGTTTGCTGAAGCAATTGAGTAACATAAAAGATCAAGGAATTACCTTCGGATCCTTCAGGTTTCTCCTGAGCGCTTCAGTGTAATGCTTCACTGCTTCTGGGTATTTTTGCTGCTTAGGGAACTCATTACCTGCAGGGCAGTAGCAAGAATAGAGAACCTCATCATTAACTGCCCCAGACTATTAGGGGCAGAAAAGCAGTGTTAACATTATAATTCACGCAGCTTACCTTTCTCTCGCTCCTCATCAGTTTTTTATGGATCATAATACTCTTGTTACTCGAGCTCCTTCTTTGCTCGTTCAGCATCATTTAGTCTTTTCAGGGTATCTGGGTTTGATGCTCAGTTAGAGCCTTCTGGAAAGTCTCAATGGCAACATCGTAGTCTTTGGAAGACTTGGCAAGTTTGGCAAGAGCAGTTGCTTTCCTTATCAGTGCCCTTGAGACCATCTTGAAGTCAGGACAGTCAGCATGAAGTTCCCTTCCCCTCTCAACAGCCGTATAACAATCCTTAATGCAATCATCATACTGGTATTTGGAGAAACAGAATATTAGCTCTCAAATCACCAGAGGCATAAGTAATTCGAGAGGGCTCCCGATTCCAATACTTAAGTTAAAACATGTGGCAGTGAAAAATCATAGCAACACTACTGATTTACGAAATCTGCAGTTCATTCAAGCCCTGTAATATCATACAGAGCAAGTCCAAGCCCCCAAAAGGTAAGAAGGCAGATATATAGAGATAAATTCACTGTTGTTATTAAATATTGATGAATGTGTAAGGATCGCCTCGACAGTGAAATCATTCTAACTACCAGTAGTCTCTATCAAAAAATACTAATTTTTCTCTAAAACGCCCTCGCCTGTGCTCCGAGCCACCGCTGCTGCTGACGCCTCCTGGCATCATTTTCTCTTAACTCGGTAAAATATGTTTCCAGTTGTACATGTTGGGGAACGTAGCAGAAATTCAAAATTTTCCTACGTATCACCAAGATCAATCTAGGAGATGCTAGCAACGAGAGGGGAGGAGTGCATCTACATACCCTTGTAGATCGCGAGCGGAAGCGTTCAAGAGAACGGGGTTGATGGAGTCGTACTCGTCGTGATCCAAATCACCGATGATCCTAGCGCCGAACGGACGGCACCTCCGCGTTCAACACACGTATGGAGCGGGGACGTCTCCTCCTTCTTGATCCAGCAAGGGGGAGGAGAAGTTGATGGAGATCCAGCAGCACGACGGCGTGGTGGTGGAAGTAGCGGGATCCCGGCAGGGTTTCGCCAAGCGCAAGCGGGGAGGAAGAGGTGTCACGGGAGGGAGGGAGGCGCCAGGGCTTGGGGTGCTGCTCCCATGCGCCTCCCCACTATATATAGGGGTGGAGGGGGCTGGTTTCTTGCCCTCCAAGTCCATCGGGGCATTGGCAAAGGTGGGGGAAAGAAATCCCATCATTTCCCTTCCCCACCGATTGTTATCCCCCTTTTTTAGGGATCTTGATCTTATCCCTTTGGGATATGATCTTATTCCTTCTAAGGTGGGATCTTGGTGCGCCTTGACCAGGGGTGTGGGGCCTTGCCCCCACTACCCACGTTCATGTGGGTCCCCCCATGCAGGTGGGCCCCACTTTGGAACCTTCTAGAACCTTCCCGGTACAATACCGAAAAATCCCGAACATTTTCTGGTGGCCAAAATAGGACTTCCCATATATAAATCTTTACCTCCGGACCATTCCGGAACTCCTCGTGACGTCCGGGATCTCATCCGGGACTCCGAACGAATTTAGGATTTCCGCATACTAATATCTCTACAACCCTAGCGTCACCGAACCTTAAGTGTGTAGACCCTACGGGTTCAGGAGACATGCAGACATGACCGAGACGACTCTCCGGTCAATAACCAACGGCGGGATCTGGATACCCATGTTGGCTCCCACATGTTCCACGATGATCTCATCGGATGAACCACGATGTCGAGGATTCAATCAATCCCGTATACAATTCCCTTTGTCAATCGATACGTTACTTGCCCGAGATTCGATCGTCGGTATCCCAATACCTTGTTCAATCTCGTTACCGGCAAGTCACTTTACTCGTACCGTAATGCATGATCCCGTGACCAAACACTTGGTCACATTGAGCTCATTATGATGATGCATTACCGAGTGGGCCCAGAGATACCTCTCCGTCATACGGAGTGACAAATCCCAGTCTCGATTCGTGCCAACCCAACAGACACTTTCGGAGATACCTGTAGTGCACCTTTATAGCCACCCAGTTACGTTGTGACGTTTGGTACACCCAAAGCATTCCTACGGTATCCGGGAGTTGCACAATCTCATGGTCTAAGGAAATGATACTTGACATTAGAAAAGCTCTAGCAAACGAACTACACGATCTTGTGCTATGCTTAGGATTGGGTCTTGTCCATCACATCATTCTCCTAATGATGTGATCCCGTTATCAATGACATCCAATGTCCATGGTCAGGAACCATAACCATCTATTGATCAACGAGCTAGTCAACTAGAGGCTTACTAGGGACATGTTGTGGTCTATGTATTCACACATGTGTTACGGTTTCCAGTTAATACAATTATAGCATGAACAACAGACAATTATCATGAACAAGGAAATACAATAATAACCATTTTATTATTGCCTCTAGGGCATATTTCCAATAGTCTCCCACTTGCACTAGAGTCAATAATCTAGTTCACATCACCATGTGATTAACACTCAAAGTTCACTAGAGTCAATAATCTAGTCCACATCACCATGTGATTAACACTCAATGAGTTCTAGGGTTTGATCATGTTATGCTTACGAGAGAAGTTTTATTCATCGGGTTTGCAACATTCAGATCCGTGTGTGCTTTACAAATCTCTATGTCATCTTGTAGACGTAGCTACCACGCGCTACTTGGAGCTATTCCAAATAACTACTCTACTATACGAATCCGGTTTACTACTCAGAGTCATCCGGATTAGTGTCAAAGTTTGCATCGACGTAACCCTTTACGATGAACTGTTTTACCACCTCCATAATCGAGAAAATTCCTTAGTCCACTAGATACTAAGGATAAGTTCGACCGCTGTCATGTGATCCATTCCCGGATCACTATTGTACCCCTTGACTAACTCATGGCAAGGCACACTTCAGGTGCGGTACACAGCATAGCATACTGTAGAGCCTACGTCTAAAGCATAGGGGACGACCTTCGTCCTTTCTCTCTCTTCTGCCGTGGTCAGGTCATGAGTCTTACTCAATACTCACCTTGTAACACAGCCAAGAACTCCTTCTTTGCTGATCTATTTTGAACTCCTTCAAAATCTTGTCACGGTATGTATTCATTTGAAAGTACTATTAAGCGTTTTTTATCTATCCTTATAGATCTTGATGCTCAATGTTCAAGTAGCTTAATCCAGGTTTTCCATTAAAAAAACACTTTTCAAATAACCCTGAATGCTTTCCAGAAATTCTACATCATTTCTGATCAACAATATGTTAACAACATATACTCATCAAAAATTCTATAGTGCTCCCACTCATTTCTTTGGAAATACAAGTTTCTCATGAACCTTGTATAAACCCAAAATCTTTGATCATCTCATCAAAGCGTTCATTCCAACTCCGAGATGCTTACTCCAATCCTTAGAAGGATTGCTGGAGCTTTGCATACTTGTTAGCATCTTTCAGGATTGACAAAACCTTCTGGTGTTATTACATACAACCTTTCCTCAAGGAAATCGTCGAGGAAACAATGTTTTGACATCCTATCTGCAAGATTTCATAAATAATGCAGTAACTGCTAATATAATTCTAACAGATTCTTAGCATCGCTACGAGTGAGAAAGTCTCATCGTAGTCAACTTCTTGAACTTGCCGGAAAACATCTTAACGACAAGTCGAGCTTTCTTAATGGTGACACTTACCATCATTGTCTGTCTTCCCTTTAAAATCCATCTGTACCCAACAGCCTTACGACCATCAAGTAGTTCTTTCAAAGTCTATACTTTGTTTTCATACATGGATCCTCTCGGATTTTATGGCCTCAAGCCATTCGTCGGAATCCGGGCCCACCATCGCTTCTCCATAGCTCGTAGGTTCATTGTTTTCTAGCAACATGACTTCCAAGACAGGATTACGTACCACTCTGAAGTAGTACGCATCCTTGTCGTCCTATGAGGTTTGGTAGTGACTTGATCTGAAGTTTCATGATCACTATCATAAGCTTCCACTTCAATTGGTGTAGGTGCCACAGGAACAACTTCCTGTGCCTTGCTACACATTAGTTGAAGTGACGGTTCAATGACCTCATCAAGTCTCCACCATCCTCCCACTCAATTCTTTCAAGAGAAAATTTTCCTCGAGAAAGGACCCGTTTCTAGAAACAATCACTTTTGCTTCCAGATCTGAAATAGGAGGTATACCCAACTGTTTTGGGTATTCTATGAAGATGCATTTATCCGCTTTGGGTTCGAGTGTTGGGGAACGTAGTAATTTCAAAAAAAATCCTACGCACACGCAAGATCATGGTGATGCATAGCAACGAGAGGGGAGAGTGTTGTCCACGTACCCTCGTAGACCGACAGCGGAAGCGTTATCACAACGCGGTTGATGTAGTCGTACGTCTTCACGATCCGACCGATCAAGTACCGAACGCACGGCACCTCCGAAGTTCTACACACGTTCAGCTCGATGACGTCCCTCGAACTCCGATCCAGCCGAGTGTTGAGGGAGAGTTTCGTCAGCACGACGGCGTGGTGACGATGATGATGTTCCACCGACGCAGGGCTTCGCCTAAGCTCCGCGACGGTATTATCGAGGTGTAATCTGGTGGAGGGGGGCACCGCACACGGCTAAAATATCGTATATCAAGTGTGTTCTCAGGTGCCCCCTGCCCCCGTATATAAAGGAGCAAGGGGGAGACCGGCTGCCCTAGGCGCGCCAAGGAGAGAGGGGGAGTCCTCCTCCTAGTAGGAGTAGGACTCCCCTTTCCTAGTCCTACTAGGAAAAGAGGGGGGAAGGAAAGAGAGGGAGAGGGAGAGGGAAAGGGGGCTGCGCCCCCCTCTCCTAGTCCAACTAGGACTCCCCTTGGGAGGGGGCGCGCCACCTCATGGCTGCTGCCCTCTCTCTCCCCTCAAGGCCCACCAAGGCCCAATACTTCCCCGGGGGGTGACGGTAACCCTCCGGCACTCCGGTTTAATCCGAAACTTCTCCGGAACACTTCCGGTGTCCGAATATAGTCGTCCAATATATCAATTTTTACGTCTCGACCATTTCGAGACTCCTCGTCATGTCCGTGATCACATCCGGGACTCCGAACAACCTTCGGTACATCAAAACATATAAACTCATAATATAACTGTCATCGTAACTTTAAGCGTGCGGACCCTTTGGGTTCGAGAACTATGTAGACATGACCGAGACACCTCTCCGGTCAATAACCAATAGCGGGACCTGGATGCCCATATTGGCTCCCACATATTCTACGAAGATCTTTATCGGTCATACCGCATAACAACATACGTTGTTCCCTTTGTCATCGGTATGTTACTTGCCCGAGATTCGATCGTCGGTATCTCGATACCTAGTTCAATCTCGTTACCGGCAAGTCTCTTTACTCGTTCCGTAATACATCATCCCGCAACTAACTCATTAGTCACAATGCTTGCAAGGCTTATAGTGATGTGCATTACCGAGTGGGCCCAGAGATACCTCTCCGACAATCGGAGTGACAAATCCTAATATCGAAATACGCCAACCCAACAAGTACCTTTGGAGACACCTGTAGAGCACCTTTATAATCACCCATTTACGTTGTGACGTTTGGTAGCACACAAAGTGTTCCTCCGGTAAACGGGAGTTGCATAATCTCATAGTCATAGGAACATGTATAAGTCATGAAGAAAGCAATAGCAACATACTAAACGATCGGGTGCTAAGCTAACGGAATGGGTCAAGTCAATCACGTCATTCTCCTAATGAGGTGATCCCGTTAATCAAATGACAACTCATGTCTATGGCTAGGAAACATAACCATCTTTGATTAACGAGCTAGTCAAGTAGAGGCATACTAGTGACACTCTGTTTGTCTATGTATTCACACATGTATTATGTTTCCGGTTAATACAATTCTAGCATGAATAATAAACATTTATCATGATATAAGGAAATGTATAATACTTTATTATTGCCTCTAGGGCATATTTCCTTCAGTCTCCCACTTGCACTAGAGTCAATAATCTAGTTCACATCGCCATGTGATTTAACATCAATAATTCACATCACCATGTGATTAACACCCATAGTTCACATCTCTATGTGACCAACACTCAAAGGGTTTACTAGAGTCAATAATCTAGTTCACATCGCTATGTGATCAACACCCAAAGAGTACTAAGGTGTGATCATGTTTTGATTGTGAGATAATTTTAGTTCAACGGGTCTGTCACATTCAGATCCGTAAGTATTTTGCAAATTTCTATGTCTACAATGCTCTGCACGGAGCTACTCTAGCTAATTGCTCCCACTTTCAATATGTATCTAGACCGAGACTTAGAGTCATCTAGATTAGTGTCAAAACTTGCATCGACGTAACCCTTTACGACGAACCTTTTTTCACTTCCATAATCGAGAAACATATCCTTATTCCACTAAGGATAATTTTGACCGCTGTCCAGTGATCTACTCCTAGATCACTATTGTACTCCCTTGCCAAAATCAGTGTAGGGTATACAATAGATCTGGTACACAGCATGGCATACTTTATAGAACCTATGGCTAAGGCATAGGGAATGACTTTCATTCTCTTTCTATCTTCTGCCGTGGTCGGGCTTTGAGTCTTACTCAATTTCACACCTTGTAACACAGGCAAGAACTCTTTCTTTGACTGTTCCATTTTGAACTACTTCAAAATCTTGTCAAGGTGTATACTCACTGAAAAAACTTATCAAGCGTCTTGATCTATCTCTATAGATCTTGATGCTCAATATGTAAGCAGCTTCACCGAGGTCTTTCTTTGAAAAAAACTCCTTTCAAACACTCCTTTATGCTTTGCAGAATAATTCTACATTATTTCCGATCAACAATATGTCATTCACATATACTTATCAGAAATGTTGTAGTGCTCCCACTCACTTTCTTGTAAATACAGGCTTCACCGCAAGTCTGTATAAAACTATATCCTTTGATCAACTTATCAAAGTGTATATTCCAACTCCGAGATACTTGCACCAGTCCATAGATGGATCGCTGGAGCTTGCATATTTTGTTAGCACCTTTAGGATTGACAAAACCTTCTGGTTGCATCATATACAACTCTTTTTTAATAAATCCATTAAGGAATGCAGTTTTGTTTATCCATTTGCCATATTTCATAAAATGCGGCAATTGCTAACATGATTCAGACAGACTTAAGCATAGATACGAGTGAGAAACTCTCATCGTAGTCAACACCTTGAACTTGTCGAAAAACCTTTTTGCGACAATTCTAGCTTTGTAGATAGTAACACTACTATCAGCGTCCGTCTTCCTCTTGACAATCCATTTATTCTCAATTGCTTGCCGATCATCGGGCATGTCAACCAAAGTCCACACTTTGTTCTCATACATGGATCTCATCTCAGATTTCATGGCCTCAAGCCATTTTGCGGAATCTGGGCTCACCATCGCTTCTTCATAGTTCGTAGGTTCGTCATGGTCTAGTAACATAACCTCCAGAACAGGATTACCGTACCACTCTGGTGTGGATCTTACTCTGGTTTACCTACGAGGTTTGGTAGTAACTTGATCTGAAGTTACATGATCATCATCATTAACTTCCTCACTAATTGGTGTAAAAGTCACAGGAACAGATTTTTGTGATGAACTACTTTCCAATAAGGGAGCAGGTACAGTTACCTCATCAAGTTCTAGTTTCCTCCCACTCACTTCTTTCGAGAGAAACTCCTTCTCTAGAAAGGATCCATTCTTAGCAACGACTGTCTTGCCTTCGGATCTGTGATAGAAGGTGTACCCAACTGTCTCCTTTGGGTATCCTATGAAGACACATTTCTCCGATTTGGGTTTGAGCTTATCAGGATAAAACTTTTTCACATAAGCATCGCAACCCCAAAATTTTAAGAAACGACAACTTTGGTTTCTTGCTAAACCTCAGTTCATAAGGTGTCGTCTCAACGGATTTTGATGGTGCCCTATTTAACATGAATGCAGCTGTCTCTAATGCATAACCCCAAAACGATAGTGGTAGATTGGTAAGATACATCATATATCGCACCATATCTAATATAGTACGATTACGACGTTCGGACACACCATTACACCGTGGTGTTCCAGGTGGCGTGAGTAGTGAAACTATTTCACATTGTTTTAACTGAAGGCCAAACTCGTAACTCAAATATTTTACCTCTGCGATCATATCGTAGAAACTTTTATTTTCTTGTTACGATGATTCTCCACTTCACTCTAAAATTCTTTGAACTTTTCAAATGTTTCAGACTTGTGTTTCATCAAGTAGATATACCCATATCTACTCAAATCATCTGTGAAGGTGAGAAAATAACGATATCCGCCACGAGCCTCAATATTCATTGGACCACATACATCTGTATGTATGATTTCCAACAAATCTCTTGCTCTCTCCATAGTTCCGGAGAACGGCATTTTAGTCATCTTGCCCATGAGGCATGGTTCGCAAGCATCGAGTGATTCATAATCAACTGATTCCAAAATCCCATCAGTATGGAGTTTCTTCATGCGCTTTACACCAATATGACCTAAACGGCAGTGCCACAAATAAGTTGCACTATCATTATTAACTTTGCATCTTTTGGCTTCATTATTGTGTATCACTACGATCGAGATCCAACAAACCATTTTCGTTGGTGTGTATGACCATAGAAGGTTTTTATTCATGTAGACAGAACAACAATTGTTCTCTAACTTAAATGAATAACCGTATTGCAATAAACATGATCAAATCATATTCATGCTCAACGCAAACACCAAATAACACTTATTTAGTTTCAACACTAATCCCGAAAGTATAGGGAGTGTGCGATGATGATCATATCGATCTTGGAACTACTTCCAACACACATCGTCACCTCTCCTTTTACTAGTCTCTGTTTATTCTGCAACTCCCGTTTCGAGTTACTACTCTTAGCAACTGAACCAGTATCAAATACCGAGGGGTTGTTATAAACACTAGTAAAGTACACATCAATAACATGTATATCCAATATACCTTTGTTCACTTTGCCATCCTTCTTATCCACCAAATAGTTGGGGTAGTTCCGCTTCCAGTGACCAGTCCCTTTGCAGTAGAAGCACTTAGTCTCAGGCTTAGGACTAGACTTAGGCTTCTTCATTTGAGCAGCAACTTGCTTGCCGTTCTTCTTGAAGTTCCCCTTTCTATCCTTTTGCCCTTTTCTTGAAACTAGTGGTCTTGTTAACCATCAACACTTGATGTTTTTCTTGATTTCTACCTTCGTCGATTTCAGCATCACGAAGAGCTCGGGAATTACTTTCGTCATCCCTTGCATACTATAGTTCATCACGAAGTTCTACTAACTTGGTGATGGTGACTAGAGAATTCTGTCAATCACTATTTTATCTGGAAGATTAACTCCCACTTGATTCAAGCGATTGTAGTACCCAGACAATCTGAGCACATGCTCACTAGTTGAGCGATTCTCCTCCATCTTTTAGCTATAGAACTTGTTGGAGACTTCATATCTCTCAACTCGGGTATTTGCTTGAAATATTAACTTCAACTCCTGGAACATCTCATATGGTCCATGACGTTCAAAATGTCTTTGAAGTCCTGATTCTAAGCCGTTAAGCATGGTGCACTAAACTATCAAGTAGTCATCATATTGAGCTAGCCAAACGTTCATAACGTCTGCATCTGCTCCTGCAATAAGTCTATCACCTAGCGGTGCATCAAGGACATAATTTTTCTGTGCAGCAATGAGGATAATCCTCAGATCACGGATCCAATCCGCATCTTTGCTACTAACATCTTTCAACATAATTTTCTCTAGGAACATATCAAAAATAAACACAGGGAAGCAACAACGCGAGCTATTGATCTACAACATAATTTGCAAAATACTATCAGGACTAAGTTCATGATAAATTTAAGTTCAATTAATCATATTACTTAAGAACTCCCACTTAGATAGACATCCCTCTAATCATCTAAGTGATTACGTGATCCAAAGCAACTAAACCATGTCCGATTAACACGTGAGATGGAGTAGTTTCAATGGTGAACATCACTATGTTGATCATATCTACTATATGATTCACGCTCGACCTTTCGGTCTCTGTGTTCCGAGGCCATATCTGTATATGCTAGGCTCGTCAAGTTTAACCTAAGTATTCCGCGTGTGCAACTGTTTTGCACCCGTTGTATTTGAACGTAGAGCCTATCACACCCGCTTAACACGTGGTGTCTCAGCACGAAGAACTTTTGCAACGGTGCATACTCAGGGAGAACACTTTTATCTTGAAATTTTAGTGAGAGATCATCTTATAATGCTACTGTCAATCAAAGCAAGATAAGATGCATAAAGGATTAACATCACATGCAATCAATATAAGTGATATGATATGGCCATCATCATCTTGTGCTTGTGATCTCCATCCCCGAACCACCGTGCTCGTGATCTCCATCTCCGAAGCACCGTCATGATCACCATCGTCACCGGCGTGACACCTTGATCTCCATCATAGTATCGTTGTCGTCTCGCCAAATAATTCCTTTTACGACTATCGCTACCGCTTAGTGATAAAGTAAAACTATTACATGGTGATAGCATCTCATACAATAAAGCGACAACCATATGGCTCCTGCCAGTTGCCGATAACTCGGTTACAAAACATGATCATCTCATACAACAAATTATATCACATCATGTCTTGACCACATCACATCACAACATGCCCTGCAAAAACAAGTTAGACGTCCTCTACTTTGTTGTTGCAAGTTTTACGTGGCTGCTACGGGCTTAGCAAGAACCGTTCTTACCTACGCATCAAAACCACAACGATAGTTTGTCAAGTTGGTGTTGTTTTAACCTTCGCAAGGACCGGGCGTAGCCACACTCGGTTCAACTAAAGTGAGAGAGACAGACACCCGTCGGTCACCTTTAAGCAACGAGTGCTCGCAACGGTGAAACCAATCTCGCGTAAGCGTACGCGTAATGTCGGTCCGGGCCGCTTCATCTCACAATACCGCTGAACCAAAGTATGACATGCTGGTAAGCAGTATGACTTATATCGCCCACAACTCACTTGTGTTCTACTTGTGCATAGCATCAACGCATAAAACCAGGCTCGGATGCCACTGTTGGGGAACATAGTAATTTCAAAAAAATTCCTACGCACACGCAAGATCATGGTGATGCATAGCAACGAGAGGGGAGAGTGTTGTCCACGTACCCTCGTAGACCGACAGCGGAAGCGTTATCACAACGCGGTTGATGTAGTCGTACGTCTTCACGATCCGACCGATCAAGTACCGAACGCACGGCACCTCCGAAGTTCTACACACGTTCAGCTCGATGACGTCCCTCGAACTCCGATCCAGCCGAGTGTTGAGGGAGAGTTTCGTCAGCACGACGGCGTGGTGACGATGATGATGTTCCACCGACGCAGGGCTTCGCCTAAGCTCCGACGGTATTATCGAGGTGTAATCTGGTGGAGGGGGGCACCGCACACGGCTAAAATATCATATATCAAGTGTGTCCTCAGGTGCCCCCTGCCCCCGTATATAAAGGAGCAAGGGGGAGGCCAGCTGCCCTAGGCGCGCCAAGGAGAGAGGGGGAGTCCTCCTCCTAGTAGGAGTAGGACTCCCCTTTCCTAGTCCTACTAGGAAAAGAGGGGGGGAAGGAAAGAGAGGGAGAGGGAGAGGGAAAGGGGGCTGCGCCCCCCTCTCCTAGTCCAACTAGGACTCCCCTTGGGAGGGGGCGCGCCACCTCATGGCTGCTGCCCTCTCTCTCCCCTCAAGGCCCACCAAGGCCCAATACTTCCCCGGGGGGTTCCGGTAACCCTCCGGCACTCCAGTTTAATCCGGAACTTCTCCGGAACACTTCCGGTGTCCGAATATAGTCGTCCAATATATCAATCTTTACGTCTCGACCATTTCGAGACTCCTCGTCATGTCCATGATCACATCCGGGACTCCGAACAACCTTCGGTACATCAAAACATATAAACTCATAATATAACTGTCATCGTAACTTTAAGCGTGCGGACCCTTTGGGTTCGAGAACTATGTAGACATGACCGAGACACCTCTCCGGTCAATAACCAATAGCGGGACCTGGATGCCCATATTGGCTCCCACATATTCTACGAAGATCTTTATCGGTCAGACCGCATAACAACATACGTTGTTCCCTTTGTCATCGGTATGTTACTTGCCCGAGATTCGATCGTCGGTATCTCGATACCTAGTTCAATCTCGTTACCGGCAAGTCTCTTTACTCGTTCCGTAATACATCATCCCGTAACTAACTCATTAGTCACAATGCTTGCAAGGCTTATAGTGATGTGCATTACCGAGTGGGCCCAGAGATACCTCTCCGACAATCGGAGTGACAAATCCTAATCTCGAAATATGCCAACCCAACAAGTACCTTTGGAGACACCTGTAGAGCACCTTTATAATCACCCAGTTACGTTGTGACGTTTGGTAGCACACAAAGTGTTCCTCCGGTAAACGGGAGTTGCATAATCTCATAGTCATAGGAACATGTATAAGTCATGAAGAAAGCAATAGCAACATACTAAACGATCGGGTGCTAAGCTAACGGAATGGGTCAAGTCAATCACGTCATTCTCCTAATGAGGTGATCCCGTTAATCAAATGACAACTCATGTCTATGGCTAGGAAACATAACCATCTTTGATTAACGAGCTAGTCAAGTAGAGGCATACTAGTGACACTCTGTTTGTCTATGTATTCACACATGTATTATGTTTCCGGTTAATACAATTCTAGCATGAATAATAAACATTTATCATGATATAAGGAAATATATAATACTTTATTATTGCCTCTAGGGCATATTTCCTTCATCGAGCTTATCAGCCTGAAACTTTTTCACATAAGCGTCGCAGCCCCAAACTTTTAAGAGACGACAGCTTAGGTTTCTCTAAACCATAGTTCATACGGTGTCGTCTCAACGGAATTGCGTGGTGCCCCATTTAAAGTGAATGCGGTTGTCTCTAATGCCTAACCCATAAACGATAGTGTAATTCGATAAGAGACATCATGGTATGCACTATATCCAATAAGGTGCAGTTATGATGTTCGGACACACCATCACACTATAGTGTTCCAGGTGGTATTAGTCGTGAAACAATTTCCACAATTTCTTAATTGTGTGCCAAACTCGTAACTCAGATATTCATCTCTGTGAGCATATCACAGACATTTTATCCTCTTGTCACGACGATCTTCAACTTCACTCTGAAATTACTTGAACCTTTCAATAATTCAGACTTGTGTTTCATCAAGTAAATATACTCAGCATCTACTCAAATCATCTGTGAAGTAAGAACATAACGATATCCACTGCATGCCTCAGCACTCATTGGACTGCGCATATCAAAATGTATTACTTCCAACAAGTTGCTTTCTTGTTCCATCTTACTGAAAACGAGGCCTTTCAGTCATCTTGCCCATGTGGTATGATTTGCAGGTCTCAAGTGATTCAAAATCAAGTGAGTCCAAACGATCCATCTGTATGGACTTTCTTCATGCATATATACTAATAGACATGGTTCGCATGTCTCAATCTTTTCAAAAACGAGTGAGTCCAAAGATCCATCAACATGGAGCTTCTTCATGCGTTTTATACCAATATGACTCAAGTGGCAGTGCCACAAGTATGTGGTACTATCATTACTATCTTATATCTTTTGGCATGAGCATGTGTATCACTACGATCGAGATTCAATAAACCATTCATTTTAGGTGCAAGACCATTGAACGTATTATTCAAATAGACAGAGTAACCATTATTCTCCTTAAATGAATAACCGTATTGCGATAAACATAATCCAATCATGTCTATGCTCAACGCAAACACCAAATAACAATTGTTTAGGTTTAACACCAATCTCGATGGTAGAGGGAGCATGCGATGCTTGATCACATCAACCTTGGAAACACTTCCAACACATATCGTCATCTCACCTTTAGCTAGTCTCCGTTTATGTAACATCCCAAAATTCTAAATTTTGAAATGTTATAATAAACAGATAGATTGGATTGATTGTTTGATTGATTGAGTGAAATTGAGTGGAATTCGAAACGTTTTGAAAGTTAAATGAGAGGGAATAAAAGGACTTTCCCAAACTTTCATTTTTGTTGTTATGATCTCCATGAATTCAAATTCTTTTCACCACAAAACCCTGGAGAGAAGATGACATGACTTCTTCCATTTATTTAAATGACAAGGGGTGTTGAAAATATTTGAATTTCATTTGAAAATATTTCCAATTCTGAAACTTTATGCAACTCAATGATTTTCACGAGAGAAGATAAAATGACTTCTTCATAATATATGAAATATGAGTTGGGAGTTTCAAAGAAACGCAAAATTAAAATCCATTTTGAAATTATTTTCAATATTGGAGTTATTTGAGTGTTATTCAAATTATTTTTCTCCAAAAATAAAATATATGGAAATTAGGGTAAAATGATTCCCTACATCAGAAAATTGGAGAGAAATAAATTTGAAATCATTTTGGTATTTTTAAAATTATTTTTATTGGATTTTATTAAGGCAGTAGCACTGTTTGATTTATTTAAATTTGTGTGGATTTTATTTGACTTTACAAAAATGTTCATCTTGTAGGAAATCTTTTTCTAAAATTTTTGATATATTATATGCCTATATAATATTTTATTTATATTTTATTTCTTTTCTTTTTCTCTCTGTTAAAAAAAACTCTTCGAACAGTGCCAGGCCGAAGCCCAGCACTGCTCTCTCTCCTCTCTCTCCCTCCGCCGAACTGGGCCGGCCCAGCTCCAAGGCCAGGCCGCGGCCCAGCCCACCTCCTCGTCGTCCCCAAGCTCGGGAAGGACTCCCGAGCCAGCACGCCGCCGCGCCGTGACCTCCACGGAAACCGCCGCCGCCTTACGCCTCCCCTTGCCCCTCGCCCACGGCAGGCCTCGCCTCCAGCGCCTATAAATAGCGCCGCCCGGAGCCCCGCGCTGCCCCCTCTCCTCGTCGCCCCTCGCGCCGCCGTCGCTGCACCTCGCCTGCGCCACCGCTGCCGCCTGCTGCGCCGCTCCGCCGTCACCGCACTCCGCCAGCGCCACCGCCTCGCGCAGCCGCCGCTCCTCCTCCTGAGCCACGCCGCCGCTCGCCTTGCCCGCGCGCCGCCGTCGCCGGAGCACGCCACTGCCCCGACCTCGCCGGACCCGATCCGCCGCCGAAAACCGCCGGTTTTCGATGAAAACCCAACCGGTATAAACCGTGAACCGCCCTGGTTTATTTTTTTTATTCGTTTTTGGTTTTATTAAGAAAACCTAGATCTTCTTTTTTAGGATTAGTTATTTAGCGACCGCTCGCTAGTTTAGGTTTTGTAGCAAACGGTTTCGTCGCGTAAGTTTCTGTAGCGGACGTTTGCTATTTAGTTTTTTTTCTTTATTTCAGTTTTTCGCCAGGCACCTATCTGTGATGATTTTTATTTACCGTTTAGCCCCTGTTTTTCAAACGACCACAAATTTTTGCTCGTTGGTCCAAATCCAGCGAAACCAACGCCCACTTCTTCGTTATGATCCCCTCTATCCAGTAATCCAACTCAAACATGTTTCTGAAATTTTAAACTTTGAATTAGATCAGATTTGAATTTGAATCTTCTTTTGATCGTAACTTGAGTTTCGTAACTCCGATTTAGTTGATTCTTTTTGCAAATTAAAGCTCTTGACCTAAACTTTCTGATAAGGCCAAATTCACATAATTTTGGTACTGTTAGAAATTGTTTTATGTTGCAAGAGTTATTTGCTTGGTTTTGAAGTTTTCCGAATTATTTTGTTCGTTCTTTCTGATCTTTTGAGTGATTGCTTATGTGTGGTTACTATTGCTTGCTCTCGATAGATTGACGGAGTGTGACGAGTAGATATATCAAGAGTTTTGAGTGCGAATCATCTTCATCAACATTGCAGGCAAGTAACACTTTGATCATACTTTTCACTACCCAGTTTTATTGCATTAGATCAATCCTCAAACATTGCATGGTTAGGATCTAATTAAATTGTGGGTATTGGGAAGTAGTTGAGGTAGTACCTATTACCTGTTTTATTATCAAACCCTTGGGAGTTACTTCTACGTTGCTTATATTGCTATGCTATGCTTGTAGACGTGGATTGGGTTTGAGAGATATTCATGGCAGATGTGAGATTGTTAATTAATGGTTTACTTAAGGTGGCAACTAAAACTCACATCTGGGTGGATTGAGGCACCTGGAGAACCTAGTGCTGCCTGTATTTTTGGATATCCCGGAGTACCCGTGTGATCATCCTATGGACCGCCACACAGGCTCATAGGGATCATGAGATTATTCATGCTAGAAACTTCCGTGTGCAGCCACAAGCTATTATGGGCTCTAGCATAGTTGATTAAGTTGTGTGAGCTCTTGAAGAGGTAGACTAGCAGATGTAGGGGATGTAGGTGGTACTGTCTACCCAGAGTAGAGAGTTTACGCTTCTGAAAGACTGTGTCTCGGTCATCCGTTTCTCAAACATCATGCAGTGCGAGAAATCAAGCGGAGGCGATCGAGTCTTGTGGGGAAAAGTGCACAAACCTCTGCAGAGTGTACAAACTAATCATGATTAGCCGTGTCCCCGGTTATGGACATCTTGAGTATCTAGTTCTTGGATTATCCCGTTGATCTCATCATGTTACTTTAACTAATTTTGTTGGGTTAATGATGTTACTTAATTGGGATCGAGTTGGAGGTACCTTCTCAATGTTTAACAACCACCATGATAGTTAAATAAAATTTATTCCTTTGCAGTAGGGAAAAATTGGCTTTTCGCAAAAACATTATAACCATAAAGCTTTTTCCACCAGCCATATATGCATGTAGTATAGCATTATTCTGTTCATTACTCTCTATGTGTTACATTGCCAGCATATTCCATGTGCTGACCCGTTTTCGGGCTGCAACGTTTCATGTTGCAGGATTCTTACGACGAGTAAGTGATACGTTAGGGTTACGATTTCTACACTCAACTTTGCCGTTGGTGTTGATGGGAATCCACAACCTTGTTATTTCCGCTTTTTGGATTGAGGTAATAGTATTTACGTTACTTTATACATGTGATTTACCTCTGTTATAAATCCTCGAGTACTGTGTGTGTCAGCATACCGATCCAGGGATGACACTTAAGCACAGAGACTTGATCCATTCGGGTCGGGTCGCTACAAGATGGTATCAGAGCACATGTTGACTGTAGGACGTGACCCTAGAAACTGGCAAGCCCATAGGAAGGATTTTCCCTAAAACTTTCCTTTTCAAAAAGATCTTTTACCTCTCTCCTTTCCTGAGCTTATTCAAATATTCCCTTTAAGTGAGACCATACCCTTTTTCCTTTTGGACCACTCGAAGATTCGACGGATAAGACCACTTCAAGAAGTACAAGATATTGGACAACTAAGACCATTTTGGAATGAAGAGGATTTTACCATGCAATATAGTAATGGAAACTACAACAGTTGAAGACTCCGAAGACTAGGAGATTTTGAAGGCTCTGAAGAATTGCCAGATGTGTATGACCTAGGAAGGTTACCTTTATGGAAGTTGGCAGACTATGGAAGCCGTCAATGCCCGAGATCAAGGTGTATCGGGGAAAGACCGGAACATGGAGCATTAGAACTCAAAGTTTTGTTAAGAAAACCCAAAGACAGGAGATATCAGTTATGGAATGAAAGCTCATGGCAGTAACATGGGCATAGACATGGCTGACCATGGTGTTATTACCGTTTATGTTATTGTCACCGTGCGGAGTTAAGCATGCAGATGTATGGAAGGATTGGATGGTAGAAGGCTGATGGAGCACCTATCAGCAAGATGAAGTTTTAACTTTAGACCGGTGTATCACCAGGATCTGGAGTATTACATCAAGAAGTTTAGGATGGACCTGCAGGAAGCTGTATTTGACAAGGAAGTGTTTCGTGAAGAACTCAGAACCCAGAAACTGAAAGTAGCCAAGCTGGGAAAGCAAAACCTCGAGATAACGGAGACTCGTCAGGAACTGAAGGACAGTAGTACCATGGTTCATGCCAAGGATGTTGAGACCCAGAAGTTTGGAACGCAAATATTAAAGGATGTCATGAGAGACTTCGCGTCAACAGAGATGATCTGGCAAAAAAACTTGAGAAAGACAAGCATGATCAGAAGAAGCCACCGGAGACATGAACAAGACTTGAAGAGTTTGATGACTTTGAAGATTTTGACCTCTAGAAGACCCAACCCCTGTTATATACCTACGTTAGTTGCGACGTTTGTGAGCTGTCATTTGTTTGTTGTTTTTCCGACAGCCACAATAAAAAACCTGTCTCTTCAAAACTATTGTTTGTATTGTGTGCATCTCTCTCTATCTCTCTTATCCCACCCCAAACCCATGGACCCAATAGAGGATGAATGGAGATGAGCTTATATTTTCTGGACCAATGACTCAATTGGAGACGGACTGATGGATTCAGAACATGGAGGATCACATGAAGAATAACCCTATAGTCGGAAAGGATATGACCCGGCATGCTCTTCAATGTTTTGAAAGAGGTGCTGCTACTTGGTGGAGGATGTACCAAACCACCAATGGATGGCAAGGAGTAACCACTTGGAAAGAATTTAAGTGGACTCTACAAAGATCTCGTCTTGTGTCCCAGAAATTTAAGCCTTATGGAAAGGATGTGAAGAAACCTTGTGCATACAAGCCTTGTGGAGAAATAGGACACAACCATAAGGAACACAAGGATGAATGCCCTAATTGTGAAGGAAGTCACCCAGCTGAAGAATGCCCAACTAGGCAGATCACTTGTTTCTTGTGTGAAGGGACTACCCACTACCCTGCTCAGTGTCACATCTACCCCATGGTACAAAGGACCATCCAGCAGAAGAAAGAAGCAATGAAAAGAGCCCTCATGGAAATTTTAGAGGAATCTGTGATGAAGGAAGAGGTGGAGGACACACCCAAAGAAGAACCAATTAAACCCTGCACCAAGTCATGCTATTCATGTGGAGAAGAAGGACATATCTCCCAAAATTGTCTGAATGGGGATTTAGTAGAATTCCCGACAGAGGAAGTAGAGTATGACCCACAGGAAATAGAAGCCCTGATGGGAACGGAAAAGTCCAGGAAGAGAAGTAGATTGGATCCCAGGAACAACCCAATTTCTACAAAGAGAGACCTGAGTCATATCACATGTTTCAGGTGCAAAAATTCAGGACACTACCACAATGATTGCCCAAAAGGGAAGATGAGGACCCCAGGAGGCTATATAATCACAAGGAAACCCCGAGATATGTCATAAGTAATATGTTTCCGTTGTGATGAAGCAGGGCACTTTGCCAGAAAATGCCCCAAGGAGACGGAGACTTGTGACAAATAGTTGAGTGCAACGAGAAATATAGTAGTAGAAGTGTGGGCATTTCTTTTATTAGTGAGGTGTGGAGATTGTAATAATTTGAGAATCAATAAAGTTAGCATCATTGGTATTGATTTGGATTTTATGAGTTGTTACTCTATGAAGAAAGATTTTGACCATTTTCGAGGATATGAGAAATATGGTCTATGGAAGATTGTGCATTTTAAAGGTGGTAGTACCCTGTGAGGAAACTTGACCCTTGGAAAAAGGTAATGATATTCCACGAAGTGGATTTCGAACAAAATAAGTATGAGTTTTATCTCGATATGTTGGATACCCCAAGAATATGAGGGTATGGAGTATTATTGGATGTAAAGGAGGTAGTCTATGAAATTGGAGACAGAGCATGTCTTCGTGTGTCCCCTCTGCGAGGAGTTAAACTATTTTGAGTTAAGGGAAAGTTAGCCCCGAGATTTGTAGGACCATGCCGAGTTTTAGAGCGTATGGGTGAAGTGGCCAACAAGCTGGAGTCACCCGAAGGACTGTTAGGAGTTCATGATGTGTTTCACGTTTCCCAGTGGAAGGAGTGCCATGCGGAGATGGCCAATATTCCCTTGTAAGGACGCTTGACCCTGGAAAGGATAATGATGTTCCACGAAGTGGAGTATGGACTTCATAAGTATAAGTTTTTTTTATCTTGGTATGTGGGATATCCCACGAGGATGAAGAGATAAATTACTATTGGATATAAAGGAGGTATGATGTTGGAAATATGGATCAATGGAAATTCCATGATGAGTCTGAGTAAACATGTCCTAGTTTAGTGCAAATAGAAGGAAGTGAGACAATAAAATTGGATGGATTTAAGAATGCTGGAAGCTGGATGTTGGAATAATGATCAGTTGCTCGATGATAAGTTCAAGGAACTACAAGTGATGAGATGGGCCATAACCCACAGGCCCCAGGACCTGCCAGGAAGCAAGCACATTCTTGCTGAAGGAAAAACCCTGGAAGAAGTTACGATTTTATCGACAAACGATCTTATAGGAGTTACGCAAAACCTGAGGGTTGGGAAGGAACGATAGAGGTTTGTTTGGCTTGCAGAATCAATGGATTTATCCGAACCTAGTTCGTTGACAAGAGAAATTCTGCAATGCTTGTGAGGATGACCGAGTGTTAGAATGCGAGATTCGCTAAACCATATACAAGGTAATGATTTGGGTGCGGGATGGATTGATCACCATACCGACTTACTCTTATTATTCGCCTTGCTATACGGGATGGTAAATCTGAGTGACTTACCTATAGTAGAGTGACGACGATTTAAACCTTGTTTAAACCTTAGAATGGTATAGGTATTGTCCCTTGTACACGGCAGTTGTTGCCAACTGTAGGTTATACGGTGAGGTTCAACCCAGACCCATTTCCTGCAGGAGAAACCGTAAATTGTTGACCACCATGAGATGTCGATAGTTGTTTAGTATTGGCGCTAGACCCGTCAGCTATGAAGACCCAGTCTCGGAACAACCTTACCAAGAAAAAGGACAAAAGAATTGAGGTAAAGGTTATGCCACCACCGGAAGAGCCCAGAGAAGGAGTAATCTCGAGAATCTGAGAAGACCGACCCTGTCAAGAATAAGGATGGAGTATATGAGTTTTGATGGAACCGTAACCATGCTTCTAAGGGTGGTAGCACCCTAGACCCCCTGTGTTAATCGATGGATTTTGAGAAGACCCCAAACCCTAACCTACTTCTTGCTAGCCTCTCCGAATCTCGAGGACGAGATTCATTTTAAGGGTGGTAGGTTTGTAACATCCCAAAATTCTAAATTATGGAATGTTATAATAAACAGATAGATTAGATTGATTGTTTGATTGATTGAGTGAAATTGAGTGGAATTCGAAACGTTTTGAAAGTTAAATGAGAAGGAATAAAAGGACTTTCCCAAACTTTCATTTTTGTTGTTATGATCTCCATGAATTCAAATTCTTTTCACCACAAAACCCTGGAGAGAAGATGACATGACTTCTTCCATTTATTTAAATGACAAGGGGTGTCGAAAATATTTGAATTTCATTTGAAAATATTTCCAATTCTAAAACTTTATGCAACTCAATGATTTTCACGAGAGAAGATAAAATGACTTCTTCATAATATATGAAATATGAGTTGGGAGTTTCAAAGAAACGCAAAATTAAAATCCATTTTGAAATTATTTTCAATATTGGAGTTATTTGAGTGTTATTCAAATTATTTTTCTCCAAAAATAAAATATATGGAAATTAGGGTAAAATGATTCCCTACATCAGAAAATTGGAGAGAAATAAATTTGAAATCATTTTGGTATTTTTAAAATTATTTTTATTGGATTTTATTAAGGCAGTAGCACTGTTTGATTTATTTAAATTTGTGTGGATTTTATTTGACTTTACAAAAATGTTCATCTTGTAGGAAATCTTTTTCTGAAAATTTTGATATATTATATGCCTATATAATATTTTATTTTATATTTTATTTCTTTTATTTTTCTCTTTGTTAAAAAAAAACTCTTCGAACAGTGCCAGGCCGAAGCCCAGCACTGCTCTCTCTCCTCTCTCTCCCTCCACCGAACTGGGTCGGCCCAGCTCCCAGGCCAGGCCGCGGCCCAGCCCACCTCCTCGTCGTCCCCAAGCTCGGGAAGGACTCCCGAGCCAGCACGCCGCCGCGCCGTGACCTCCACGGAAACCGCCGCCGCCTTACGCCTCCCCTTGCCCCTCGCCCACGGCAGGCCTCGCCTCCCGCGCCTATAAATAGCGCCGCCCGGAGCCCCGCGCCGCCCCCTCTCCTTGTCGCCCCTCGCGCCGCCGTCGCTGCACCTCGCCTGCACCGCTGCCGCCGCCTGCTGCGCCGCTCCGCCGTCACCGCACTCCGCCAGCGCCACCGCCTCGTGCAGCCGCCGCTCCTCCTCCTGAGCCACGCCGCCGCTCGCCTTGCCCGCGCGCCGCCGTCGCCGGAGCACGCCACTGCCCCGACCTCGCCGGACCCGATCCGCCGCCGAAAACCGCCGGTTTTCGATGAAAACCCAACCGGTATAAACCGTGAACCGCCCCGGTTTTTTTGGTTTTATTAAGAAAACCTAGATCTGTTTTTTAGGATTAGTTATTTAGCGACCGCTCGCTAGTTTAGGTTTTGTAGCAAACGGTTTCGTCGCGTAAGTTTCTCTAGCGAACGTTCGCTATTTAGTTTTTATTTCTTTATTTCAGTTTTTCGCAAGGGACCTATCTGTGATGATTTTTATTTACCGTTTAGCCCCTGTTTTTCAAACGACCACAACTTTTTGCTCGTTGGTCCAAATCCAACGAAACCAACGCCCACTTCTTTGTTATGATCCCCTCTATCCAGTAATCCAACTCAAACATGTTTTTGAAGTTTTAAAATTTGAATTAGATCAGATTTGAATTTGAATCTTCTTTTGATCGTAACTTGAGTTTCGTAACTCCGATTTAGTTGATTCTTTTTGCAAATTAAAGCTCTTGACCTAAACTTTCTGATAAGGCCAAATTCACATAATTTTGGTACTGTTAGAAATTGTTTTATGTTGCAAGAGTTATTTGCTTGGTTTTGAAGTTTTCCGAATTGTTTTCCTCGTTCTTTCTGATCTTTTGAGTGATTGCTTATGTGTGGTTACTATTGCTTGCTCTCGATAGATTGACGGAGTGTGACGAGTAGATCTATCAAGAGTTTTGAGTGCGAATCATCTTCATCAACATTGCAGGCAAGTAACACTTTGATCATACTTTTCACTACCCAGTTTTATTGCATTAGATCAATCCTCAAACATTGTATGGTTAGGATCTAATTAAATTGTGGGTATTGGGAAGTAGTTGAGGTAGTACCTATTACTTGTTTTATTATCAAACCCTTGGGAGTTACTTCTACGTTGCTTATATCGCTATGCTATGCTTGTAGATGTGGATTGGGTTTGAGAGATATTCATGACAGATGTGAGATTGTTAATTAATGGTTTACTTAAGGTGGCAACTAAAACTCTCATCTGGTGGATTGAGGCACCTGGAGAACCTAGTGCTGCCTGTATTTTTGGATATCCCGGAGTACCCGTGTGATCATCCTATGGACCGCCACCAAGGCTCAAAGGGATCATGAGATTATTCATGCTAGAAACTTCTGTGTGCAGCCACAAGCTATTATGGGCTCTAGCATAGTTGATTAAGTTGTGTGAGCTCTTGAAGAGGTAGACTAGCAGATGTAGGGGATGTAGGTGGTACTGTCTACCCCAGAGTAGAGAGTTTAAGCTTCTGAAAGACTGTGTCTCGGTCATCCGTTTCTCAAACATCATGCAGTGCGAGAAATCAAGCGGAGGCGATCGAGTCTTGTGGGGAAAAGTGCACAAACCTCTGCAGAGTGTACAAACTAATCATGATTAGCCGTGTCCCCGGTTATGGACATCTTGAGTATCTAGTTCTTGGATTATCCCGTTGGTCTCATCATGTTACTTTAACTAATTTTGTTGGGTTAATGATGTTACTTATTTGGGATTAAGTTGGAGGTACCTTCTCAATGTTTAACAACCACCATGATAGTTAAATAAAATTTATTCCTTTGCAGTAGGGAAAAATTGGCTTTTCGCAAAAACATTATAACCATAGAGCTTTTTCCACCAGCCATATATGCATGTAGTATAGCATTATTCTGTTCATTACTCTCTATGTGTTACATTGCCAGCATATTCCATGTGCTAACCCGTTTTTGGGATGCAACGTTTCATGTTGTAGGATTCTTATGACGAGTAAGTGATACGTTAGGGTTACGATTTCTACACTCAACTTTGCCGTTGGTGTTGATGGGAATCCACAACCTTGTTACTTCCGCTTTTTGGATTGAGGTAATAGTATTTACGTTACTTTATACATGTGATTTACCTCTGTTATAAATCCTCGAGTACTGTGTGTGTCAGCATACCGATCCAGGGATGACACTTAAGCACAGAGACTTGATCCATTCGGGTCGGGTCGCTACAGTTTATTCCGTAGCCTTTTATTTCGAGTTACCAACACTTAGCAACCGAACCGGTATCTAATACCCTGGTGCTACTAGGAGTACTAGTAAAGTACACATTAATATAATGTATATCCAATATACTTTTGTCGACCTTGCCTACCTTCTCATCTACCAAGTATCTAGAGTAGTTCTGCTTCAGTGACCATTCCCCTCATTACAGAAGCACTTAGTCTTGGGTTTGGGTTCAACCTTGGGTTTCTTCACTAGAGCAGCAACTGATTTGCCGTTTCATGAAGTATCCCTTCTTTCCCTTGCCCTTCTTGAAACTAGTGGTTTTACTAACCATAAACAATTGATGCTCCTACTTGATTTCTACTTTCGCGGTGTCAAACATCGCGAGTTGCTCAAGGATCATCATGTCTATCCCTGATATGTTATAGTTCATCACGAAGCTCTAATAGCTTGGTGGCAGTGACTATGGAGAACCATCACTATCTCATCTGGAAGATTAACTCCCACTCGATTCAAGCGATTGTAGTACTCAGACAATCTAAGCACATGCTCAACGATTGAGCTTTTCTCCCTTAGTTTGCAGGCTTAAGAAACTTGTCAGAGGTCTCATACCTCTTGACGTGGGCACTAGTCTGAAATCCCAATTTCAGTCTTTGGAACATCTCATATGTTCTGCAACGTTTCAAAAACGTCTTTGGTGCCACAATTTTAAACCGTTAGCATCACACACTGAACTATCACGTAGTCATCAAAACGTGTATGTCAGATGTTTCGCAACATCTACAGACGACGCTCGAGGTTCAGCACACCGAGCGGTGCATTAAGGACATAAGCCTTCTGTGCAGCAATGAGGACAATCCTCAGTTTACGGACCCAGTCCGCATAATTGCTACTATCAACTTTCAACTAAATTTTCTCTAGGAACATATCTTTAGTAGAACTAAAGCGTAAGCTATGACATAATTTGCAAAGACCTTTTGACTATGTTCATGATAATTAAGTTCATCTAATCAAATTATTTAATGGACTCCGACTCAGATAGACATCCCTCTAGTCATCTAAGTGATACATGATCCGAGTCAACTAGGCCGTGTCCGAACATCACGTGAGACGGACTAGTCATCATCGGTGAACATCTCCATGTTGATCGTATCTACTATACGACTCATGTTCGACCTTTCGGTCTCTTGTGTTCCGAGGCCATGTCTGTACATGCTAGGCTCGTCAAGTCAACCTAAGTGTTTCGCATGTGTAAATCTGGCTTACACCCGTTGTATGCGAACGTTAGAATCTATCACACCCGATCATCGCGTGGTGCTTCGAAACAACGAACCTTCGCAACGGTGCACAGTTAGGGGGGACACATCTCTTGAAATTTTAGTGAGGGATCATCTTATTTATGCTACCGTCGTTCTAAGCAAATAAGATGTAAACATGACAAACATCACATGCAAATCATAAAGTGACATGATATGGCCAATATCATCTTGCGCTTTTTGATCTCCATCTTCGAGGCGCGGCATGATCACCTTCGTCACCGGCATGACACCATGATCTCCATCATCATGATCTCCATCATCGTGTCTTCATGAAGTTGTCTCGCCAACTACTACTTCTACTACCATGGCTAACGGTTAGCAATAAAGTAAAGTAATTACATGGCGTTTTTATTGACACGCAGGTCATACAATAAATTAAGACAACTCCTATGGCTCCTGCCGGTTGTCATAATCATCGACATGCAAGTCGTGATTCCTATTACAAGAACATGATCAATCTCATACATCACATATATATAATTCATCACATCCTTTTGGCCATATCACATCACATAGCATACCCTGCAAAAACAAGTTAGACGTCCTCTAATTGTTGTTGCATGTTTTACGTGGCTGCTATGGGTTTCTAGCAAGAACGTTTCTTACCTACGCAAAAGCCACAACGGTGATATGCCAATTGCTATTTACCCTTCATAAGGACCCTTTTCATCGAATCTGATCCAACTAAAGTGGGAGAGACAGACACCCGCTAGCCACCTTATGCATCAAGTGCATGTCAGTCGGTGGAACCTGTCTCACATAAGAGTACGTGTAAGGTCGGTCCGGGCCGCTTCATCCCACAATGCCGCCGAATCAAGATAAGACTAGTAACAGCAAGCAAATTGAACAAATCATCGCCCACAACTACTTTGTGTTCTACTCGTGCATAGAATCTACGCATAGACCTGACTCATGATGCCACTGTTGGGGAACGTAGCAGAAATTCAAAATTTTCCTACATGTCACCAAGATCAATCTAGGAGATGCTAGAAACGAGAGGGGAGGAGTGCATCTACATACCCTTGTAGATCGCGAGCGGAAGCGTTCAAGAGAACGGGGTTGATGGAGTCGTACTCGTCGTGATCCAAATCACCGATGATCCTAGCGCCGAACGGACGGCACCTCCGCGTTCAACACACGTACGGAGCGGGGACGTCTCCTCCTTCTTGATCCAGCAAGGGGGGAGGAGAAGTTGATGGAGATCCAGCAGCACGACGGCGTGGTGGTGGAAGTAGCGGGATCCCGGTAGGGCTTCGCCAAGCGCAAGCGGGGAGGAAGAGGTGTCACGGGAGGGAGGGAGGCGCCAGGGCTTGGGGTGCTGCTCCCATGCGCCTCCCCACTATATATAGGGGTGGAGGGGGCTGGTTTCTTGCCCTCCAAGTCCATTGGGGCGTTGGCAAAGGTGGGGGAAAGAAATCCCATCATTTTCCTTCCCCATCGATTATTATCCCCCTTTTTTAGGGATCTTGATCTTATCCCTTCGGGATATGATCTTATTCCGTCTAATGTGGGATCTTGGTGCGCCTTGACCAGGGGTGTGGGGCCTTGCCCCCACTACCCACGTTCATGTAGGTCCCCCCATGCAGGTGGGCCCCACTTCGGAACCTTCTAGAACCTTCCCGGTACAATACCGAAAAATCCCGAACATTTTCCGGTGGCCAAAATAGGACTTCCCATATATAAATCTTTACCTCCGGACCATTCCGGAACTCCTCGTGACATCCGGGATCTCATCCGGGACTCCGAACGAATTTCGGATTTCCGCATACTAATATCTCTACAACCCTAGCGTCACCGAACCTTAAGTATGTAGACCCTACGGGTTCGGGAGACATGCAGACATGACCGAGACGACTCTCCGGTCAATAACCAACAGCGGGATCTAGATACCCATGTTGGCTCCCACATGTTCCACGATGATCTCATCGGATGAACCACGATATCGAGGATTCAATCAATCCCGTATACAATTCCCTTTGTCAATCGGTACGTTACTTGCCCGAGATTTGATCGTCGGTATCCCAATACCTTGTTCAATCTCGTTACCGGCAAGTCACTTTACTCGTACCGTAATGCATGATCCCGTGACCAAACACTTGGTCACATTGAGCTCATTATGATGATGCATTACCGAGTGGGCCCAGAGATACCTCTCCGTCATACGGAGTGACAAATCCCAGTCTCAATTCGTGCCAACCCAACAAACACTTTCGGAGATACCTGTAGTGCACCTTTATAGCCACCCAGTTACGTTGTGACGTTTGGTACACCCAAAGCATTCCTACGGTATCCGGGAGTTGCACAATCTCATGGTCTAAGGAAATGATACTTGACATTAGAAAAGCTCTAGCAAACGAACTACACGATCTTGTGCTATGCTTAGGATTGGGTCTTGTCCATCACATCATTCTCCTAATGATGTGATCCCGTTATCAATGACATCCAATGTCCATGGTCAGGAAACCATAACCATCTATTGATCAACGAGCTAGTCAACTAGAGGCTTACTAGGGACATGTTGTGGTCTATGTATTCACACATGTATTACGGTTTCCAGTTAATACAATTATGGCATGAACAACAGACAATTATCATGAACAAGAAAATACAATAATAACCATTTTATTATTGCCTCTAGGGCATATTTTCAACAGTACACATATGGTGCCAGCAGTGTGAATACTTTAAGACGGAATGATAAAAGCACAAGTGCTGCTATATTTAATCCTACAAAAACAATTCAAGACATGTTTGTACTGAATATGTTAAATGCTAATACCAAGAGCATACCAATTCATCAAGAAGGGTGGTGAATTGTGAGCAGACAGCGCTAGAAAGACAAAGCCTTTAAGATGTCCCTTTGAATATGAGATGCAGATAGTTTGTATTTACTGAATAGGCTGTGCTCCTGCCATTTATACCTAACAAATGATACTAGTTCCCCAGTTGCATCCAATTTTTTTAAGTAAAGATGTCAGAGTGAAGTTATTCACAGGGAATACAAATCTGCATCTCAAACTCAAAGGTGCGGCATACAAGATTTTGTTCACTCACAGTAACACAACTTTTACAGAGTTCATACAAACAATTGACCGAATGGCACTCTCATGGAACAGGCATTATCAAACACGATCATAAGCACAGAACGAACTCACCTCCATCTATCTCTCTGAACCAGCAAAGACATCTAAGCAGCAGCCACCACCACTGCCTGCCCCCGTACCACCAGCAACAAAAGTAGCCCGCCTAATGAGACATCGCAGCTTCAAAATGTTGGGGATGGATGGTAAACAAGCAGAAACGTTATGTAATTCTGTGGTCTGCACACCAGCTGCCTCACGAGACCGTGACACCTCACCCTTTGCTTCCGGTTCCTACACCACAACAGCCGTGTCCGTATCCCTGACCAGCACCTCATCGGCCTTCGTCTCTGTTTGATGTGCAGGATGCACCTTGGTTGTGTCCCGGACCACCACCTCCTCGCTCTTCACCTCTGGTTCCGGCACCTCAGGTGCTTCGGACACCACGACATCCTGCACCACGGCTGTTCAAATCCACCTTACCCTCTTGTTCCAGGTCAACAACTTCAGGCGGTAAAGCATCAACTATGATTTCCTCCCCGGCCTCGCCCGTGCTGCCGTCATCAACGTCCTCGATGGCGCGCTCGACCGGAACCTCCAACGTGCCCCCCTTCTTCTCCTTCTCAGCCCAGCATGGAGGCCTGCGTCGTCGAAGCTCCAGATCAAGGTTTTGTGGAGGAACGCGTCCCGGCTCCCAGCGGCCGCAAGGGCCTCTAGCGCAGTGTCCAGGCGGCCGGCGGCGGCATGGGATAGGGCCAGCGTCCTGCGGCGGTCGAGGATCACCAGCCTTACCAGCAGTTGCCACCTTCTTGCTCCGGAACCACCCCTCCCCCTTGGTGATCTCCTCTGTCACACAGCCGACAGCTCACCGCAGCTTGTGCATATACTCAAACGCCTTGTCTGCGTCCCTGGCCTTCGCGCTGACCACAAGGAGCGGGCGACCTCGGGCTCTTCCGGCGATGCAGCGGAGGCCGCCATGTGGGCCTCGACCGCGTAGGCCTTGCCAGCCTCCCCGGCGCGCCGGAACGCGGCAAGCACGGGGCTGTAGGACCGGAGGCGCAGCGCGAGGCCGTACTTCTGCCGCATGGAGGAGACGAGCCTGAAGGCTTCGTAGGCGCCCTCGGCGTCTGCAGCGACGACGCAGGCGAGCGAGGTGATGGTGGCCTCGGACGGGGGCGCCCTGGCCTCCAGCATGCCGGCGAACACGTGGCGCGCGGCGGCGGCCTGGTGGACGGGGAAGACGGCGCCGTCCGCGGAGGCGAGCAGGTGGAGGAGCTGGTTGTACTGGTGCGCGACGAGGCGGAGGTCGGGCGCCGCGTCCGGGCCGGAGACGGCCGCGTCGAAGGTTGCCATGGCGGCTGCGGCGTCCCCGCGGCGGGTGCAGTCGGTGAGCGTGCGCCCCTTCCAGCCGGTGGATAAGATGAAGAAAGGAGCGCAAAATACAGGGGTTAATTTGCAAAATCGGAACGTTTTTGCAGATCCACTTATGTAGGGACCGCGGGTTGAATACAGAAAAGAGTAGGGGCTTTTTTGAAAAACCGCCGCGACGGTGAGTAAGCGGGCAGAAGCAATAGGTGCTTTATTATTAGGATTAGGAAAGATTAACTTACATGTAGCATGTACTCCCTCTGTTCCAAAATATTTGTCTTTTTAGAGATTTCAATAGATGACTATATACGAAGCAAAATGAGTGAATTTACACTCTAAAATATGTCTACATACATCCGTATGTTGTAGTTCATTTGAAATGTCTAAAAAGACTTATATTTCGGAACGGATGGAGTATAAATATAAACATACATAAATTATTTATCAATTTGGTGAATTTTTTCCATAGATTATGAATATATATGTAGTTTGTATTTTTTTTTTAGTACGTTATTAATGTGCCGTCATGTTTTTTGAATATAGGTCTTTATACTTTATTAAAATAAAAACAGCTATGCCGACATAAGTGTTGTGGCGGTTGCAAACGCCCGGCACGCGTCTCCGGAGTGTGACCCCCCTCACGTCCGGGGTGTGCCCCCCTCACGGACGGCGCCGCCGCCGGCACCCAGAGGGGGAAAACAGCCGCATCGGGTCTATACGGAGGGGACGTTGCTCCCAAGTGTTTCTATGGGATGACCTACCACAACCGGGTGGTGTGGTGGCATGTCTGAAGAGGCAACACGCGTCTCCGGGGTATGGCCCCCCTCATGGACGGCGCCGCTGACGGCACCTAGAGGGGGGAAACGGCCGTGTCGGGTCTACACGGAGGGGATCTTGCTGTGGGTTTGGCCCGGATTTTGCTCCCAAGTGTTCCTATGGGATGACCTAACACAACCGAGTGGAGAGGTCCACTGTTCAAAGCCCGTCCGTGAAAAGTCAAAGGGCTAGATCTCGTGCTCAAACGCTACAGGGTTAGGCGGGGCGGTGGCCCTGGGGGGGGAGGGTAGCAATGCCACTGAAGCGTCGCACCGGGCCCTCATACATGCCGTACGGTGTGGTGGCATGTTTGAAGAGGCGGCACGTGTCTCCGGGGTGTGGCCCCTCACGGACGGCGCCGCCGCCGGCACCTGGAGGGGGGAAACGGCCGCGTGGGGTCTACATGGAGGGGATTGCTGTGGGTTTGGCCCGGATGTTGCTCCCAAATGTTCATATGGGCTGACCTAACACAACCGGGTGGAGAGGTCCACTGGTCAAAGCCCGTCCGGCGAAAGTCAAAGGGCTAGATCTCGTGGTCAACCGCTCCAGGGTTAGGCGGGACGGGGGCCCTTGGGGGGTACGGTAGCAGTGCCACCGGAGCGTCGCACCAGGCCCTCATACATGTCATACTGAGTTTTCATTCCAACATATAAGCAGTCAATTTAATTGTTTCATGCTCACATGTCATGCTTCCATTATTTAGGTTATTCCTCCTTGGTGCTATGGAAAGGATGAGGGATGAGCGAGTTTGGTGGATAGGTGGCTCAGCGACGATGCAGAGTTTGCTGCCAAGAGCAGCAAGGCCTGGGCTAACCATGGAAAAGACGGGATACACAGACAAGGAAACAGGAACCACTGGGGCTTCAAGGCCATGGAGGTATATCTATATGCATGTTGCATTTTTGTTCTTCTTTTTACCGTCATGTTCTTATGTATGGCTAACTTCTGTTTGACGTTGCAAGAGGACAAGTTGAAGAGGCCGCTCTCAGACATGGAGTCGTGGAAGATGGCCCGTGAGCAGAGTGATCGCAAGGCCGGCAAGAGCGAGTACTACAGCAAGACTGAGGAGCACCTGGAGTCTTACAAGGAGCAGTTTGAGAGGTTGCATCCTCCTGGTCCGGATGCTCCTGACGTCGTCCAGTCTCAGATCGACGACATGACAGTGGTGGCCATCCAGCCGAAGTCCCATGGCCGGTACCCGTGTTTCGATGGCTTGATCACTCCTTCTGTCTCATACACACGGCTTCGGGCTACCAACCCGAGCCCGTTAAAGAGTACGGGGCGTTCGCAGCCTCCCTTAGCCCGCCAGCATGTTGTAAGTACTTCCCCTTATCTTCTTTCTCTCTAACTTTCTCAGTTTATTTTCAGCATTGCCCACTTAGAAACAACCTAAATTTTGTACGCATATAAGGCCTTTGTCGAGCATAGGAATCTCGAGGTGCGGGAGTACTTGCAACGAGTGAAGGCAAATGATGATTACAACCGTCAAATGATGACGGTTAGTTTTGCCCTCTTAAAACCAAGCTAAAATTTGCACTTTCATTCCTTTTGACCTTCTAGTTTGCTTGTTTAACTAACATCCAGGCTATGTTGGCGTCTTGGACTAACCGCACGGATCCACCACAAATGGGACCCCCACCTGCTGGAGAACCCCCACACGTGCCCACGTTCGATGAATGGGTGGCACTAGGCAATGATACTCCAGTTAGTACATTTTCCCTTACAATCTCTTCATACAACACCATCATATCATATTTACCATTACAATCTCTTCTCAAACATGTAGGAGACCGGCGGCTCGACTCCAGTCACTCCGATCTGGCAAGGAGGTGGCGGTCTTAGCGGTGGCGGTCCTGGCGGTGGTGGTCTTGGTGGTTTTGGCGGTGGCGGTCTTGGCGGTGGCGGTCTTGGTGGTGGCGGCCTTGGCTGATGTCGATGATGATACCCGTGCCTGTGGCCGTCGTGCCATACTTTTAATGTTCTGTAGTCCTTATTTACCCGTGCCTATGGCCTCTCCTCATGTTCCTAGTCCTTATTTACCGTTCTTTAGATGACTTATGTTCTCATACTTATGTTCATTAAGTGTTTCGCCGATGATGATGATGTTGATCTTTACATGATGATGATCTTGATGATCTTTAGATGATGATGATGATCTTGTTGTGATCTGCTATATATCTATATCTGTCATATATGAGTCAATTTGCTATGAATTTGAATGAAAATGGACAAAACATGGCATATAAAAAAACAAAACAGAACTATGATGACGGCAAAGCCTTTGGCATAGCTATGGCCAGGTGAACCAGCAGCCGCCACGTGGCAGGGCTATGCCGGCGGCTAATCAAAACCTATGCTGAGGGCTAGCCCTTCGCCCAGGAACGCCCAGGGGGTGCCACGTGGCAAGCTAAGCCGACGGCACCGTCGGCATACCTGTTCGCCCAGGAGTGTTATGGGGCCGCCACATGGCAGGGATAAGCCGACGGCCGGGCCGTCGGCTTAGACTGGGCCCTATGCCGACGGCCAGGCCGTCGGCTTATCCCTGCCACATGGCAGCCCGTGATACAACTGGCGCAGTGACGGCGCCGTCAACAGCCGTCCCGTGGAAAACTGCGCGGACGGTCATACTATGCCGACGGCCGTATGCCGATGGCATATCTATGCCGACGGTCTAACAAGACTATGCCAACGTTATCTACGCCAACAGGGATATGCCGACTGCTGCCGTCGGCTTAGAGCTATGCCGACGGGGGGCCTATGCCGACGGCCTGGCCGTCGGCATTGTGCGATGATCCGGTAGTGCCTGTGGCTGGCTTCTTCCCTCTCGGGTTGATTTTGGCCTTATTTGATAATATCAATGAGTTTATGGCCTAAATCGATCAATTCCTGAATTATTGGCCTAAAGCGTATAGTCGGTTTGAGTTAATGGATTGCTGGCGCATTTCACTCCCTTGATTAGTATCACAATCCTCCTCAGAGTCTTCCTAAAATTTATTTGACAATTGAACTGTGATATTGTCTTGAGGAGCCTCGTACACATCACTGAAGCTCTTGGTAACAGGAGCTGGAGCATCTGAGCAAGACATTGTTTCAACCCCTGAACTGTAACATCACCACAGTTCAACCAGTTGCTGGCCTTGTTCTCCTAAATATTTAGTACTTTTACATGAAAGGAACACAGTCCGGCATTGGCATCTAAGTAATTTTCTCCCTTACAGTGAGGTGGAATGTAAAGTGACATACAATGCCAGATGTGTTGTCCAGAGGTGAGCCGTTGCCACCTTTGTCGGTCAGAGCAAAGAACTGCGAATACCGTGGGAAGACGACGAGTGATCCTATATTCTTATTCCATCCACAGATAAGTAAGTAGGAAACGACACACCTGATACATACATGGCGACTAGGGATTGCTAGATTCTGTCGCCCGTGTGGAAAGCGTGAGGGAGGGGAATGGGAGATGGGGAAGAACTGGAGGGGCTTGTTTCGGCCAAAATTACGAAATGACAAAACGCACCGCACTTTGGTCAGGTCTAGATATGAGTGGTGGGCACTGTCGATGGAAGGGACTAGATATAAGTAGGCTGCACCCCAATATCTTGAATTTTCCGGGAACTGGATTTCTGTAGTATCCATTTTCACCCTTTTTTTTTCGTTTTCTATGGTTTTTAGTGTTTTTGATTTTTTTTCTTTTTCTTCTTTTTATTTTACCTTCATATACCCCTATTTTACATAAACCATTTTTCTAAATTTTGTGAACATTTCTGAAATTATTGAAATTTTTCAAAAATTCACAAACAGTTTCACTTTCATGATGCTTTTAAAATTAATGAACAGTTTATAAAATTTGAAAAAATTTCAAGCTAGTGAAATGTTTTCCAAGCCATGTTTTTCCAGATTTATGACCATTTTTTTAATCCGTACGCTCTTTAGAAAATAATTAATAGCTTTTGAAATTTATGATCTATTTTTGAAACAATGAACGCTTTTCCAAATTTTCACCTTTTTAAAATTTACAAAGTTTTTATATAATTTTGTTAAAAACTTGAAATTCATTAACCTTTTCAATTTTTCGTTTTTTATAATTTATGATTGTTTTTCAACTTTATGGCCTATCCAAAGTTTTCGGTTTTTTCACAAATTTTTTGAGCTTATGCAATTTTTGATTGTTGTAAAATATTTTTAGTTTCATGTTTGTTCTATAAATTAGTGGAATGTGGTTAATGGTCAAACGTCAACAGGTCAACTTTTTACTTATGTTTCGCATTATTTAGGGAGTTTCCATTTTTAGCAGCGTCAATCGGGGAAACTTATTTGGTGCATAGCTCGATAGTTAGTTCTTTCCGCTGCGCTACGTACAAAATTGGACCAGCCCATTAGTTCTTACAGATTTGGGGGTTTTCGTCTTTTTCATTTCGGTTTGTTTTTCATACATATTGCGCATGTTTTTACGTCGGAAGTATTTTTTATATACACATTACCATATACAAATACATGATTAACATTTGGTGAAACATATAAATTTTTATGTCCAATTTTGGTATAAATCAAAAATAATTTTTATATACAACTTTAACATTTTATAAATACATTTTTTTCGAAACATATATTTTTATATCAATAATTCCATACACATTGTACATGTTTAATATTTTCGAAATACATGCTTAACATTGTATAAAACTACATTTTGCATGTATATTTTTTCGTTGACATTGTATTTTTTTGCATACATCAGAAAAAAAAATTTGTATACACTTTTAATATTTCCAATACCATGATTAACATTTTTTAAGGTGTATTGTTTCAAAATCTATTTTCTTCTTTCACATTATAGCATTTTCGAATACATTAGAAACATTGATTAACATTTTTCATATTTTGTACATAAATTAAATTTTATATTAAGGATATTTTTAAACACCTAAAATAGTAAAAACAAAAAACAAAAGGACAATGCAATAATTTGAAGAAAAAACAAAATAAAAATCGGGGGAGCCTTGTGGTCGGAATACCCTATTTGCCGCTCTTTGCGGCAAGTTGTCGGTGTTTCGCACAGCAATCGTTCATGGGGTAGGCCGGCCCATTTAGCGCTTCAGGGATACCGGTTTTGGGAACCTTCCATGATGTTTCCAGCCGGTTTTTTCCGGTTTTGGGAACCTTGTAGTAGGTTCCTGATACCGGTTTTTTATTTTGCAGTTTGTTTTTAGTTTTTCTTTTTTCTATTTCCCTTCTTTGTCATTTTTTCGTTTCTTTTTTCTTTTTCTTTTTATTTTCTTGCACTTTTCATTTTTTTCTAAAAAAAATTCAAATTCAAATTTTCTTCGCATAATAATTTAGAATTTCATAAAAGGTCCGCATTTTAAATTTATTCAAAAAAGAAAAAGTATTTAAGAACTTCAGTACAATTATTCCTGTTTTTAAGTTCTGTTCGCATATTAAAGAATTGCATGATTCAAAATTTGTTCGTAAATTCAAAAATTGTTTATGTTTTAAAATTTTGTTCACAAATTCAAAAATATTTGACAACTTTAAAACATGTTCCTGTTATCCAAATTTGTTCACAACTTCAGCAAATGCTACCGTTTGGGAAACAATTTCTCAACTTAAAAAAAATCTCACGTTGAAAAATGTGCAAATTCAAAAAATGTGCATGGGAATTGCAAAAAAGTTTTTTGTTTTGGTAAAAGTCGTTCGTAATTTTCAAAAATGTTCATCTTTTTAAAAATATGTTCTTCAAGAAATGTTTGCATTTTAAAAAATTTGTTCAGATGCAGCCATTCAGTCCGGTGGTTAGCAGCGCTTGTTGAGTATAGGGACGCTGTAGGTTTGATTCCTTGTGGCGTCATATCTGGTTTTGCGATTTTTTACCGCTGTAGACACACCTCGGGGTCCTTATAGTGGGCCGGCCCAGTCGGACGCCTCCTGTGTGCGTCACACTGGCTATTCGCCGCAAAATGTGCCACATAGGACCTCCACTTGTGGTCCATTGGGAAAGCTAATTGCTTAGTGACAGCCAAGGTTGTCAGAATCGCGATTCTATTGTACGATTCTACGACTCTACGATCCAAGTTAACCCCTCTGATTCTACGATTTTAGTTCATAGAATCTACGTTTCTACGATGTTAATAGTGAAGATTCTACGATTTGCGATCCTACCATCAAAGCTCCAATCCGATTCAGAATCACGATTCTGACAACCTTGGTGACAGCCCAATATCCTTCTATCTCTCGTGTGAAGCCACACATAGGCGTGGAGAGGCCGAGTGCACCTCCAGAAAACTATGCCGAAATTCACGTTGACATAGGAGTGCGCACCCGTAGAGGAGGAGCAGCTGTAGCCGTATGCAGGGATAGCCATGGCTTGTTCTTGGGCAGCTCTGCCCTAGTCATTCCAGGAATTTGGGATCCAGCCACACTTGAGGCGATGGCATGTCGTGAGTCCATTGTCTTGGCAGAAGATCTCAATATTCAACGCTTTGTTGTGTCGTCTGATTGCAAGCAGGTGATTGGGGACATTGCCAAAGGAAACCAAGAACCCTACGGAGCCATCATCACGGAAATCATCTCTAGATCGTCACCACGCTCTTGTACTTTTACTTTTGAAAGTCGTCGATGTAATTTCGAAGCTCATAAGTTAGCTAAGTTTGCTTTGTCCTTAGCTCAGGGGCGTCATGTGTGGCTTAGCCAGCCGCATGACTAAACTTGTATCCCACTCTCTGTGGAGTTTGAATAAAGTGGCTTTACCCCCTAAAAAACACATAGGCGCGGCCTAGGAGGTCCGGTTTGGGCAGGGCACCCCTATTTCTCGCGTTCAACGAGACGAGGGGATGCCTCGCTTCTGGGGGCGCCCCAGATGGGTCGGCCCAGCCGCGGGAGCCGCAACCTTTTTTTTGCTGTTTTCATTTTTTATTTTATTTTTGTACTTTTCTTTATACTTTCAAATATTATATATATATATATATGTATATATATATATATATGTATGTATGTATGTATATATTACAAAAAAAATCTCTTCAACACACATTCAAAAAATTGATGAATAAGTATTAAAAAATGTTGAACAAGAATTTGAAAAATGTTAAACAAGTATTTGAAAATGTTGAATAAGTTTTAAAAATGATGCGCAAGTATTTGAAAAATGTTGAGTAAGTATTAAAAATGTCGAATAAGTATTTGAAAATGTTGAACAAGAATTCGAAAAATGTTGAAAAAGTATTTGAAAATGTTGAATAATAGTTGAAAATGTTGAACAATTATTTGAAAAATATTGAATAGGTATTCAAAAATGTTGAATGAGTATATGAAAAATGATGAACAAGTATTTGAAAATGTTGAACAAGTGTTTGAATTTTTTTTGAATAACTATCAAACTATCTAAAACAACTGATCAATAGAATGAAACCTTCTGAAATCAGTCGTTCGCTCGCTCTCTTCTGGTTGCATGGTTGACTGGTTGACCGTCTGACAGTTAACCATTGATTTTGAAAAAAGTTCATCAATTTTGAAGAAAAGTTCACAAAACTGAAAAACATTCATCAACCTTGAAAAAAGGTTACAAATTTAGCAAAAGTTCATCGATTTTCTTAAATGATTTAGAAGAAAGTTCACAAATTTGAATAAAAGAGTTCTACAATTTTGAAATAAGTTCACGGGTTAGAAAAAAATCATGGGTTTTGGAAATAAGTGAACAAAAATTGAAAATAGTTTGCGGATTTAGAAAATTGTTCATCTTTTTATGAAAGGATTCTCTGAAAAATGGCGTTAGTGGATCCAAAGTTTTGTTACTGGTGGTAGTGTGACTGTCAAAATCAATGATGACGTGGGCCACATTCAGGTGAACAAAGATTGTGTCAAGGTGATCCTGTTTGTCCAATGTTATTTAACATTGTTGCAGACATGTCGTCTAATCTGATTGATCGCACCAATCAGCTGGATGGCCAGACTACAGGAGTAGTACCACACCTTCTGGATGGCGGGCTCTCGATTCTACAATATGCCGATGATATGATTCTTTTCATGAAACATGACTTGGACAAGACTCAAAATTTGAAACTCTAATTTTCAGCATTTGAGAAGACGTGGGGCCTCAAAATTAGCTTTCATGAGAGTGGATTGCTATGCTTTGGAGAAGCCAATGAGGTGGTTCCTGATTACGCTAGCTTGTTTGGTTGTGGAAAGGCCATTTCCTGATTAAATATTTAGGAATTCTGATTCATAATATGTATCTCACTAATGCAAAGTGAAAACACATAGAGGAGCGCTTAGATAAATGGTTGAGCAGTCGGAAAGGCAAATTGCTCTTTGTTGGAGGACAACTAGTCTTGATCAATTATGTCCTCACAAATATGGTTCTATGTATATATATTTTCCAACTCTCAAAAGAGGTCTTACAAAGGCTAGATTATTTCAAATCTTTTGCCAAGGAGACAGTGAAAGAAAAGATACATACTAGCCAAATGGAGTATGGTTTGTAGGCCGAAAGACCAATGCGGCCTCAACATTCTTGACCTGCAGGTGAAGAATATTGCCTTATTTAGTAAAAAGGTATTTAGACTACTTACTAAGGATGATGTATGTCAAAACATGTTGCGCAATAAGTATCTTGGACAAAAAGTTGTGTCCTCGGCCTATTGCAAACCTGTTGACTCACAATTTTGGGATGGACTAGTGACTTGTTAAGACCAGCCTCCGAGAACAATATCCTGCTTTGTACCACATTGTTCGTGATAAGAATGATACTATTGTGTAGGTGCTCAGTTAATCCCCACCAGATATTTCTTTCAGGTCAGATTTGATTAGCCCCTGTCTTATTTCATGGTAGAATCTTCTATGCCGATTGGAGTCGATTAACCTGACACAGGCGAGATGAGTTTCATTGGAATCTCACCATATCTGGGTAACAATCGACTCTATGTACCATCCACTCATGCATTCAGAGGTTTCAGTGGATAATAACAAGAAAATATAAAAGTCAAAGATTCCACTAAAAAGTTAAAATCTTCATGTGGTATCTTCAGAGGGAAGTTATGCTAACCAAAGATAGGCCCCCCCCCCCCTTACAATTGGCAAAGAAAGCAATAAGTGTGGCTTCTATACTAACGATGAGACCACCAAACGTTATTTTTTTTAATAGCAAGTTTGCATGTCTACATGGTCATTCAGGTAGCATATAATTTGTATCCGTCCACAAATGTTGTCAATATTTTTGGCCATTGGTTGAACGGTATTTCAGATAAGTTTAAAATACTAATAAAAATGGGAGTGTATGTCTTGCTATGGTCAATTTGGCTATGTAGAAATGACTTGATTTTATGAATACTTTTTTGTCCTTTGCTGATTATTCTCCGTTGTACGCACTCAGTTCATACGTGGTCTACCCTACATCAAACAACCGCTACTCAATGCGGCGTGTATGCGGTTGAAGAGACATGTTGCTCATATAATTTGTATGCACTTAATGCTACATTTTAAGTCAATAAAAACACCATTTATAAATAAAAAACATCAACTTCAATAACCGAAAGGCAGCAAAGAGCCAAAGACGACCATCGTTGTTCTATGTTCATGGTGATTGTGGCTGAAATGGTGTTGGCGATCCATGAAACGTGTGACATGGAGAGAGAAAGAGCACATTTCAAACTGCGCGCAGGGAGCATAGTGTCGGTCATATTACCATTCTAAACATTGTATTTCTATCATCACAAAATCTGGTGTGTATAATTTTCTGAAATAAGAAAAAACACAAAGACCCGCTCCACCGTGAACGACCTGGTGCCACGGGGACCGGAGAACGTGCTCCACAGACTGCACTGTAACCTCGAACACCGGCCAAAGGACACCACACATCACATCGAAAATGCTTTCATGGCCTATGATTCGTGATGCGCCAACATGGACATGTACGTCGCCCACTGGGTGTCTCTTCCCCAGGACATGGGCTCCGTTTTCCCTTCTTTCCAGCCACTCGCTCTCGCCCTCTTCCGAAACCTGGAGCACGGGCTGGCGGAGTCTGCCGTTCGATCTCCTGTACATACCAGCGCACGCACGCTACGTACAGGCGCTCCACACACCCGAGGCCGCAGGATATGCCACTTTTCAGTGGCGATCGTCACACGCGCACCGCCAGTTATTCGCCGACCAAGCCATGCCGCCATGGACACGGGTGCTTGTCAGGTTCCATCGACTACGCGAGTGCATGCCAAGATTCCGTCGCTCCAATCGTCACAAGCTTTCGCCCGGCCCTACGATCGCGCGGCGGCGAGCAGATCTATCATCCTCCACTGACCACCGCCCACCGCCGTATCGGCGCAAAGTCGGCGTGCAAGAAGAAAAAGTGGCACGCTGATATCCTTCACTTTTGCTCCGTCGTGGGTTGGCAGAATTTCGTGTTTTGACCCTTCTCGCATACCAATTCAGGACCTGACCCCAGTTGAAAATAATTTTGGGATTTGACCCTTTTTCTTACCGCTAGGGGTGCTGGCGTTAGGGTTAGACATCCTACCGCCAGGGTCCCTGGCGGTAAGGTACTTATCCACGTCAGCCAACAGAGACGGCCGCCGTCCCCCCTCCGTCGCACCCTACCGCCACAGTCTTTGGCGTTAGGATGTCTAACCCTATCGCCAGCACCCCTGGCGGTAGGGTGCGAGCAGTTATTTCGCCCGATCCCCCGCCCCTGCCCATCTCCCTACCCCTCCCCCTCCCCCGTCGGCAGTTTCTTCCTTCCCCCCTCGCCCCTCTCTCCCTCTCTCATCTCCTCCACTCCCCCCTCGGATCTTCACCGTTTCTTCATCGTTTTTGCGGATCGAGATGGCCCCGAAGAGAGAAACGTAAGCTCCTCTGATCCCTCCAAGTAGTTTTTGCAAACTTGCTTCCGATTCGACACATTATTTGTTTGAAATCCCTCATCTTTTTGAACTTAGATTGGAAAAAAATTTCACCTAGGATTGTTTTAGCTTGATTGTAGTTCTACTTCTTAGTTCTTTAGTAACTAGTGGTATTGAATATGAACTCTAATCAATAGTTCATATGTTAGTGTGAAGATGAACCCTAGTTCATAATTTTTTTTGTTAAAAAGTTTATGATGTATTGCATGTGGGAGGACTTGTTTTGTTTTATGATGCATGTTGATATGATGATATGAAGATATTGTTTGGAGAAAATACAATCAAGATGAACTCTATTTCAAAAAAAAATGTTAAAAAAATTGATGATATGATGCATGTTGGAGGATTTTATTTTGATATGATGCATGTTGATATGATGTGATCCATCATGTGTAGTAGATGTTGTTGGAGGAATATGCTTAAGATGAACCCTAGTTCATGTAACCAAGAAATTTCATTTTTTGTTTATGTATGCTTATGCTTATGATGCTTTTGTTTATGAAATTTTATTAAGGCGGGCACCTCTTGCGGACAACATCGGCCCACGGTACTCCATGCTTGACTACACATTCGACAAGGGTCATCATGCCCGTTTCATAGAGAATGGAGTGGTAAGTAATATGAAGGAAATATTGATCAAAGTTTTTGGATTGATGAAAATAAGTTCCTAACTTTTGCAGTCCACTTTTTGACAGATGCTCCAGCCACTGCGCATGAGGGGTCACGGGGTTGCCGGGAATATGGACTAAGAGGAGCGCTACGCGCCATACTTCAAGAGAGCCCGACTGTTGGGTTTCGTGTTGCAGTTCAAGCGTCAGCCACCGACGCTTGTCCACGCGGCTCTGATAGCTTTGATTGACCGGTGGCGACCGGAGACCCATTCTTTCCATCTCCCATGCAGGGAGATGACGGTGACCCTCGAGGATTGGTCGATAATTACTGCCATGTCGATCGATGGTCAAGCACTCACCGGGCGAGTGGAGAGGACCAACTGGCAGCAGAGGGTTACCACCCTCATCGGTGACTGCCCCGGTGCTAAGGGTAACCGTACATCCGGTGTCTCGTTGCCCTGGCTCTTGGAGCACCGGAAGACATGCCTCGAAGACGCCGATGAGGCGACTGTGGAGTGGATTTAGGGAGTTTGCACCCTGTCGGTGTCAAAACCGGCGGATCTCGAGTAGGGGGTCCCGAACTGTGCGTCTAAGGTTGATGGTAACAGGAGACAGGGGACAGAATGTTTACCCAGGTCCGGGCCCTCTCTATGGAGGTAATACCCTACTTCCTGCTTGATTGATCTTGATGAATATGAGTATTACAAGAGTTGATCTACCATGAGATCGTAATGACTAAAACCCTAGAAGTCTAGCCTGTATGACTATGATTATGATTATCTATCATCTACGGACTAAGCCCTCCGGTTTATATAGACACCGGAGGGGACTAGGGTTGTACAAAGTCGGTTACAGAGAAACGAATCTTCATATTTGGTCTCCAAGCTTGCCTTCCACGCCAAGGAGAGTCCCATCCAGACACGGAAGAGAGTCTTCGGTCTTCGTATCTTAACAGCCCATCAGTCCGGCCCATGTCTGACAGGTCGGACGCCCGAGGACCCCTTAGTCCAGGACTCCCTCAGTAGCCCCTGAACCAGGCTTCAATGACGAGGTGTCTCGCGCGCAGATTGTCTTTGGCATTGCAAGACGGGTTCCTTCTCCGAGTACTCCAACACAGTCTTCGTAACGAACGTGTCCGGCTCTGCAAAACAGATTTCACACACAACCGCAGAGAGTATAATATTCCACGAGTCCAATCCGCTGACAACTTTTGGTAATGCGACACCACGTCATCACCCAGTCATTATTTCGAACCGTTTTTCGGCCTGCCGCTTCGAGATGCGGTCTCATTGGCACGTCTTGTCAAAGCAGAGATCGTGTCCCTTTATTGCGGGATTCTCATCAATACGGGCGTGGGTAATCCAACCGTGCCGTTTGCACAACCCTTGGGAACAGGCAAGTTTTAAGGAGAGTGGGGAGGCGCTTGATATTCACTGCCTTTATAAGGAGATAAGGATTTCCTTTCTTCACCCACGCCTTCTCTCTTTCTCTGCCCTTCCATTCTCGAGCTCCAGCGCCCAAGTCCTCATCTTTTGCGCCTCAAAAAAGCACTCAACCATGTCCGAATCTAGAGCGCAAGGCAAGTGGATGGCCTCCTCTGTCAAGGAGAAGGACATCACTGAGCTTCGGGAGGCCAGGTATCTGGCGAAAGAAATCGCCCATCGGTTTCAGGCCAAGGGGCAAGTCGTCCCCACCCCGAAGCCCAATGAGAGGGTGGTGTTCATCCCCCATTTCGTCCGTGGGTTAGGGTTTCCTCTCCACCCTTTCGTCCGCGGACTCATGTTCTATTACGGGCTAGATTTCCATGATCTAGCCCCAAACTCCTTCCTCAACATCTCGGCATTTATTGTCGTGTGCGAGGCCTTCCTCCGCATTCCTCCCCACTTCGGACTATGGCTCAAGATCTTCAACGTGAAGCCGAAGGTGGTGGATGTCCAACACGCGGAGTGCGGAGGTGCCATGGTGAGCAAGATGCCCAATGTTACATGGCCCAAAGGTACGTTTGTGGAGACCGTCAAGGAGTGGCAGAAACTGTGGTTCTATATCACAGAGCCTCGCGACGCCACTTGGGCCGCGACTCCCGAATTCAAGTCCGGAGCTCCAATGCGGCTCACCTCCTGGATAGAGAAAGGCCCAAATTGGTCTTCGTCAGACGAACTGATAGCGCTGCAAACGCGCATCCAAAGCATGGTGGATAAAAACATCAAGCTCGTCAACGTGATTCAGGTGATGCTAGTTCGTCGGATCCTTCCATTCCAGAGCCGAACATGCCCTTTATGGGAATTCGATCCGGAGAAGCACCAGACCTTGCAAAGGCTCTTCGGAACCACCCACGAAGATGTCTGGAAGTTGCTCTTTAAGGGCAATGAGACGCCGCCGGACATAGACTCGGACCGTGGGCACGATCTTGCCCATCCTGCCAGTGCGGTAAGTCCTTCACATCTCAAGGTGCATCCTCTATTTGCTTGATCAAGGAAGATATCTAAACTTCACCATTTATTTTTCAAGACTGGGCGAAGAAGGCAGAGCGGATTCGGTGTCCGGCTCCGCTGCCCGAGGAACCAGTCATCCCGCTCCTGGCGAAGATGCTGGTCCCGGCGCCCTATAAGGCGCCGGAGAAGAAGGCCAAGGGGGTCCGGAGTGGCCCCCGCCGCAAGGGAGCTTCGGACGTGTCGTCCGAAGACAAGACACACTCCTCTGCGCCGAAGACGACGAGGAGGAGGAGGAAGAAAGCAACTCTCCCCCTAATGGGGGAAGGAAGAAGAGGGCGGCCTCCACAAATCTGGAGGCGGAGGCGCCCAAGAGGGGGAAGGGCCCCCTCGCGGATAACTCCGCGTGGGACGTCGACAGCAGCCCAGAGCGACGCCCCCGAGAGAAGCCCCTGGACGCATCGTGAGTAGCGAAAAACCCTGATGCATCTGTATATCCGGCCTCTCTACTTCACAGTTTTAACATGTTGAATTATGCAATTGCAATCCGGCCCGCGACAGCTCCCTGCAATCCACATCGGGGGATTCGCAGTTCAAAGGCGATGGCCAGCGAGTCGCCACCGACGGCTCACTCTCCCCAGGCCAAGGGCGACACCGAGGTGCTGTACCAAAGGACCTTCCTCGGCCAGGGAGAGGTTCAGGAGGTCGTCAAGGTGGCGCCCGAGGATGACTCCTCGGTCGCCGGACACACGGGGGAGAAAGCCCCCATGGAGACTGGCGATGGGGGCCATATCCAATTCGGCCCCCAGCCGGATACCATCCCGGAGACCTACACGGCCCCGGGGTTAAGCGAGCAGCCTCCTCTGAAGGGAGGAGGTGTGCCTATACCGCCGGTGACCTCTGTCCATCCAGAGGCACTGGATAATCTGTTGGAAGCACTACGAGGCGCTTCCATTGTGGAGGAACACCGTGTCCTTATGGGTACGGTGGTTGAGAGCGTTCAGTCCGTCAAGAGCGGACTGACCGAAGCCTGCACATTTCTGCAGACAGGTTTTGAGGTAAGTGACACAAAAGAAAAAGTCATGGTATAGACAGTAGCCCCTGAGACACTGTCCGGTGTTCGGAAAGAAAAGCCGGACAGAGGACCAAGTAATTTTCGCAGGAAACTAATTCAATATGTCTTGTGTGAATGTGCAGGCGTCGTTGCTGGATGCAACCTCTCATGCTGCTGAGGTCTCCGGACTAAAGCAGAGTCTGGAGCGGGCCGAAGAAGAGCTCGGCCTTGTGAAAAGGCAGCTGGAGGACAAGCAAGGTATGTGGTGTCTTGCTGTATATTCGAAAAGAATAAATGATGTGTGCTGGCCGAAGTGCCATGATATTTGCAGGAGCGGCGACCGAGGTCGAGGTCCTTCAGAAGGCACTGGCCGAGACCAAGGAGAAAGCTGCCAAGGAACAAGCCGCTCGTGAGAAGCACGAGGCCAGGCTTGATGAGGCCCAGCAGGAACTCCAGGATGCCGTGAAGAAGTGCGAGTCCTTGGAACGTGATGTTTCGGCTCAAGAGACCGAACTCGCCAAGGCTCGCCAAAGTGCATAAGAGGCCCGGGCCGAAGCCCAAAGCGCCCTCCAGGAGATCCAACAGGCCAAGAAGATCGCCACGGGTAAGGCTTTTATTATGCAGAGCAAGTATGTGAAGAAGGGGTATCTCTTACTGACCCGGATTTGGAGTTCTCCAGGAGCGTTTGCGGATCTGCCGTGCAGTGTTTCTGACGCTGCGGAATTCTTCCGAGCTGAAGAGGGGGGCTCAACGGAGAAGCTGTTCTGGTCGTAATACCTCGCGCCAGAACATCCGGTGCCCTTTATCGACCAGCTAAAACAGTTGGTCGAGCTGCATAGGGTGGCCGAACTAGCCATGAAGGATTTAATAATCCGGCTATGGCCTGCCGAAGCTATACCCAGCAGCTACTTCGGGCTCGTGAAGCGGTTGGTCAATGCCTGCCCTCGGCTTGACGTTATCAAGCGGTCGGTCTGCATCGAGGGTGCGCGGATGGCCTTCGCCCGCGTCAAGGTGCAGTGGGCGAAGATGAACGCCGTCAAGCTCGCGAACGAGGGTCCGCCCCAGGGCAAGGAGCACCGCACGCCCGAACTATATTTTGACAATGTCCTGGAGGGATCCCGCATTGTGGTGGCGCAGTGCGCCAAAGATGTAATCTTTGAATGAGTACATTTGTACTATCTTGCCCTGTATTATGGAACAAGTTAATTTATGTAAATAAATGTTTGTTTAATATTTTACCTCCTGTGCTTCCGTGTTTATGAAATTCTGAGAGTTGGCCAGTCGTCGGCTTCAGCCCCCACGTAGATAGTATGGGGGTGCTCGGGATGGAATCTAAGCACTCTTGATCCAATTGTTTGGTCCTTGATGGAGGTGTTTAGCGCAACGAACCAGGAAATTAGACTATGTGGATTTATCACCCTCACTTAGCCATAGGAGTTTGACAATGAAAATTTAGGCGCAGCCCCTAGTATCCGAACTAGGGTACTGTAAACACCTGGTCGGGCGAGAACCGATCCCTCGCATAATGCGGAAAAATCGCTAAAGATTTGAAACCTCCGAAGAGCTGACCGGCTCTCGCCGCATCATGACAGTCAGTTTTCGGCTTTCTCTACTGAGGTGCTCATCCGGATAAATTAGGACACAATTGCAGTAGTTCTCCCTTTACTACCCTAGCCGATATAGCGGAACGTAAGGTAGTAAGCACAGGAGCCGGGCAATCCAACTATTGACCAAAGACATGATTCGGAGGCAATGCATATAATGCTAAATTCGGGGTGCCGAACTGCACTATAAAGAGTGTTCGGACTTTGTTGCCGTATTATGGGTCGCAATGAAGCCCCTGGCAGATTAAAGCATACCAAAGTGTACGGGTGCAACTTGAGAAGATTATCAAGAAAGGGAAAAAGGAGGTAGTAAGATAATGCCGCAGAAGTTGGGCCGCCAACTGTTTCCATTATAGTTTGATTAATACGTCAAAGCGTATTTATACAAGTGGTGCGATAAGCAACCGGGCTATTTAACATGCCACGACCAAGGGAGAGCTGCGTGCGGGTCCGTCTTGGTGTATCCATCCTGTAGAGAGGACCGATGATCAGGTCGTCCGAAGAAGCATGCAAAAAAGAAACCTGAAAAGGATAAAAAAGAAAAAAATGAGAGTATGTGTGTCTAGGAGTGGTCGAGCCGTATTATGGATCACAAGCTAGTTATGCCTCCGTCTATGCCCATGGTATTTAGTGCGTAGTTATGTACGCGCGGTACGAATGCCGCCACTTTATTGGGGCTGGGACGGAGGCCAAATTGCTAGTCTAGCTCTTGACGAGCTGCGCTATCCTGCTGCAGGGTAGTCCGGACTCGTTTAACCGTGCCCGGGAGCTTGGCCGCCGGATTAAGGTTCTGCTTAAAAAGGCCGCTCTGTACTTCTGCTGCTAAAGCCGCGGTATGCTCCTCGGTGCGGAGGGAGCGTTCCATGTTTCCATCGACTGTTATGACGCCACGTGTTCCGGGCATCTTGAGCTTGAGATAAGCATAGTGTGGCACCGCATTGAATCGAGCAAATGTGGTTCGTCCGAGCAGTGCGTGATAGCCGCTGCGGAAGGGGACGATATCGAAGATCAACTCTTCGCTTTGGAAGTGATACGTCTCCAACGTATCTATAATTTTTGATTGTTCCATGCTATATTATATTCTGTTTTGGATGATTAATGGGCTTTATTATACACTTTTATATTATTTTTGGGACTAACCTTTTAACCGGAGGCCCGACCCAAATTGCTGTTTTTTGCCTATTTCAGTGTTTTGCAGAAAAAGAATATCAAATGAAGTCCAAACGGAATGAAACCTCCGGGAACGTGATTTTCAGAACAAACGTGATCCAGAGGACTTGGAGTGGACGTCAAGCAATAGACGAGGAAGCCACGAGGTAGGGGGCGCGCCTACCCCCCCAGGCGCGCCCTCCACCCTCGTGGGCCCCTCGTGGCTCCACCGACCTACTTCTTCCTCCTATATATACCTACATACCCCCAAACCATCAGAGGCATCCACGAAACCTAATTCCACCGCCGCAACCTTCTGTACCCGTGAGATCCCATCTTGGGGCCTTTTCCGGCGTCCTGCCGGAGGGGGCATTGATCACGGAGGGCTTCTACATCAACACCATAGCCTCTCCGATGATATGTGAGTAGTTTACCTCAGACCTTCGGGTCCATAGTTATTAACTAGATGGCTTCTTTTCTCTCTTTGGATCTCAATACAAAGGTCACCTCGATTCTCTTGGAGATCTATTTGATGTAACTCTTCTTTTGCGGTGTGTTTGTCGAGACCGATGAATTGTGGGTTTATGATCAAGATTATCTATGAACAATATTTGAATCTCCTCTGAATTCTTTTATGTATGATTGGTTATCTTTGCAAGTCTCTTCGAATTATCAGTTTGGTTTGGCCTACTAGATTGATCTTTCTTGCAATGGGAGAAGTGCTTAGCTTTGGGTTCAATCTTGTGGTGTCCTTTCCCAGTGACAGCAGGGGCAGCAAGGCACGTATTGTATTGTTGCCATCGAGGATAAATAGATGGGGTTTATATCATATTGCATGAGTTTATCCCTCTAAATCATGTCACCTTGCTTAAAGCATTACTCTGTTCTTATGAACTTAATACTCTAGATGCATGCTGGATAGCGGTCGATGTGTGGAGTAATAGTAGTAGATGCATAATTGTTTCGGTCTACTTGTCACGGACGTGATGCCTATATACATGATCATACCTAGATATTCTCATAACTATGCTCAATTCTATCAATTGCTCGACAGTAATTTGTTCACCCACCGTAATACTTATGCTATCTTGAGAGAAGCCACTAGTGAAACCTATGGCCCCCGGGTCTATTTTCCATCATATTGATCTCCCGTTATTTCCATTACTGTTTACTTGCTTTCTTTACTTTTACTCTTTATCATAAAAATATCAAAAAATATTATCTTATCATATCTATCAGATCTTACTCTCGTAAGTGACCGTGAAGGGATTGACAACCCCTTTATCGCGTTGGTTGCAAGGTTCTTATTTGTTTGTGTAGGTGCGTGGGACTCGAGCATGGTCTCCTACTGGATTGATACCTTGGTTCTCAAAAACTAAGGGAAATGCTTACGCTACTTTACTGCATCACCCTTTCCTCTTCAAGGGAAAACCAACGCAGTGCTCAAGAGGTAGCAAGAAGGATTTCTGGCGCCATTGCCGGGGAGTCTACGCACAAGTCAAGACATACCAAGTACCCATCACAAACTCTTATCCCTCGCATTACATTATTTGCCATTTGCCTCTCATTTTCCTCTCCCCCACTTCACCCTTGCCGTTTTATTCTCTCTTTTCCGTTCGCCTCTTTCTCGCTCGGTTCTTGTTTACTCGTGTGTTGGATTGCTTGCTTGTCATGATGGCCCAAGATAATACTAAATTGTGTGACTTTACCAATACCAACAACAATGATTTTCTTAGCACTCCGATTGCTCCTCTTACCGATGCTGAATCTTGTAAAATTAATGCTACTTTGTTGAATCTTGTCATGAAAGATCAATTCGCCGACCTTCCTAGTGAAGATGCCGCTACCCATCTAAATAGCTTCATTGATTTGTGTGATATGCAAAATAAGAAAGATGTGGACAATGATATTGTTAAATTGAAACTATTTCCGTTTTCACTTAGAGATCGTGCTAAAACTTGGTTTTCATCTTTGCCTAAAAATAGTATTGATTCTTGGAATAAGTGCAAAGATGCTTTTATCTCTAAGTATTTTCCTCCCGCTAAGATCATCTCTCTTAGAAACGATATTATGAATTTTAAGCAACTCGATCATGAACATGTTGCACAAGCTTGGGAGAGAATGAAATTAATGATACGTAATTGCCCTACTCATGGTTTGAATTTGTGGATGATTATACAAAAATTTTATGCCGGATTGAATTTTGCTTCTAGAAATCTTTTAGATTCGGCCGCGGGAGGCACTTTTATGGAAATCACCTTAGGAGAAGCTACTAAACTCCTAGATAATATTATGTTTAATTATTCTCAGTGGCACACTGAAAGATCTACTAGTAAAAAGGTGCATGCGATAGAAGAAATTAATGTTTTGAGTGGAAAGATGGATAAACTTATGAAATTATTTGCTAATAAGAGTGTTTCTTCTGATCCTAATGATATGCCCTTGTCTACCTTGATCGAGAATAATAATGAATCTATGTATGTGAATTTCGTTGGTAGGAATAATTTTGGTAATAACGCGTATAGAGGAAACTTTAATCCTAGGCCGTTCCCTAGTAATTCCTCTAATAATTATGGTAATTCCTACAGCAACTCTTATGGAAATTTTAATAAGATGCCCTCTGAATTTGAGACTAGTGTTAAAGAATTTATGATTTCTCAAAAGAATTTCAATGCTTTGCTTGAAGAAAAATTGCTTAAAGTTGACGAATTGGCTAGGAACGTGGATAGAATTTCTCTTGATGTTGATTCTTTGAAACTTAGATCTATTCCACCTAAGCATGATATCAATGAGTCTCTCAAAGCTATGAGAATTTCCATTGATGAGTGCAAAGAAAGAACCGCTAGGATGCGTGCTAAGAAAGATTGCTTTGTAAAAGCGTGTTCTTCTAATTTTTATGAGAATAAAGATGAAGATCTAAAAGTTATTGATGTGTCCTCTATTAAATCTTTGTTTTGCAATATGAATCTTGATAATGATGGGACTGGAGATGAGTCAACTTTAGCTAGAAGGCGTCCCAAAAATTTGGAGTTTTGAGATCTTGATGCAAAAATTGGTAAGAGTGGGAATGAAGAGGTCAAAACTTTAGATATCAATGAACCCACTATTTTGGATTTCAAGGAATTTAATTATGATAATTGTTCTTTAATAGATTGTATTCCTTGTTGCAATCCGTGCTAAATTCTCCGCATGCTTATAGTCAAAATAAAGCTTTCACTAAACATATTGTTGATGCTTTAATGCAATCTTATGAAGAAAAAGTTGAGTTGGAAGTTTCTATCCCTAGAAAACTTTATGATGAGTGGGAACCTACTATTAAAATTAAAATTAAAGATCATGAATGCTATGCTTGTGTGATTTGGGTGCTAGTGTTTCCACGATCCCAAAAACTTTGTGTGATTTGTTAGGTTTCCGCGAATTTGATGATTGCTCTTTAAACTTACACCTTGCGGATTCCACTATTAAGAAACCTATGGGAAGAATTAATGATGTCCTTATTGTTGCAAATAGGAACTATGTGCCCATATATTTTATTGTTCTTGATATAGATTGTAATCCTTCATGTCCTATTATTCTTGCTAGACCTTTCCTTAGAACGATTGGTGCAATTATTGATATTAAGGAAGGGAATATTAGATTCCTATTCCCGTTAAGGAAAGGAATGGAACACTTCCCTAGAAAGAAAATAAAATTACCTTATGAATCTATTATGAGAGCCACTTATGGATTGCCTACCAAAGATGGCAATACCTAGATCTATCCTTGCTTTTATGCCTAGCTAGGGGCGTTAAACGATAGCGCTTGTTGGGAGGCAACCCAATTTTATTTTAGTTTTCTGCTTTTTGCTTCTGTTTAGGAATAAATATTTGATCTAGCCTCTGGTTAGATGTGTTTTTATGTTTTAATTAGTGTTTGTGCCAAGTTTAACCTATATGATCTTCTTGGATGATAGTTATTTGATCTTGCTGAAAATTCCAGAAACTTTCTGTTCACGAATACAATTGTTAAAAATCACCAGAACGTGATAAAATATTGATTCCAATTGCAGCAGATCAATAAACAAATTATTTAGGTCTTCCTAGTTTGGTAGAAATTTTGGAGTTCCAGAAGTTTGCGTTAGTTACGGATTACTACATACTGTTCTGTTTTTGACAGGTTCTGTTTTTCGCGTGTTGTTTGCTTATTTTGATGAATCTATGGCTAGTAAAATAGTTTATAAACCATAGAGAAGTTGGAATACAGAAGGTTTAACACCAATATAAATAAAGAATGAGTTCATTACAGTACCTTGAAGTGGTATTTTGTTTTCTTTCGCTAACGGAGCTCACGAGATTTTCTATTGAGTTTTGTGTTGTGAAGTTTTCAAGTTTTGGGTAAAGATTTGATAGATTATGGAACAAGGAGTGGCAAGAGCCTAAGCTTGAGGATTCCCATGGCACCCCAAGGTAATCTAAGCACACCAAAAAGCCAAAGCTTGGGGATGCCCCGGAAGGCATCCCCTCTTTCCTCTTCGTCCATCGGTAACTTTACTTGGAGCTATATTTTTATTCACCACATGATAAGTGTTTTGCTTGGAGCATCTTGTATGATTTGAGTCTTTGATTTTAGTTTACCACAATCATCCTTGCTGTACACACCTTTTGAGAGAGACACACATGATTCAGAATTTATGAGAATACTCTATGTGCTTCACTTATATCTTTTGAGCTATATAGTTTTTGCTCTAGTGCTTCACTTATATCTTTTAGAGCATGCTGGTGGATTTGTTTTTATAGAAACTATTGTTCTCTCATGCTTCAGTTATATTATTTTGAGATTCCTACAAAACAGCATGGTAATTTGCTTAAATTGGGAAATTAGTCCTAATATGCTAGGTATTCAAGATTAGTAAAAACTTTCTCATGAGTGTGTTGAATACTAAGAGAAGTTTGATGCTTGATGATTGTTTTGAGATATGGAGGTAGTGATATTAAAGTTGTGCTAGTTGAGTAGTTGTGAATTTGAGAAATACTTGCGTTGAAGTTTGCAAGTCCCGTAGCATGCACGTATGGTAAACGTTATGTAACAAATTTGAAACATGAGGTGTTCTTTGATTGTACTCCTTATGAGTGGCGGTCGGGGACGAGCGATGGTCTTTTCCTACCAATCTATCCCCCTAGGAGCATGCGCGTAGTGCTTGGTTTTTGATGACTTGTAGATTTTTGCAATAAGTATGTGAGTTCTTTATGACTAATGTTGAGTCCATGGATTATACGCACTCTTACCCTTCCATCATTGCTAGCCTCTTCGGTACCGTGCATTGCCCTTTCTCACCTTGAGAGTTGGTGCAAACTTCGCCGGTGCATCCAAACCCCGTGATACGATACGCTCTATCACACATAAACCTCCTTATATCTTCCTCAAAACAGCCACCATACCTACCTATTATGGCATTTCCATAGCCATTCCGAGATATATTGCCATGCAACTTTCCACCGTTCCGTTTATCATGACACGTTCATCATTGTCATATTGCCTTGCATGATCATGTAGTTGAAATCGTATTTGTGGCAAAGCCACCATTCATAATTTTTCATACATGTCACTCTTGATTTATTGCCCTTCCCGGTACACCGTCAGAGGCATTCATATAGAGTCATATTTTGTTCTAGTATCGAGTTGTAATCATTGAGTTGTAAATAAATAGAAGTGTGATGATCATCATTCATAGAGCATTGTCCCCCAAAAAAAGAGAAAGGCCAAAAGAAAAAAAAGAAAGGCCCCAAAAAAAGAAAATAAAAAGGGGCAATGCTACTATCTTTTTCCATACTTGTGCTTCAAAGTAGCACCATGGTCTTTTTGATAAATAGTGTCTTGTTTTGTCACTTTCATATACTAGTGGGAATTTTTCATTACAGAACTTGGCTTGTATATTCCAACAATGAGCTTCCTCAAATGCCCTAGGTCTTCGTGAGCAAGCAAGTTGGATGCACACCCACTTAGTTTCTTTTGTTGAGCTTTCATACATTTATAGCTCTAGTGCATCCGTTGCATGGCAATCCCTACTCCTTGCATTGACATCAATCGATGGACATCTCCCTAGCCCGTTGATTAGCCGCGTTGATGTGAGACTTTCTCCTTTTTGTCTTCTCCACATAACCCCCATCATTATATTCTATTCCATCCATAGTGCTATATCCATGGCTCACGCTCATATATTGCGTGAAACTTGAAAAAAAGTTTGAGATTACTAAAGTATGAAACAATTGCTTGGCTGGTCATCGGGGTTGTGCATGATGAGAACATTCTTGTGTGACGAAAATGGAGCATGACCAAACTATATGATTTTGTAGGGATGAACTTTCTTTGGCCATGTTATTTTGAGAAGACATAATTTCTTAGTTAGTATGCTTGAAGTATTATTACTTTTATGTCAATATTAAACTTTTACCTTGAATCTTTCGGATCTGAATATTCATACCACAATTAAGAGGGATACATTGAAAATTATGCTAAGTAGCATTCCACATCAAAAATTCTGTTTTTATCATTTACCTACTCGAGGACGAGCAGGAATTAAGCTTGGGGATGCTTGATACGTCTCCAACGTATCTATAATTTTTTATTGTTCCATGCTATATTATATTCTCTTTTGGATGATTAATGGGCTTTATTATACACTTCTATATTATTTTTGGGACTAACCTATTAACCAGAGGCCCAGCCCAAATTGCTGTTTTTTTTTGCCTATTTTAGTGTTTCGCAGAAAAAGAATATCAAACGGAGTCCAAACGGAATGAAACCTTCGGGAACGTGATTTTCGGAATAAACTTGATCCAGAGGACTTGGAGTGTACGTCAAGCAACAGACGAGGAAGGGGGCGCGCCTACCCCCCAGGCGCGCCCTCCACCCTCGTGGGCCCCTCGTGGCTCCACCGACCTACTTCTTCCTCCTATAGATACCTACATACCCCCAAACCATCAGAGGCATCCACGAAACCTAATTCCACCGCCGCAACCTTCTGTACCCGTGAGATCCCATCTTGGGGCCTTTTCCGGCGTCCTGCCGGAGGGGGCATTGATCACGGAGGGCTTCTACATCAACACCATAGCCTCTCCGATGATATGTGAGTAGTTTACCTCAGACCTTCGGGTCCATAGTTATTAACTAGATGGCTTCTTTTCTCTCTTTGGATCTCAATACAAAGGTCACCTCGATTCTCTTGGAGATCTATTTGATGTAACTCTTCTTTTGCGGTGTGTTTGTCGAGACCGATGAATTGTGGGTTTATGATCAAGATTATCTATGAACAATATTTGAATCTCCTCTGAATTCTTTTATGTATGATTGGTTATCTTTGCAAGTCTCTTCGAATTATCAGTTTGGTTTGGCCTACTAGATTGATCTTTCTTGCAATGGGAGAAGTGCTTAGCTTTGGGTTCAATCTTGTGGTGTCCTTTCCCAGTGACAGCAGGGGCAGCAAGGCACGTATTGTATTGTTGCCATCGAGGATAAATAGATGGGGTTTATATCATATTGCATGAGTTTATCCCTCTAAATCATGTCACCTTGCTTAAAGCATTACTCTGTTCTTATGAACTTAATACTCTAGATGCATGCTGGATAGCGGTCGATGTGTGGAGTAATAGTAGTAGATGCATAATTGTTTCGGTCTACTTGTCACGGACGTGATGCCTATATACATGATCATACCTAGATATTCTCATAACTATGCTCAATTCTATCAATTGCTCGACAGTAATTTGTTCACCCACCGTAATACTTATGCTATCTTGAGAGAAGCCACTAGTGAAACCTATGGCCCCGGGGTCTATTTTCCATCATATTAATCTCCCGTTATTTCCATTACTGTTTACTTGCTTTCTTTACTTTTACTCTTTATCATAAAAATACCAAAAATATTATCTTATCATATCTATCAGATCTCACTCTCGTAAGTGACCGTGAAGGGATTGACAACCCCTTTATCGCGTTGGTTGTGAGGTTCTTATTTGTTTGTGTAGGTGTGTGGGACTCGAGCATGGTCTCCTACTGGATTGATACCTTGGTTCTCAAAAACTGAGGGAAATACTTACGCTACTTTACTGCATCACCCTTTCCTCTTCAAGGGAAAACCAACGCAGTGCTCAAGAGGTAGCAGGAAGTTGTCCGGAGATCCGAAGACAGCCTCTAGTGTGATTGAGCCCGTACAGCGGGCCTCTACACCTGGTATGACTCCTTTAAAGGTAGTTTTGGTGGGCTTGATCCTTGAGCGATCGATGCCCATTTTGTGCACTGTATCCTGATAGAGCAAGTTCAGGCTGCTGCCGCCGTCCATGAGGACTCGCGTGAGGTGGAATCCATCAATGATTGGGTCAAGGACTAGTGCGGCTGACCCGCCATGATGGATACTAGTCGGGTGGTCCCTGCGGTCGAAAGTGATCGGGTAGGACACTACAAAAAAAGACACATCCGTGACATTTTGGGCCGAACGATTTTTTTTTCTGTCATACTTATGACACTTCTATGACGATAATTGTGACAAAACACGGTATCATCATAGATGTGGTGGGGTCCTACTTCTATGACAAAAAATCATGACAGAAAATGGGCTTTTTGTCCTGGGCGGGCCGGAGACGCAGCTGCATGACATTCTTTGGGCTGTCCATGACGGAAAAAACCGTGGTAGAAGCGAGGGCGCGGAAAATATCGGGGAGTCCCCGGTTACGGTGGGTGGTCGGGGGCCGAGCGATGCGCGTTTCTCTCATACGTACGCGCGTGTGTGCGAGGCGTTGGGCTCTAACTGAACCCGAGCGAGGCGTTGGGCTCTAACTGAACCCGAGCGATTGCACTGCAGGCTACGCGTTACTGAACCCGAGCGATCGATCAATGGCTGATAACTGAACCCGATCAAGTGATTCCTTCGCTACTGCTGCTAACTGAAGCCGATCGATGCTGCCTCTGGAGGAACAGTGAGCGTTGCTGGGGGGGGGGTTTTGGATGAACAGTTCCCGGTGGGGGTGGATGAACAGGACCCCGTGGCGTTGCCTCTGGATGAACAGTGAGCGTTGCTGGGGGGTTTGGATGAACATTTCCCGGTGGGGGTGGATGAACAGGACCCCTGATCGTTCGAGCCGGTTGGGGCTGGATGAACAGGACCCCGTGGAGGGCAGGATGAACAGGACCACCCCGTGGAGGGCAGGATGAACAGTAGACGAGGGAGGGCGGGATGAACGGTAGCCCGTGGAGGGGTGGTTGAACAGGAGCCCGTGGAGAGGGCTGGTTGAACAGTAGCCGGTGGAATAGGGCGCGGTGGAGGCTGGATGAACAGGAGCCCGTGGATGAACAGTCGCAGGTGGAGGCTGGAGGAGGTCGACGGTGGATGAACAGTAACCCGTGGAGGCTGGAGCGGGTCGACGGTGGAGATGAACAGTATCCCGTCGAGTCCCGTTTTGCGGTACGCCACACCCCTCCCGATGAACAGGACCCCCATTTCGACCTAGCGCTCCAACACAAGTCCGTTTCCTCCATTTTGCGGTACGCCACACCCCTCCCGATCAACAGGACCCCCGTTTCGACCGTACGAGGTCCGTTTCCTCTGTTTTGCGGTACGCCAGACCCCTCCCGATGAACAGGATCCCATTTCGAACATGGCCGGTCGAACACAAGGCCGTTTCCTCCATTCTGCGGTACGCCAGGCCTCGTTTCCATCAGCTGTTCCGTCCAAGCCCTCCCGATGAACACGACGACGCATTTCGTTCCGACCCAGCCGGTTGGCTCCCCATGAACACGACGACGACGCTATTTCTCCGTTCCGACCCAGCCATGTACACGAGCCCTGGTCGTACGTATGCGCGAGTAGGTGTTCGAGACCCTGCCCGTATGTACATACGTGGCCGTATTTTCTTTCTTGCACACTGGCCGATGTACGTACGTGTACATGCTACGTGCACGCCTCTACTACGACACGTGCGCGCCTCTACATCGACAAGTATGTACATACACGTTCGCGACCAGAATGACAACACTACGTATGCTTCGACCAGGTGGGTCCCCACTGTCAGGCACTTCCTTGCCTGCGAAGATGTAGGTGGTGGGTCCCAGCAGTTAGGGGGGCGAATCATTTTTTTGCCCGGATGCACTTCCTTGCATGCGAAGATGTAGCTGGTGGGTCCCCGCAGTCAGGGGGAAACATTTTTTCGTGAAATACGGTGGCCCGTCCGGTGGGTCCCTGCTATCAGGTGGAGGAATAATTATTTTGCATGTAATAAGTAGGCACTTCCTTGCTGCGGCCGTGGACCCAGCTGTCAGCCTCTCCACGTACAGACCACGTCCGATGGAAGCCGTTCCTTGACCATGTTGACCACGCCGCGCCGAGAGCACCAGGGCGGTGGACGACGGCGAGGCCTAGGAAGGGGACGACGCGGAGCCGGGGAAGACGCGGCAGTGGAAGCCCGCGCGGAGAGGAGTACAAGGGTTCACTAGTTCGGCTGTGGTGTGAGGCTACCATCGCCACAGGGCCTGGCCAGCGGTGGGAATAGTAGGGGGCAGTGAGGCCTCCGCGGCAGCACAGCCGGCCACAGGAGGCAGGAGCATGCGGCACGACCGGCGCTGCTTTGGGCGGCTGGAGCAAGAAGACCAGAGGTTGAAGAAGCACTAAGGCCGTTGGATGGACATCGTACGGTCACTGGAGCTAGAATCATTCATATTGACTAAGTTGACAAAGCCCTCCATCCCCGTCAACTTAGTAGGCCCACAAGTCAGCCTCCCACTGTGGTGGGTCCCAGCTGGCAGGGGGTATTCATTTTTTTGTGCGCAATAAGGAGACACTTCCTTGCGTGCGAAGATATAGTTGGTGGGTCCGACCTGTCAGCGGAGGGAACATTTTTTTTGCGAAATACAGAGGCCCTTCCGGCGGGTCCCAGATGTCAGGTGGAGGAATCATTATTTTGCGCGTAATAAGGAGGCATTTCCTTGTGTGCGGCCATGGACCCAGCTGTCAGCCTCTCCACGTACAGTCCACTACCGATGGATGTTGTTCGTTGACCACGTTGACCACGCCGCGCCGAGAGCACCAGGGCGGGGGACAACGGCGAGGCCTACGAAGGGAACGACACGAAGCCGGGGAAGACACGGCAGTGGCTGCCCACGCGGTGGAGAGTACGAGGGTTGACTTGTTCGGCTGCCGTCGCCGGAAAATAACAGGAGGTGTGGGTGAGTAGAGGGATAGACAGGCCAGGGATGCGAGTATATGATGGGGCCATGAGGCCTGCCCGGCAGCACAGCCGGCCACGGGAGCTGGGAGCAGGCAGTTCCGACGGCGCTGGTTTGGGCGGCTGGGGCAGGAAGATCAGAGACTGAAGAAGTACGATTGTCGTTAGATTGACATCTAATGGTCTGACGCTGGTAGAGTCGATTGTGGACTAAGTTTCTTTTTTGATAAACCTTGTGTACGCATGAACTTAGTAGGCCCACAAGTCAGCCTCCAAATCTGTGGCAGACAACATAGAGCCCATTTGCTATTTTTTTAATAATTTGCAGCCCATTTGCTAATTCTTAAGTAATTTATTATAGCCCATTTTCTGCCCAGGACCACGGTCAAAAAGTTCAACCTTATTTTGCATATTTCGGTGGAGTCCGAACTTTTGTAATCCGGAAATGATAATTTTTTTAAGAACTTATTGATTTGCCAAAAAAATCGTTTTGTTTTTGTAAGCAAATAAGACGTGGGACAATTGAGTTGGTTTAAGGGAAAACCAGTGGTAAAAAAAATCAGCGCTGGGAGGGAAAACAACAACAAAAATAAGGATGTAAATATGAAAAGTGAATTTTATGTATTTTCAATATAATGATACGTGTATATGAACTAGTAAAACTATAGGTAGAGATTAGAAAACGGATGTAGGACATGCGTTTCAAGAGGAAAATAGAAATGGGCTGTGTGTTTGATTCAGTAAAAAAAGTGCCTGCGGATATTGTAAGACAAAATATAACTAACGCTAGCGGGCCAGAGGCCAGTAGATACCTGCTGGATCTTCGTGCCCTGTTGTCGTCATGGGCTGGGCCTGTTAAAAACAAAACCAAGCCTGGGCAGTCTACAGCCCAGTTGAAATTTGCTCGACCTGAAAAAACAATATATGTGCTCAATAAACGAGAGAATTCTGCAAGTACAGACTGATAACTGGGATGCAGCAGGGATATTGTTTTTTCATCTTGATAATAAGAGCATGCACTTGTTTCGAAAAATTTGGAGAACTGGGAATTCGAACGGCAGGTGCTTATGCTACCCATCAAATAAAAATCAGGTGCCTGAAAATTCGGTTCTAAACAAATGAATCAGCTTTATATCCACGCCGACCCTCGGCATGATGGTTGGAAGCAAATGCCAAGTTCATACCAAAAGATCGTTAACAACAATACCAACTTGCGGACGACAAGGTAGTACAAGTACCAATACCAAACTAACTTATAATCTTTTTACTCCTGGCCCTAGTGTTCGTCTGGTAGAAAATCTTGCAGAGCACCAGCTCCCGCTCCTTCTCTTGCTCCAGGTCCCCGAAGTGGTACTGGTGCATCACCCAGTTGGTCCTCTGCTGGTCGAAGTTCTTGTTGGTGTGCAGCACCAAAACCTTTTTGCTGCCCGTCTGCCGGCCGTTGCCATCACCGGCAAGGTATTGCCAGTGTTGTGCCACATCGCGTGCATGCCGCACTCCGACTGTATCTTGCGACGCATCCACGTGCCCCTTTTGAACGCCCTGGAATTCTGCTGGAAGAAATGCTTGCTTAGGCCACTCAGTGTGATACCTGCAGTATTGTTGAATACAGGTTTTAGTGTACGTAGTTGGCATTTTCATAACATCTTTGGCATGTTGCAGTCACTTGTTTCACTTTTTATTAACTGTCAAATTGTAATTGCTTCACTAGGTCTGCGTCTAAAAAAAATAGAGCTATAAACAAAGGAATATGTTTGTGCAAGTAGACGGCCGATCGGTGTCTTACCTGGAAATTTCTCAGGATTGGTGTAGCATATGCCGTGCTCGCTGTCGATGGTTGGTATGAACAAATCGATGAGAGGGTGAGATCTCACGCTGTCAGCACTCACTTTGTCCTCAAGGTGCTTGATCAGCTCCTGATCTGTGGGATCGAACTTGACGCCAGCCGGCAGCACCGACCAATCCTTCTTCGACTTGCATGGGTTAATTCCAGTTATATGGTACTCAATATATGATCAATCGACTGTTTTAAGTGAATGATGAAAGATTTTGACGGATAAGTGGTACTCCAAATCTGAAGTCCAGAATACCCGAACACGCCGCTGGGATTCTTGTGTCACCTCATGCGCAGCGTGTTGTCACGTCAATTCAATGTGTGGACATGATGAATAATTTGACCGACGTATACTAGTACTGCTACTGTACTACTTACTAGTCGTATTTAGTGTCACATTTTAACCATAGGTTTAACTAACAAGTACGCACTTGAAGCCTAAGTGATATATATATATATATATACATACTGCACAACATCTCCATCATCATTATCAGTACATCCTGTGCAGGTGTGTTAGGATGCACTTGATCCTAGAAAGGTATCTATCCTTCAAACCAAAGGAGTGCTTCAAACTAACAACAGTCCAACAAAAGAGGGTCGTGCTACAGCAGCAGAATACATGACTCAGTCTACATATCAGTACGAATCAAGTAGTGCATATTTGTTGTTGGCATGAACCACATTGCTGCATGTCGGGTTTGCAAAAGCCATCCATCGCATGGAAGCTTGATGCCTTTCACACACTGAAGATTATCTCGCAACAAGCTGTGTCGACGAATCTCTGGATATGATGATTCATGAAACCCATGGTATGATGTGTAAACACAGTCCCCCCTGGCGAATGGAAGTTACATAGCACGGTAATCATCGCCGGCGATATGATCGATGATTGGTTGGATGATCGGATAATTGAGCCTAAGGAACATGGAGTGGTTGCCGAGGCTGTAAACCCGCCTCCAGTTGAATACGCCTGGCCCAACGGAGCTGGGATCTTTCTCGAACACGAAGCAGCCATAGCCATCAATGTCACGAACGCCCCAGGCATTTTACTGCATGTGGTTTGGTGAAATGGTTTGGCCAATTTGGTACGTGCAAATGAGCATCAAATGACCACCGTCAGCTGAACGAGCGATAAACCACCACCCATCGGCTGGTATGATTCCAGATCCTGGAATCATGAAGGCCAGCGCATTTGCGTCTGCTGCAACAATTCAAATTGGAGACCAAAAGGAAAATAAATAAATAATTATGTTCAGAGTATTGCAATGCCGTGGTCATAATCATACCCCAAGTTAAAAAAAATAAGCCAATGGCTTTCATATTCTAGCAATATATCATGGTTCAAACATCATGTAACAATGAGAGGAAAACAGATATGACAGGGCCTACTCATATTCTACTATAGCACTTACTACAGTTATCATATCAACTCTAAGCAATAACATGCATTGTTATAAAAATCCTGGAAATGAGAGTAACATATAGCAATCATGAGGTTATACTCATAATATCTATTCTAACAATCATTAGATACCAATTGTTCTCATATCAACTCTAACAATAACATGTGTGGTCATAAAAATCTAGGAAATGAGAGGAACATATAGCAATGATGTGGTTATAGACATACTATATATTCTAAATTTGTAACAATGAATAGGCAGTCATATTCTTAAGGTAAAGATGAGATGAGATAGAACAATTACACGATGATAGATTCCACCAGTATAGGCAGCCAATCTGTGCATCGACCGCATAAACGATGCCATCGTGCAATATAGCATCAGACAGAAGTGTTGGGTGAAGAGGATCGACGATGAGCCATAACCATGTATGGCGACCGGATTCCAGATAGACTAATCCCATGTTGAACACAGCAATGAGCTTGTAACCCATGTAGTCTTCTGATGGTGTGGGCACTTCGCAGATTACAACCTTCAGCAAATAGAGGTCGAGCCAAAAGCTCGACGCGTCTCGTGCGTAGTAGGCTGGAGTGTCCGGCGGGCCGCGAGGCTCGATGGCGGTGGTATCCAAAGATGGAAGGGTGATCTCTCGCTGGGTGTAGATATCCACAAGACGCCACGGACTACCGGATTGGTGGATGAGGACGATCCAGTTGGCCTTCATGCCCACCCAGTAGTGGCCGCGCATGAAGGTCAGGTGGACGGGTAGTGGTAGCATGTCGAGGGGCACCATGGCAACCTCCGTAGGATCGTCAAGTCGGTGTCTAGGCCACCTGCGAGGATCGGGCATCAGCAAGCAGGGTGTCTTGAAAAGAGCTGGCCGGTTGCAGACGAGTAGATGATACAAAGACACCGAGCATGCGGCCAGACGGACGGTGCTGAGTAGGTCCATACGATTACAGATATGCTCCAAGAGAACATCGGGGAGGGAATTCCAATCGCGGCTCTGCCTGTCAATCGGTTCTGCCATTGGGGTTTTTGGTGCCTGCGAGCCAGTGGGGAAGTGGATTCGGGCAGGCGAGCGAAGAAGCTTCTCCTCGTGTGGCCGAGCAGTGAGCGGGGGGATATGGTACGTGCGAGCTACCAAGGAAGATAGCGCGGGCGGGCGAGTAGTGAACGGGGGGAAATGGTGTGCGGCCGACGATGGGGAAGAGAGGAGGAAGAAGAAGAGAGGAGGAAGAAGAGTGGAAGACAGGGAAGAAAGTGCATTAAATCTCAATTCTACTACTACTACCAGGATATACCGTCCTTCGGTTGTAAATAGTTACACCGATGACATGTGGATCTACCACAAGAGGGCCCATATGCCAGTTAATGGAGGACAGAAGCGTGCTCTACTGGCAAACATGATGGCAGTACTGGGTAAGGCTGATTTAGTAACACCAACACGCTGGTTCAACTTATTAATTAAGTGTCCCATCTGCTGCAGCGTGTATTGTCACTTCACTGTGAAGACTAGTTGAATAGTTCTCTCTGACCGAGATGGGGAATAATGGATCGCGAAGACTTCCTTTCTACATTATCCCTATGCCTCTACGCCCACTTCACTCATTTTGCTCCGTACGTAGTCACTTGTTGAAATCTCTAGAAAGACAAATACTCCGTATTTGGGAACAAAGGGAGGATTTTACTCCGTATTTGGGAAGAGAGGGAGTATCACCATATGGAGGGAACAGAGGAAGCTTGAAATATGAACATGTCAATGGGAGGGAGTAAGCCCCATGCATGCATGCATGCAACATGCAACACTCACACGTACACATGGACGCACGCAACACTCACGCACCCATGCGACACACAGCACACGACGCAACACACACGTTCACGCTCAAGTGCTCAACCTACTCCCTACGTCCGTGAAAGACTGTACATTTAGAGATTTACACATTGACCAGGGCATAATTAACGCCCAAAAGTTATGTGTGCATGCGACCATTGAGAGAAGAAGAGTAAATAAAGGTTGTTGCATGCTGTAATTAAGGATAGGCATGTAGCCTATACCTAGAGCACAAGTTGGTGCATTAGTCAATCAATATCGATTTAGATTAAAGGCTAAATGCATTGGAAGTGTAGATGTACTACACTCTTTGTTTTTTAGCTGATTTCTTTGCTCTGCCAACTGACTGGTGGGACCCAGAAACCAGGTGACAATTTAACCAGTCAACAAAGTGCCACGTCGACTATGTGGCCGGTCAGTAGGGTGCAATACGGTGCTCTATGATGAGCTAGTGATCGTATAATCACCGCAAAACTATATATAGTGACCGTAAAGAGCGTATTGTTACATACGTTGACCGCCAGTGTATTTTTCTCATTTCAAATTAATCCATATTAACCGGAAAGGACGCAGTATGGAATAGTACTGGTACTGCTTTGATGTGTCCCGTCAACTCACCGAACGAGGAGAAGCTTGCTTACTACGCCTCTCCCTCGCCCACGTGCGCGGTGGTTCGTAGGACAAGGAGAGGGTTTTGACTACAGCGCGCCCTCTCCCTCTCCCTTGCCCTCGCCCTCGCGGTGGACGTGGAGCAGTTCAATCGGTGTCAGATTGCCAGAAGCATAATGTGCACTGTAGTATCATCATTGTTGGACCTTCCGAAGAGGCGAAGAGCCAAGTGCAAGGTTCACACGAGTACGAACTGTTGAACCTCCCGAAGAGGCAAAGAGCCAAGCGCAAGGTTTTATAGGAGTTGTCGTCCTAGTAGGAGCGTACTACAACTATAGCGAACGATGCTACTGTATGATGCCGCCACGTCACGTATATCCAAAGCTGTGCCACCTTTTTTTTCTCAAAGAGCGTGTTGGAGCCCGTGCAACAACCACACAAGTTGCACGTACACATAACACATTTACTAGTAATAAATTCTAAAGTACAAATGCCAGTATGCCACACAAGTTCATCTCCAATTCATGTGATAAATTTGTGCACGACTAGTCTACATATATTCACAGCGCTACCGTTCACAATTTACCGTACTCCACTTACACGTTATAGATGGGCTACATGTCCTCCTCCAGGTTCCAGTCCCAGGTGTTCTTCATGGATGGCACGATCCATAGCGGTGGACAACGGGAATCATTGTCGCAGCTTTCTAGTACGGTTCCACACGATGGAGACTCATCCAAGCTGAAGCGGCATAAATCAGGGATAGTGTGTCCCAGCATGTCGTTCATCCGGCGGTGCGCACGGAAGACACAACCATGCTTCATGAACGGCAGGCCTTCCATGTCGTGCATGGAAGGTGGCATCCGCTTCACAATGGGGTAGCTGTCCCCAATGAAAAGTGAGTACTCTCCAAGAGTGTTCCTCGGCACCCACGTAGCATCACGGGGGTCGAACTCGACGCCGTTCATCTGGTAGATGCGGCATCTCATATCTGGACACATGGTGACATACATAGTCAAGGTCCATGCATAATAATGTTGTGCTCAAATATGGCGGTCAGTAATACTGTGCAGCAAATAGTACTACTCCGGTATAGAGGAAGTAAAATAACCGGCTTATTGTATATAGCCACTGTTGGCTACATGGGTGAGATAGTAAGACATGGAAAAACAAAAATGGTGGCAGCTAGTGGGTTCAAGTCTTCAAGGGCCTAGCTAGCTATACGCGTCCTCCAAGGTAAAAATTACTCCTACTAGTACGTAAGTAGAGTACTAGTACAACAATGAAAGAGAAGGCGAGAGGGTTAAAAAATGGAATACCTGGGTAGATGGTGATGGTCCGATCGTGGTAGATTGTGTGACCATGTTGCACATCAGTGGTACCATGGGTAACGACTGCTAAGATAGTTGATCCCAATATGCCAAAGTCAACTACAAGGTTCCAGGTTAGACCGAATCACGGATGCAAATGCACATCCAGGATCGGCGATCTTATTTTGATCGCGGGATGACTGGTCCTTGCAAAATAATGGAGTACCGTTAGGGATGCAAATGATGGTTTGTGCATTCCATTTGTAATCTCCCGTACCGTAGGATGGCAACCAGATGAAACAAGTCCCTGGCTTGTCGCCGCGAAGATGCGGCCTAGATGGCGCACGGCGTCTTCGAACATGTAGGGGTACAAATCTGCCGCCGCCAACATGCGCCAGCCTCTGCTGTTACTGCCTCTTGCATTGATGGCAATCCTTATGTCGAACACCGCGATGAGGTAGTAATCGTCGTAGCCGCATCGCTTTGTCGGCGGGTCCGCAATTGCTATCTTCTTCAATCTCATGTAGGCATCATCATACGTATTCAAGCCCAGCCAGTCCGGAAGGCCGATCCCAATGGTGGAGAAGGGGTCTACCGGAACGGCCGCACTGCTGTGGATGTTGTGCAAAATGATGGTGGTATCCGGCCGGAGGTATGCAAGCCAATCTTCGTTGGCACCGACCCAGACCTATATATAAGACGGTGGGCAGCGGAGAAATTACGGGATGGAAATGGAATAACTAAGTACTACATGATCAAACTCCATTACTGACATGCTCATCGGACAAAATCCGACTACCTCTCAATGTCGGCAACTCTAGCCGAGTCAACGTGCAACCATGGCCAGGGAGCGGTGGACTGTTCGAAGGATTGTCCCATAGAAGAACCTTCTCCTCGAGGACGCATGGAATACCAACAAGCATAGCCTTTTCCCAAGCCATTTTAAGCACCGTCTTGAAATAGTTGGTGCAGGAAGCACCGAGTCTTGCGGCGGTGAGGACGTCGGAGTGGCGTGCAATTTTTCCTAGAGGATCGTCGTCCAAGGTCTTCCAGCCCCGACGAGGAGGAGAACCGCCTGGCGAATCCATGGGAGCAGCGACGAACTGCCTTCTCTTCGGGGGGAGGGGATCTGGCGAGGAGGAGATAAGAGCGTAGTAACCGCAGGGCCTCATCCCTTCCAACTGTAGATCATTCCTTCCAACTGCAGCGAAGGGGTGAGGCTATTATTTACTACTAGTACTAGCATTATGGGACATTATGGTATTGCATTATACTGTAAATAATAGCACTAGTAAGAAATTTTTGGCACTAGCTAGTAGTTTTTGGCATGGATTAAGAAATTTTGGGTATGATTTTGCTATTTTTTGTACATGCCAACTAGTGTCAAAAACGTATTACATTATGTGACGGAGGAGTACGTACTCGTACTGTAGCAGTACTAGTACTACTTTCTCAACTAGTAGTGCGAGGGTACTACTAGTGCTATGTACTGTACTTCTAGTATAGTGCACCAGTTTTGATCTCTTGAATCTCAGGGCCAAGGAGCTACAGTTGGAAGTGGAGGGTACTACTGTTCTCTAGAACCATCGCTGTACTATCAATGCGAGGAAAGTACACCTGCGTAGTGGCCTAGTGGGTACTCTCGGTGCTCTATTCAGACGCTCCTCTCACGTAGCTGGCCTACTCAGCTGCTCCTCTCACGCACACACTAGCAGCCTGTTTATCAGCGACGGTTACTGCGGGGGCAGAACATTTGAGTTATTTGATACAGCCAGACTAGGCTTTTCGCTTCCATTTGTGGAGGTGTAATGGATCTCGTCGAACTTTGTTAGTAGTTCCTTCTTTATGAATGAGATGAAGCAAAGCTTTTGCCTCCGTTTAAAAAAACACGTCAAGAGGAATTTCTTTTATAGTAGAGCCGATAATGGAGTGAAGTCCATGCGTGCAACGCCACAAGCTACAGAGTAGTAGTAGAGCACTTTATGTACAGAGCCATATTGCACAGTTCCCAATGCCCCGCCAGGCTTTTCCGGCTCCTCGGGCTTAATTGGGAGGCGCTAGTTTAAATATGCTACTAGCTGATGAGGAAGCTGCAAGCGAGGTGCGGCTAGGGCGAGCACGCGAGCCACGAGATGCTGGGAAGGAAAACCCGTTCACGTGGCTAGGCTATCCAGTGGACCTAGATTGTGGTGCCGCACGTCCGTTTGACTTCAAAACTCAAACTACCCGTGTAAAATATTGGCTCGCAGCGAAGTTACTATTTAAAATAAATGCCTCCGTGCGTTCGGCCTGGATCGAACCCACAAAACGAGGTATACACTCCCGCGACCACTAGTAGTACTCGTTGGAGTACAACGCAACCTAGAATCGCCTTTTGTCGCTAGTAGTACATTGTTCCTTACAAGAAACCCCTAATAATGCAAGAAACCACTAATAATGCCAAGAAACTACTACCACTTGCATATGTGGCAGACTTAAGATAAGACTACCTTATCAACCATTGTACATGCTCTTACCAACCAGCCCTACCAAGAAACGACTACTCTACAAAGTGTCGTTATAGGCACGTTTCAACCCATGGCCCTGTTTGGATACATTTGTTGTCAATCTAACCCTGGCATCCAAACACCACTTTGGTTAGAGTTAGTTCAGAGTTAGAATCTAACCTCTGACTTAGAGTATCCAAACAGGGCCCGTGTCGCCCATTAAGTCAACGCCTTCTATTCGACCGGGCGTTATGACTTGTGGGACCTACATGTCAGTCTGCACAAAGATCCCCGAGTGACCTCCTACCTCCGGCCCGTCTACCTAGTCATCCTCGGCCATGGGACGCAGCTACCGCCACCGGCAGAAGGCGAGGTCAAAACCGCCGACGGTGCGGAGCCCATCTTGCGGTAGCCCGGATGCCAGCTCCGTCCGGCGCTCGCAGCCGCTAGCTAGCCAAGATAGCTCCGTCCAGCTGCTTGTCTGCAAGGTTTGTTAGCTAGATTGGCACGGCGGCGCGGCGGCTTGCTCACGCGCGCCGCGGTAAGGCCAGCCATCTGGCTCGAGCGAAGGCCAGCGTGGCGGCTTGCTCGCTCGTGAGTCATGCTCGGGCCAGCCTGCCAACCCGTGCGCACGCCAGCGCTGCATCCGGCCTGTCCGGCAGAGCGGCGGCCAACTCGCTCATCACCGGCGCCACCGACGAACACGCATCAGCACAGTTTGAAGTAATGTTCAGGAAAAATAATGATTTGAGGGGGAATAACAGGATAGAAGGTCAGATGTGGGTCCCTCGTGTCAATGGTCAAACAAAATGTGTTGCTTTAAGTTGCCTCGTCAGCACGGACGTGTGGGCCAACCGTGTCATAAATGGGTTTAAACTAACCTAATCGGTAGGTAGTAGTTTTTGGCGTGGACTAAGAAATTTTTGGTATGTTTTTGCTATTTTTTGTACAATAAATTCTTCCTAGGGCTGGTTGAAAGTGGTAGTTTTTTGTTAAATACTCTACATATTGTAAGTAGGAGTGAAATTTAAGCTTTGGAACCCAATAAGCAAGGCTAGTTACATAGTGCATATGTGTACATGATTGAAAGTAAATATCAACCATGAGTGACTAATATCTTGATGGAAAACTCGAAACTATGGAATACTAGGGATTTTTTTGCATGGTTGGAAATACTAGCAATGTTCATGTGCGTTACAAAGAATCATAATTAGAATAATACTTATTCACAAACTTGATACAAAACACTCTAATTTTGATATACATATATCACTAGAGATATATTATGTTTCAATTAGAATATATTCCTTGGGCTGTTCTGGTGAGGTCAGGGAGGGATGTGGTTGGTTTTAAGATACTAATTATGGGTTTTTTCTGCAAATTGGTAGACAAGTGGGATGTTTGTGAGAAAAGGCAACAACTTACCTCACAGTCGTTAGATGTAGATCTAATGGTCACAAACGACGGATGGCAGACACACCATCATCACCAACTTAGTCTTCTGTAGGAGTACTAGCAAGATCCGTGCATTGCACAGAACATCAAGATGCATTTTTTTTTATAAAAACACTCGTTGTGATTGACCCATGCGGGAGTAATCCCATGTGTAAAAACTAATGATATCTCGAGAAATAGGAGATAGGGTGAAGAGGAGTGGGGCGTGGTGGTGATCGGTGGTCGGACTGAGCGGAGGCATGGGGATTGATGACGCCGGCAGCGGCCACCAGGCCAGTTTGTTCCAGAGGCTTCCTTTCTTAATTGCTCAACAATGAGGTTGTTGGAGATAAGGATGAATGAGGGAAGGCCTTGTCTGCAAATGTGGATAGGGGTGCGGGTATCTTTTAGTTTAATTTCCGTAAGTCAGATATAGATCGGACGGTCTATATTGCAAGATGGCACGCGTACCATCATCACCAACTCGGTTTTTTATAAGAGAAGAAATATAAGTATGGAGATACAAACGTATTATCGATACTTGTTTCCATAAACTAGCATCTACATTCTATTCAACGCCTCAGCATGTGAGGCCTTAGCACAATGACTTCTCGACTATGTAAAACAAAGGTTTTCTCGCCGCCGATAAGGAGGGGGTGACGGCGACGCGCTTTTTGGCTTGCTCTAGTCCTAGTAGTCATACTAGGTAGTCTAAGCACGTGTAGATTTATTCTTTTTCACGTCTCGTGTTTGCCGTACTGCCACGACTGTTGATGAATAGACGGTAAGTTATTCACGGGGAAACCCTTGTTGAGCGTGTTTGCGAGAGAGAGAGATAGTGTGCGTGTGTGATATGTCTAGAGACTGAGGCAATGATAACAGATTCTTTGTGTCTATGTGTGTGGAGGATAGAGAGAGACATGTACATGGGGCTTTGTGTTGACGTGGAGACACATATACATAATTAGAGAGTGAGTGTGCGAGATACACATGCGGACATGGGGAGAGATGAGGATCTAGATTAATGGGCGTTTGTGCGTGTCTGTGTGTGTTTGTGCGCGCGTTTGTGTGTGAGAGGGAGTGTGTGTGTATGTGGAGTAGAGAGACCACTAATGATGTAAACCTAGTATAAGGGAAGGGGGAATGGTGTGACATGTGTAGTAGCGGGATAGCATGGGTGCGGGCGGGGGGAGCAGACTATTTGGAAGAGACATCGATTGTGTGTGGGAGAGGGGTGTGAGAGCGAGAGAGAGAGAGAGAGAGTTAGCGACGGAGAGAGAGAGAGAGAGAGGAAGAGAGGGGGCGAGAGAGGGGGCGTTTGTGTCCATAAATGGCGTATAGATAGGGAGACAATGTTGATGTTGTTTGAAATTGGCCTATGTACGGAGACGCAAGGGAAGCGAGTCATCGTGTGTGTGATAGGGACTTCATGAGAGATCTAGAATAGATGGTGTAGATAACAA